>NC_087203.1:44573231-44945731 GCF_015104395.2 Macrobrachium nipponense
AAGAAGAAGAAGCAATGAAAGCGAGAATCTTGATTAAAAGGAATGAAGCTGTTGACGAAAATAGTAGAAAGGATAATGATTTGCCGAAAAGTGTGCTATAGGAAGTGAAGGAAGATGTAAATGATAAATGGGATGGAAGTATCCATTTAACAGTATGGAGGGAAATGGATTACAAAATTTGGAAATAGGAAGTCAACATTAACAGTTAAGAAATCTACAGGGAATGAAAATAAACAGGACTAACAGAAAATATAGCTTATGATAACTCTCAAACTGCTTAGTCCCAAATAATAAGTAGTACTACAGGCTGGTTAAGGCAGTTAAGGACGTATTACATTCGGGAAAAGACCTCTTGCTCAGAATTATACCTCACACACCCTGGTCACCACTAAGGCACTAACCCACATCAGCTATCTCTCTCTCTCTCTCTCTCTCTCTCTCTCTCTCTCTCTCTATATATATATATATATATATATATATATATATATATATATATATATATAAACTGCTTGGTGTATTGGCTGTTTAGGAAACGGAGTGGCAATGTGTTTTAGCGGAAGTTGACTAAGACTAAACCTTTTGGCTTCCCAGTGATGGAGTGTGTGTTAGTACGTGTGTGAATGTGTGTGTGTGTGTGTTAGTACGTGCGTGTGTGTAGTGTACGTGCACGTGTTTGCTTGCTCGAGACTGGAGAGATATACACTAGACTAGACCGAGTCGCTGGTAATAGACTTTTAACCTGATGATTTGCTTCAACGCAAAACCTCTAGACTATACTGACAAAGGCAACAGCTGTGAAATATAGATAAGTGTCATTTAAATCATTTATTTGTTCATTATTTAGCTTCCGATTCTAATCTGTTACGGCGTCAATAACCTAATTGTTGTCAAGCCAGTTTTGATAAACACAAACCATTCAGGAAAACAATATTGATTGCAAAGGTGGAGGACGAGCATGGAAAACAACGAAAGCGTAAAGAACACAACGTATAACGAAGACCCCGCAGTTGCAGTTACTTAGTTTTTCCTCATGGCTAGACAGATATCTAAATACAGTTATTCACTCCTTGGATGAAGGAGATGAATACACACATAGACACATATTCGCCAAAAACAAGGTTTTCTAACAGACAGCGAACTCGCAGATCCATTAAACACCAGAGAGAACACCTAAAATCAAGTCAAGGTTATGAGAAACAACGACTGCTGTGGATTAAACTGGCAATAATATATATATATATATATATATATATATATATATCTATATATATATATATATAGTATATATATATATCACAGACAGCATCGACACCAGAGGAAAATCAGTCAGTTGGCATCAACCATCAACCGACAGTCTAAAAGTTTTAGCATCCGAACAGAAACCAAATATGACCAGGAACAAAGCGCCGAGGATCGTCAGAACGGATTAACATAGAGCTGGCTGTAGGTGATGATCGTAGCAAGGACACTGAATGACTTGCGCCTAGCGTCCATCCCAAAACTGGACGAGTTTTTCGTACATGTAGTACGTCCAAATTTCACACCAAATTTATACTTCTCACAACGTTACCGGGAATGGAAAGGAAGTGAAATGTATAGCTGTTTAATATTTTGCATCCTGAGATGTTTTTTTTTTTTTTAAGTTTATAGCAAGCTAACAAAATGTCTATTCATTCTACAGCAGCAGTCATTGTTTCTCACTACCTTGACTCGATTATAGGCATTTCCTCTCGTTTTGAATAGATCTGGCGTTGATCGATGTGACAGCTAGAAAACCTTGTCCTAGGCGAATTTCTCCTTTCCGAGACTATCTTAAATGACAGAAGCATCCCCCCTTACGAAAGGAACCACGTCACATCGTGGTTCATGCGCTAGGTCGAAAACCTCACCCACACAATGAGGTGGCAGTTTGCTATAGACATTACACATGGAGGGGGAGCCCTTCCACCTAGAATTTTGAGACAGACCCCTACGCAACTGAAAAACTTGACTCCCCTGTCAAATATTATTGTACAATTATGATAAAATTTGATAGAGGGGTTCAGGGAAGGGCTAGGCTATGAGTAAAGCTCGAAGCAGGCGGAGCTTGAGAGTGACTCATACTCCACTTCCTATCCCGCCCTCTTCCCCCCCCCCCCCTAGACCTAGACCCATCCCCATCCACACCAACGTAGAATGACGATGCATATTCTTGTGGCAATATTTCTGAACTGATCACCATTGCCTATGTATGTTACATAAACATGCCATTTAGGACATTTTTTAATTCTCTCCAATACAAGAAGAGAGGAAAATAATGAACTATGCTTTAAGACCTTGGTAATGACGGAAGACGTGGGGATTCCCAGAGTATAGATCGATGGAAGCAGGACTAATTAAAACAATTAATATTCGGTCTTATTATTCAATCCACGATCTGAAAGGGGGAAATATAACCTATAGAGGTGTCGTGTGATCACGGATGAAAGAGAGAGAGAGAGAGCATTTGCTATTTTACACCAAGGAATTATCGACGTAAAAGTTCTGAGATTCGATTTTTTCGATATTCATTTAATTTTTGTATTATCTTTACCTGGTTATTTTTTAATTACTCTCATTAAATGGCAATGTTCTGGGGAGGTATCCACATTGAATAAATACAGGGGACGAGAGAAACTGAAAACAACGAGAGATTTTGAAAATAAAGAAGTTTCGTCAATAAAGAGCGTGAACTAAAATAAGAGAAAACACCACAATTGTGTGAGGTAGATGTGTGTGTGTGTGTGTGTGTGTGTGTGTGTGTGGACGAAACTTCTCCGTCGGTTATTTTTTTTAGTATTAGTACACTAAGCCTCTTTTTTTTTCTCCTAACAGTGATAGTCTGAAACTCTTAGGTTCAAAAGCCATGGATAATTCCGTTCCTGGCACGATAATCACGTATTTATGAGTTTAGGAATGAGGAACATTCTTGTTTTTTTTTTCTCGTTTAAAGGAAGCGTTCTTTTCAAAGGAATAAAATCTGTTAGAAAGGCCGTCGGTAATGCTCTCTCTCTCTCTCTCTCTCGGTTAGGAGAGAGGGAAATTATACACCATGGAGCAAACAGGGGTTGATAGATCTGAAGTGTCTGGCTTTGTATTGAAACTTTTCCATTTTAGTTTTTTCTCTCTCTCGAGGGAAACAGAGAAAGAAAGCGAAAATAAGTGACGAAACGCACCTGGTATTTTGTTCTGCGGTCATGCTCAAGGCCAATCGATAATGACCCTGTGCGAGCGTTTCAACGACTGAAAGAAAATGATTAGTTTTGTGCCAGACAGAACAGTAATGATAATTGTGTCTTGCGCAGTCGATTGGGAGCGGACGCCAGTGACCGTATTATCCACAGCGCTGTTTTCTTGATGGCGTAAATACAAAAATTCTCTAGACCTTGGCGTAAATAAGGTCATTTGCTTGCAACTATTTAAAGGATTCTCTCTTCCTTCCACATGTAATGAAGACTTAGGCTTACGTAAAGCCAGAATCTGTGCATAGTTCTGGTCAAGCCAATCTCTTTGCAGGTATCAGGAACCCATGCCAGCACTAGATCTAACTTAAATCAAGCAAAGTCATCTCGATATGCATTTACAAGCGCTGTCAAACCGACCTTATTTCTGAAGATGTGTATTGACAAATCATTTGTGCCTGAACGATAAACAGCCAAAGTATCACAATTTAGACGTAGTTTCAGTCTTACGGAAAAGAATTTGTCAATAGCCTAGGAGAGAGTGGGAGAGTATAAGGATTATATATAGAGACCTCGTTGAGGCTTTCCTGTTCAAGCACGGAGCACTGACCACTCCTTTCTGTATATTTCTTTCCCCTCTTTATTCACCCAAGCTGCGAACCAAAACAGATTTTGCATAATTCACTGCTTGCATTAACAGAGGCACGATGGAATATGAAGGAAATTTGCTTTCTCTAGCCTGGCTTCGGGGTCGAACCCCGGTTTCTCGCTTGTGAGAACAAAGAGTGGTGATATTGCGTCAAGAGAGAGAGAGAGAGAGAGAGAGAGAGAGAGAGAGAGAGAGAGATAACGAACCCAAAGTACTCTTGTATTAAGACCACTGAACTCTTGAGTAATAATCATTAGAACAAAACACAAATTATGACAGACAAAAATATATTACAAATTATTTTTTAGATTTGCGCCATGGGATACGATAAACGTCAGTGGTTTCTCTTGATGATCTATCGTTGAGTCATACTTTACTAAAGGCCGGTTGACACGGGGATAAGTTCACTGTCGCCAGTAACTAGCGGCAAGTAAACTTTCCAGGATAGTAAGCGTTTGCACGAGGACAGTGTTTTGGGTAGAAGTTGCCGCCAGGCGCCAGTAGCGAGCAAGATGTCTTCTGACATAGATGAAGCAATTGATGCTGCTTATGTATACTCGCTAGAGAAGTACAGTTGCTCATCAAAAAGAAAAGGAGGGAGCCCAAAATGTGGGCGAGAAAATGGATTCAAAGAGGGGATATATTAGAAGGCTCTAGTACTTTAGTTCGTGAATTAGTAAACGAAGATCCTTCAGAATAGAGGTTAAGCATATGAGAATGAGCCAAGAGAAATTTGAGGAACTGCTACTTCTAGTAGAGCCTACCATATCTAAGAAGGATGCCACGATGAGGAATGCATTACCAGCCAAATTAAAACTTGAAATAACATTACGGTTCTTGTAAGTCAACAGAACCATTGTCAAGTAGCGTATATTTAGTGATGAAGGCTTATTAAATTACTGATCAAAACATTGATATTTCATTTCACTCCAAGTTATTTGTTGCTTCATATGTGTATTTTATAGAGTATGATTTTCAGACTCGCAATAAACAAAAATTGTTGATGAGGCTCGGCTTATTGTTACATCCCGCAAGAATGAATCGGCTCTCTCAAACCAAAACAGTTGAGGATGATAAATATCTTCTACTCCTGCTCCACTTTTCTTAGATTTTACCACTTTTATCAACTCTTGCCTATAAACACATTTCAGATTTTTTTATTTTCTTTCTTAGAAAATCAAGGTTGGGAATGTTTACTTCCAATTCAATCAGAGCATCTCTTATTTCTTGAAGAGCTACATCCCGCTTATTACGATTCATCTAATCGTTATGTCTAATGTTCTACAAACATTCAAATTCCTCGTATTTATCCAAAAACTATATTATAGGATTCCTCTGTATTCCACTTCTCTGACATGATGATTCTTCTGAAGGCAAGTGACAACTGGGAAAGTTTGCTTTTGCACGGGCTTAGTTACTGGCGCAAGTAGCTTAAGTGTCCGGAAAGTGGCCAGTAAAGTAGCCGTAAACGGGCCTTAAAGAGCTAAATCAAGCTAGACAAGCAATGCTATTTCCTATTACAGCCCCGACCTGGATCAAGGAAAAACATCAAGCCATGCAGAAGGGATCATATACCTTAATCATGAAAATCAATGAAATCCCACATTTTTTAAGGCGTCAATATACAAACGTTTCCTAGACACTCTATGACTTATAAAATACTGCATGAACTTTTCATTGAGTATGGAGATACGCCCTCGAACACTTTGATACAGATTATATTTAAAGGACCTTGCATATATAGACCAATACGAAACGCTCGCACATACTCAAATATTTGTCTGCGCGTATCCAGAACACAAGTATATACAGTATTGGCTCCCTGGGATAAGATTAAAACTGCTAATCTGACGACAATACAAAAGCTTATTTAACCTACTGAGATTAAAACGATATCCAAGGCCAAGTATGGAAACATTAATTAGTTCAGTGGTTGAGACAAACACCTCACAAGTGGGAGGTCTGGGATTCGATTCCTGAACCTAGCTGGGACGTTTTTGGCCCGTTCTGTTAAAAATCCCGATATAGGCTAACAACAAGTGATTCAATTAAAGTACAAAATTCTTATTAATCTTCGTACAAAATTCTTATTTGGAATCAGCTACTTCACTGAATAAGACATTATTCAACAAATACAGAAAGCTACATAAAATCTTAATGCTCGCTGGTCTTCTTGTGATTTACATTTTGTAATAAAAGAAGCTTTTCTCCAAGACGATAGTCTTCTAGACGCAAGTTCTTCGTAAACAGAATTTTCTCTAATGGAAAAATTTTGGTTAGTCTATATCGCAGTCTTCCCGTTTTTCTTTAGTACGAAACAGAGCAAATGGTCTGGACTAATTTCAAGTTTCTCCTTAGACACATAGGCCTAAACATTGGGTATTTTAGACCTATGAATAATAATAATAATAATAATAATAATAATAATAATAATAATAATAATAATAATAATAATAATAATAATAATAATAATAATAATAATAATAAGAAGCAAGAAAACAAGGGAGGAACTCAACGAGAAATACAAAGTACAAGAGAGGGGACTAAACAACACAATAGAAGATGTAAAACAGAGGCTTAAGGCCAAAGCACATAAGATCCAACGGTACACGAACAGGAATAAGGGATACCAACAGAACAAACTATTCGGAACCAACCAGAAAAGACTATACAGCCAACTAAGAGGGGAAGACAACCACCCAGAAATTCCTGAAGCCGAACCAAGTAAGAGACTCTGGGAAAACATATGGAGCAATCCGGTATCACACAACAAACATGCAACATGGCTCCAGGAAGTCAAGGAAGAAGAAACAGGGAGAATAAAACAAAGATTCACAGAGATCACGACAGACACAGTCAGACACCAACTAAAGAAAATGCCAAACTGGAAAGCCCCAGGTCCCGATGAAGTCCATGGATACTGGCTGTAAAACTTCAAGGCCCTACACCCACGAATAGCAGAACAACTCCAGCATTGTACCTCAAATCACCAAGCACCCAAATGGATGACCACAGGAAGAACATCCTTAGTACAAAAAGACAAGAGTAAGGGAAATATAGCCAGTAACTACAGGCCTATCACCTGCCTACCAATAATGTGGAAGTTACTAACAGGTATCATCAATGAAAGGCTATATAACTACCTAGAGGAGACAAACACCATCCCCCACCAACAGAAAGGCTGCAGAAGGAAGTGTAGGGGCACAAAAGACCAGCTCCTGATAGACAAAATGGTAATGAAGAACAGTAGGAGAAGGAAAACCAACCTAAGCATGGCATGGATAGACTATAAGAAAGCCTTCGACATGATACCACACACATGGCTAATAGAATGCCTGAAAATATATGGGGCAGAGGAAAACACCATCAGCTTCCTCAAAAATACAATGCGCAACTGGAATACAATACTTACAAGCTCTGGAATAAGACTAGCAGAGGTTAATATCAGGAGAGGGATCTTCCAGGGCGACTCACTGTCCCCACTACTCTTCGTAGTAGCCATGATTCCCATGACAAAAGTACTACAGAAGATGGATGCCGGGTACCAACTCAAGTAAAGAGGCAACAGAATCAACCATCTGATGTTCATGGACGACATCAAGCTGTATGGTAAGAGCATCAAGGAAATAGATACCCTAATCCAGACTGTAAGGATTGTATCTGGGGACATCAGGATGGAGTTTGGAATAGAAAAATGCGCCTTAGTCAACATACAAAAAGGCAAAGTAACGAGAACTGAAGGGATAAAGCTACCAGATGGGAGCAACATCAAACACATAGATGAGACAGGATACAAACATACCTGGGAATAATGGAAGGAGGGGATATAAAACACCAAGAGATGAAGGACACGATCAGGAAAGAATATATGCAGAGACTCAAGGCGATACTCAAGTCAAAACTCAACGCCGGAAATATGATAAAAGCCATAAACACATGGGCAGTGCCAGTAATCAGATACAGCGCAGGAATAGTGGAATGGACGAAGGCAGAACTCCGCAGCATAGATCAGAAAACCAGGAAACATATGACAATACACAAAGCACTACACCCAAGAGAAAATACGGACAGACTATACATAACACGAAAGGAAGGAGGGAGAGGACTACTAAGTATAGAGGACTGCGTCAACATTGAGAACAGAGCACTGGCGGCAATATCTGAAAACCAGTGAAGACGAGTGGCTAAAGAGTGCATGGGAAGAAGGACTAATAAAAGTAGACGAAGACCCAGAAATATACAGAGACAGGAGAAAGACAGACAGAACAGAGGACTGGCACAACAAACCAATGCACGGACAATACATGAGACAGACTAAAGAACTAGCCAGCGATGACAATTGGCAATGGCTACAGAGGGGAGAGCTAAAGAAGGAAACTGAAGGAATGATAACAGCGGCACAAGATCAGGCCCTAAGAACCAGATATGTTCAAAGAACGATAGACGGAAATAACATCTCTCCCATATGTAGGAAGTGCAATATGAAAAATGAAACCATAAACCACATAGCAAGTGAATGCTCGGCACTTGCACAGAACCAGTACAAAAAGAGGCATGATTCAGTGGCAAAAGCCCTCCACTGGAGCCTGTGCAAGAAACATCAGCTACCTTGCAGTAATAAGTGGTACGAGCACCAACCTGAGAGAGTGATAGAAAACGATCACGCAAAGATCCTCTGGGACTATAGTATCAGAACGGATAGGGTGATACGTGCAAACAGACCTGACGTGACGTTGATTGACAAAGTCAAGAAGAAAGTATCACTCATTGATGTCGCAATACCATGGGACACCAGAGTTGAAGAGAAAGAAAGGGAAAAAATGGATAAGTATCAAGATCTGAAAATAGAAATAAGAAGGATATGGGATATGCCAGTGGAAATCGTACCATAATCATAGGAGCACTAGGCACGATCCCAAGATCCCTGAAAAGGAATCTAGAAAAACTAGAGGCTGAAGTAGCTCCAGGACTCATGCAGAAGAGTGATCCTAGAAACAGCACACATAGTAAGGAAAGTGATGGACTCTAAGGAGGCAGGATGCAACCCGGAACCCCACACTATAAATACCACCCAGTCGAATTGGAGGACTGTGATAGAGTAAAAAAAAAAAAAAAAAAAAAATAATAATAATAATAATAATAATAATAATAATGAGCCACACTCTCCTTGTCCTTCTGCAAAACGAATCAAAACAGAAATTGTATGAAATCGCATTGATATTTTACATGGAGGTCCATTTACCAAATGAATTTGCAACCGTCACTTAGCGCGAAGCCATATTTATAAGGTTAATGGCACAGCGTTGTCTCCTGAATGCATTCCTAATGTGGAAACAATACTCTCATCCTCATTACATAAAATTGCAGGAAGTGATTATGAAACACCATCAGGAACTAAGGTCGTCGGTACAAATACGAAAAAAACAGTCTAATCTATCCACGGCGGTTCAGCCCCTCCCGGTTACATGGGAATTCTCTCCCTTAATCCCCCGTCCCCCCCTCCTCAATGATTCCTGTATAACCTGCCAACTTACAGAATTAGGAATCTCTTGTCTGGCGATTCCTAATCTCCATGAATCTGAGTTTCTATTAACATAACAACAGACATTATTATTACCACTGCATGTTTTCCACGGAGGGAGAGATTACAAATACTCGGTCTATGGAAGGATTCTCATTAAGACTGCTTCAAGTTAATTAATTTCTCATTATATAGATACTATATAGCACAGGTTTAATTAGTTCAAAAGGTGCCAATCACCAATAAATTAGAAGACTCAATTAAATTTTTCACGAATTTCCATCATCTTTATTGTCTGTAAAGAATAGGCTACTGTCGGATCTCATTTGATCCATCACTAAAACTAACATGACTCAAGGAAACGGCTTATTTTATGCTTTCGTCTTATATTTCGAACTAAAGCTTATTGGATTGCATAAAAGAGTCTATTGTTCCCATTTTATCTCTGTATTGAAAGCTTAATTTCCACCCTAGTGTCCTAATAAGCAAACCAGCAAGATCAGTGAGTGATCACGTGATTTCAGTCCCATTCTCCGTACACTTACAAGACCGAAAGAAATTGCAGCTGCGCTGTGTGTGTGTGTGTGTGTGTGTGTGTGTGTGTGTGTGTGTGTTAATTCAATCTACCCTCATCATCCTCTATTCGTTAAGATCGCTGACAACATTGGCAAGCCAACCATAATTACTTGGGACTAATGACATTAAGCGCTAATCAGCATGAATTACTTCAATGGTCTATTCATATCTGCAGTCGCACGTGTTTCATCCATCAGAAAGTTTACGAGTAATGGTGCCTATACGTCTTATGTCGCATTGTGCAATGGCGATTATGATTCCTCCCGTACCAAGGGTAAATCCTTTTCGTGAATCTCTTTGGTCATTAATCCTAGCTGATGGGCGACCACAGAACGCTTAAGTAATTGTAATGTTTCTCGTATCTGGGCATTGGAGATCGAAGTGTTTCACATAAAAATGTATGCATTGCGCAACATCACATCGTACTTCTGTTACTTAAAATTTAATAATACCCATAGTTCTTGACGGAGTGAGGTTTTAAGGTCATTTCAACTGGGGGGCGGGGGTGCAAAATGAAACATTACCTTCGCCCATCACCTTATCAGTCTATGACCGTAAACGACCACCCAGTAATATTACAGACTACGAACAGAGTGAGGGTGACAGTGACACTTCAGTGACTTGAACTGACACCATAGGTTACGGAACTTCGTAGTTTTGTTTTGTTCTGTGAAGTTTTCGTTGAGCCTGGTTTTGTGATGACAACGGTATTCTTTGCTACTTCGTCGTTATTAAAAACGGAAGCACAATTCAAGAGTATATGGGTAGCTATTAGCTTATGAAATATATTCTCGTGGAGATTCGAAATTCAACCTTCTGCTCTCTTTTTATGGCCGAATTCGAAGACTATAGAGTTTGTGGGGGAAAAAAAAACTAATTTTGCGACAGCTATTGTCATTCGTCACCGGTTTTCCGCCTGAATTTATAATTGAAATTTTAATTGTTGGTGGCCTATCCAAGATGCAGGCTTAAGTAATTATAACAGATTAGAGAGCAGTGTACTATGGTGCACTGTAGGCATTCCTTAAGGTTTTTGCAGCGTGCCTTCGGCCCCTAGCTGCAACCACTTTCGTTCCTTTTACCTTGTACTATCAATTCGTTCCAGCTCTGAATGACCACATATGTCCCAGTGCTTGGCCATTGGCCTAAATTCTATATTCAACTCAACCCTTACTAGAGTATGCCGTGGTGACCTGGGATGGATAAGGTTAGGGTCAACATTGTTTTATCACTATGAAAGTAAAATGAGCAATGGATATATATTAGAAAATTGGTACACGAAGTAAAATGTTAAAATATGGCGCTGCGTGTAAACAAGATTAAAGTAATTCCAGGCAGCCTGTGGCCATTTTTAATTTAGGATTGGGTAACCATGGAGTAAGTTTAGGAGACAAAAAAAAAAAAATGCTCAAATTATTTAATACTAGTAGAAATCTTCAACTTGATTAACGTCAGGAATAATTAAAGGTTCAAAAAACTCTACAATAGCGGGAAATGCAATACCAGACATTAGCTGGTTTAGCCGAAAAAAAAGGGTGGTTAGTCGCTGTGAAGAAAAAAAATAAGTATATTACTGTCCTTCGTTTAACCTGATTAAGGACGAAACCCAGAGACCCAGTTTTGAGAATCGCCGCCTTAATATGCGGTAAAGCTGAAGTCACTTTGACTTAATGTGTGATGTTACTGAACCGTGCATGCACCGTCTCACTTCTGCACTGATGAAAGAGTAGTATACCAACCAGGTGCTTATATAAGCACATCGCCTTTAGTCATTACTCAATTACCAAATGTTATGCAAACCTTGAGTCGTAACGTTATTATTCTGGGATCATTGCGTCTACAATGTTAATGAGTTTTGTTTGTAATTGCCGATTTGTTTCACTTTGTAGACATCCAATCACCCCCCCCCCCCTAAATTGTAATGCTTTGTGTTAAGAAACGTAGCTCTGAAATCATGGATTTAATAGATTTAGGTATGCATCTGTACACAACCTGACCAATTTGCTCCAGATCCACACCCCATTCTCTATTATATAATTAAATACTACACGTAAACGGAAATTAAAGATAGAAAGATCACAGTACTGGATTTAACTAACAGATCTTTGTCCTTTATAGGCCTAGGTACCCTTGATACCTTGTTATAGGCCACGTAGTACCATAAGCAATTATCGATTGTTTACACGTTGCTATTGTCGTTTTGAAGTGAGTAGGTTTTTTTTAACACGTTTACAATACTATATGAATATGACGCTAATTGTAGCACGTCCTTTTGATCAGAAACTGAACAATGTTGAGTTCAATGTTGCACCGAGAGTAGATGGTTGTTGTTGTTATAGTACTTTATATATTCTGTCGATAAGTTGTTCACCAGTTATATTATAAAAAAATTAGTAAATTGAGGCAGAGGATGGATAGGACCGTTAAATTGTTATTTTTTCAGGTAGTGTGAAGCTTATTCATCGTATTAACCTGATATCCAAACGCAAACACACTTTCCAATCGTCTGGGTCCTGATTTATATGATAGAGCAAATTTCATATCTATCTTAAGCCTAAGATTATAGCTATGGGAATAGTGCGTTGTTGTTGTTGTTGGAATAGTGTTGGCCTCTTAATTGTTGTTGTTGTTTGATTAAGCTTGACTATCGCTACCGGTACTACAGGCTCAAGCTCTCACCACTCCACCTCTCTCTCTCTCTCCAACCCACACCCCCTCTCTCACCTACACACACGTACTCACTCTCTCTCTCACCTACACACACACACACGTACTCACTCTCTCTCTCCTACACACACACACACACACACTCTCTCTCACCCACCTACACACATATACGCCCTCTCTCTCTCTCTCTCTCTCTACACACACATACACACCATACGCTCTTTCTCTCCTACACACACACCTACACACTCTCTCTCTCACCTATACAAACACAAACGTGCACGAAGCGTATCTACCCAATACTCGCCCTTACCGATCATCACTATAGGACACATACCCTGTAGTAGATAGACGAAGAGGCGTATACTATATACAGAAAATTTCCTCACCTTGATGTTACAGTGATGTGATGAGGAGGTGGGCATGACGTCACCGACTCCTCCACGGCGCTTAAAGATCTTTATTCATTCTCTTCAGATGATCTCGGGCTCGAACCACGAGCGGCGTCATCGCCATTATCCAGATTTTGGGGACGAATGCGATCGCTCGCTTCCCGGACGGTGAGAAATCGCCGCTCTCCTCCATAAATAGAACGTGTCCGGTACAAACAAAGTCGCCTGCCTCTTTGATCCATGGCAAATTCATAATTTCTGCGCCGCAAAATACCTCTCCTCTTTTGGCCCCCGTGACACTTTGAACTTTAGGGCGGCCGGCGGGAATAATACACTTGACTCCCTGACAATTACCGCCGTCATCACCTCTGGCACTGGGACAAATGGACTGATTGTAGTCTATTCCGGACATTTTATAATAGGCGGCAAAATGAAAAAAAAAAAAAAAAAAAAACTTTCGTGTATCGGAATCGGATGTAACAGGCATGCGCGCTCGGTGTACACACACACACACACACACACACACACACACACACATATATATATATATATATTATCTTAATATTATATATAATATATATATGTATGTATGTAGGTATGTTGTTGTATATATATATACAAAATCACAGTAGATGCACGTGACTTCATTAAATAAGCGAATACCACAGGAAAATGATAGTCAGAAATCCAAGCGCTTTCGTCTTTACTAAGACATTGTCATAGTAAAGACGAAAGCGCTTGGATTTGACTATCATTTCCTGTTTTTCGTGTGGTATTCGAATAACTATATATATAGATATATATATATATATATATATAATATATATATGTGTGTGTGTGTGTGTGTCTATACTTACCCTTCCATAACTCAATTTTAATTTTTTACGTCAACAAGAGAGACTAAGGAAAATTGAACTTTCCATTCTCACATCTGAAGTCATGCAAGTGTTCAGTCTATAACAGGTGCGGATTCCTTAATGATTTTGTTCCATCATTTTTCTCTATTGTGATTGTGACGTTGACGTTATACCCGTACGGTAGACGGAAGATTCCATTGCAGAGCAGAACGTAGAAAACGGGCATGCAATTCAGAACTCGAAGGACACCACCCCAAAAAAATGAACATGAATTTTAAAAAAGAATACTCTCTCTCTCAATCTCTCTCTTCTCTCGTCTCTCTCTCTCTCTCTCTCTCTTCTCTTCTCCTCTCTCTCTCTCGATAATGTCACTGGAGTCTTGATTTTCTCCTCAGCTCTCTGGGCGCTGGTTCGGTTAACATATACGAAAATATATCAATGCCGAGATAGCGAATTGGATATTAAAGGATATTTGTAATTCGGTGAATCTATATATATATATATATATATATATATATATATATATATATATATATATATGTATATATATATATATATATATATATATATATATATATATATATATATATATACATTCACCGAACTACAAATGTCTTTAATATCCAATTCACTATCTCGGAATTAATATATTTTCATATATGTTAACTGAAGCGTACAAGTATGTCTTAAGTTTTTCACTATACTATATATATATATATATATATATATATATATATATATATATATATATATATATATATATATATATATATATATATATATATATATATATATATATATATATATATATATATATATATATAGGTATAGTGAAAAACTTAAGACATACTTGTACTAGACCCATCCACAGTTTACGGGTACCTAAAACCAACATTTTGGGATGTTTTGACGGCTAGAATAGTTATGGTCAGGGGGAACGAAGTCATGGTGTTATTGACATAGTTATTTCCTATTCTTTTACCTTCTGTACTTCCTTTTATTAAAATGTTTCGCTCCATTCTTGTCTTGCCGAATAGACTTTCCCATCAGTGGCATGTCCTGTGCCAGCCTATAATTGACAGTATGTAGGCCTATCATTGTTAAAAATAAATAAATAAAAAGCCTTAGGTACAAACTCTTGGGTGGAAGCAACAGCAGGCATTATTATTTTTATTGGGATCTAGGATTAAGTTTAGAGATTGGTGTAATATGATTTCTAATATTTGATGAAAACGGAAGTTTGTACCTATGTACTTCAAAAAGGGAGTGTAAAAATGAATACGCTATACTTTCGCGAAATTGTCAAGGTGCCTTGTTACCAATTGGTGAAGCAAGTATAATTATTAGTATTTTACTTGCTGCTCAGATCAAATTTCACTGCAGCTTTTGTTATAAGACCTTAGGGAGGTACCATCTGTTTGCGATAGCATGGGACCCTCGAATACGTAAAATATGCAGTAACGCTGACTACATTTTATCAAACGAAATTTAGTTGCTTAACAACCAAACATGCTATAGGTAGACGAGTCTTGGTGGCTCCTGGTTGTTAGGGTCTTTCTTCAGCTATTTACAAAGACCACCGAACACCACGTGGCTCATGTACGGTTCCATTTCCATTTTGTGATCAGATTTTGGCTCGGGAGAAGTGAGCCATTGTTTAGGGAAAAACTTTGTGACGAAAGTGACTGCGATGGTGCGGAGCTCTATATAGTTATACTTTAAACCTTGGTGATATCCAAGTAATTTACGATGCCGTAGTACTAACGGATTTACGAAATGTTGTTTTTTGCAGATATACTCTAGTTAACATTGTTTCATATTACCATAAATTGCAACATTATAATTATTGTGACCTTCACCGTTCGCCGAAACACGACTAGATCTAGTGATATATCAAGAGTGCTTTTGAAATTCGAATCTCGTGAAGAGTGACTCATTTGTGACGTCGACGTTAAGACTATGGGTCAACCCAAGGAGAATTAGGAGGTTATAGTTCGAACTTCGTCAGTGGTCCAGTTGAACTACTGACGCGATAGTTCGCTAAGGAGTGTCGTCCTCGTCAGATCGGAAGCGAAGGTTCCTCACATGCTGAAAAAAATGTTAAAAGCTGCTGTGAGATGCACAGGTGCAATCCCAAAAGCTCGAAGAGTAAGTATTCCAGTTGATTTTGTTTGACAGTACTACAATTGTTTAGTTATCGCTGTTATGTTTTGGCGTTAGGCCTAGTTTTCTTTTGTAAGGGAGCATTTTCATAATTATCGGGTTGTATATTTTCTCGAATTTTAATTCTGACCAAATTCTGGTAATTCGTATTAGACTGAAAAGACGAAAGGTCTGTATCAAAGATTTAGCTTGAATTGGAGCTCATTGACACATGTATTTCACCGAATGCCAATTAGTCTAGTTCTGAACCATGTGCCTAATTCGGAAGATAAATTGATGGTAAATTTAAGTCAACTTTAATAAAATTCTGCATGTAATACTATTAAGATTGTAAGATATTGTATATTTTCTCTAATGAAAGATAATAATCGTTAGATACCTATAGGCGTTAAGATGCACGTCTCAAGTTTGGATATTTTGCAGCTCCTCAAGTTCCCCCAAGATTCTTTGGTGTAATGGCGGCCCAGAGTACTTTGCACAAGTTAAATTTTTATTTATTAATGTTGGTATTTTATGAGGGTAAATGTAAAGGAGAGGGCTTCTTTGGGATATCCGGCATTCATACAATTTTGGGGGCTGAACAATAGAAAAAATGGTTTATATCATGCAGTACTTGTAAGTTAATCAAGAGATAATAAGGAATCTGCCGTCTTTTGTTTATTTTTAAGTCAGTCCTCGAGACTCGGGTGGCTGGTGCTGAACATGGCTGAATTTCCACAGGGCACCGTGCTTAGTACCAGCCCCTCGGGAATAAAGTGAAAATATAGAACATACGAGGAGTTTCTCATTAGCTAGGTAGTCTCAAGGTTACTCACTTGTATAGGATTATATACACCATTTCCTACATTGTATAGCCATGCATTATATGAAGAAAAAGAAATATTCGTGCTGCCATCTCCCTTACATTTACCTTTTTGAGAACAAATGCAATTGTGGGATATAAAGGTCAAAATTCGCAAATATGAGATAGGCCTATGTCTTAACAGGAGGGGAGCCCGTTATAGATGCAACAGGCGTCTCCTTAGTTAGTGTGTGTGTACGTCAACAGCTTAAGGTAATTACGATTAATAAAGGTAAAGAAAGTAATACAATGGACGAGAGGAGGAGGTCGTTGGTCTAGGCATGGCTAGGTTCAGAAAGCGAGGTAGTTATTAGCAAACAAACGACGCCCGAAATTACTTAGCCATGCAAGTTTTTTTGTTTTTCTTTCTTTTTATTCCAACACCTCTGACAGTCCCCATTCTCTTCCCCAATTTCAAAAATATCGTCACCGTCGGTCGGAATTCAAAGGTCCTCACCAAGCATCTTACAACCCTCTAACTTTCCACACTTCGGGCTGTGGTTTGTGCTACTTTTTTTTTTTTTTTTTTTTTTTTTTTTTTTTTTTTTTTTTTTTTTTTTTTTTTTTTTTTTTTTTTTTCTAAACAAGCCAAGCTCGGTATATATACATTAATTGAGCTATCGTCCTCCATTCTTTTTAGTTGACCGAATCACCTCAAAATGCTGACCAATGCAGTCGGTAACATTCCTTTGTCGTTATTACATCAGGACTAACCTCTATAAATTACTCATGAGTATAGCAACAATTAGACTGGTAGATTTCTTGATAGTTTAAGGCCGCTGACAAGGCAGAACTACGTGATCTGTTAAGTTTCTAAATGATTTTGTCAAGGTATATAGAATGGGTCATATACCTTGGATTTTGTAATCCATGATAATTCCATAAAGTACACACCGAGTGAAGGCCTGAGAACACTACGTTATGGTACTTCTCTTTTTACAGGGTTCTATATTTAATGAGGATTTGCAATTTGCAAAGAAAGTTAAGTTCAGCTTGTCGTTTAACTAGCAACTGACGTTACCTTGACCAAAATAAAGTTCAGTGTGGCGGAGGTAAAAAGCCGACAGAAAAAAAAATTAATTAAAAAAAGAAAAAGAAGTGGTAGTATTTGTTGTAGTGGCGGGCAAACTATAAATATTGCTGTTTGAAACTTGCATGAAAGGTTAGACATGGACCTATCATCTGGAATATGGATTTAGAAATTATATAATGATCCGAAATTTGGATGGTTGAAAATGCTTTACATGAAGTAATCGTAGTACTAATCTCAGGCTAAAAGTTATTGGGCCCAAGACAATTTAGAAATTTATAATGGACATTGAACCACTTGGCAGGCTTACTTCCACCCGGCTTTTCACTTTCTCCTCGTTTCAAGCAGGAACAGGGCATATTCGTTTGTTTTAATAAGCATAACAAAATCAGTGTGAAATAAATGACGTACATAAATGTACGTCATAGAGCCAAGATGGAAAAGGCATTGGAAAAACCTGGATGAAATATTTGATCAGCCGAATTCAGCCAAAGAAATAGGTACATGTATTCTTTATACAAGTACTTGGCCTCGAAGAAAACAAACAAGCAAAGTAATTGGCATACTTTTGCAGCCGATGTGCATGAGGTCACCAGGTCTAGGAACTGCCAGTATTATTTTACTTTTTTTTTTCGCAAAAACTGCATCTATTGTTGATTCGCCTAATGTTTTATATAAGAAATAAAATTAGGAGGAATCTCCCTATAAACCCACTAAACCCGAACCAGAACTGCGCAGATCTGTGGCATATAAGCTACTTCTCTTTATTTTAAACTAACTGATCATTAGAATCTCGCCATAATGTGAAAGATCGGCTGGTAATAATGATACCTCTGCACTTCCTACTTCCTTGAGTGAAGCGACCTGAATTACAAGGAAGCTGTCGAGTCCACGAATCCCGTTATCCACCTGTTAGGTAACAATTTGCGAGATCGACTACCCTAGTTAGTCAGTTCATTGACAAAATATACAATACATTATGCTATGAACATATATTTACACAGCAGTTCATTTTTAAAGTGACAAAAATCAGTAAAACCAAAAAGAAAGCTTTCCACTTTTTCGTATGTTTTGTTCACTTCCGCGATTTTGCCGAGGAAAATATTTTCGTCGCTTTCTAAATATATTTGTGGCCTTTTGAGAGATTTTTGGTGGTGATTTAGAGCAGGAAATTGTAGGTTGGTTTAATAGCATTAACGAATGCACGCACATTCAGACAGGAAGTGAATCTGTGCAGATCAGTCTTCACGAACTTGAATTAACCCAATTAATACGCACGCAAACATTCATTTGTACAGTGAGGCATATTTTTCACATCGGAGAGATTGAACGACATTTCGAGGAAGTTCGACGCTGTTCGAAGCATCGGAGTCGCATTGCGATCAGATAGTCTTATTGAAATTATTCCAGTCTTCGTGTAATTTTAATTTATTTCAACATCTTAATGAGATGCTAGTATCATATTTTAGACTACTGAAATATTTCCTGACGAATAAATATTCCAATTTATAAATAAGAGCGGCATCGCCGAATGCAGTCTCAAACGGGAGAGACGAACTCGAAGTCCGAAGCATGTGGCCTAATGTCTCGGAAACTCGAGTCGTATGTGTCTCACTTCATTTCAATATGGCTGCTGATGGATTAGACGTGATGGAGGTATGTGGGAGGCAGATGTTTGCCATTTTATTGTATTACTACCCCATGGGGGGTTTCCGTGCGGGATTTGGGCAACGGAAGAGTTCATTTCGGTGTATTTTTCATTCATGTGATGCCCTGCAGCGCCCTCGGTTTGCTCGGAGGACGGAGTGTCTTCCTCACGATCGACTTGCGACCGGTCTGGATTATTTAAGGGAAAAGTTGACGACCTTTATTTCCCTCCCTGTCAGGCTGCTACGCTCACGCTGCCCGGTTTCCCTCGATGCTTTTCTGACGGTTAATTTGATGTTGTTGAGTCGAGGAGAAGAATGCCGAGGGAAATATGATCGGTAGGGGACTGACTGACTGACCTGTCAGTCTGGCTACCTATCAGTCATTTTTTTTTTTTTGCCTCGTAACGAATTGTTACGTGTCCCCTTCTTGGAGTGCTTTTAAGTCACTCAGCAGATGTTTTTCTTAAGACTGTCTTTAATTTGACATTGTCCTATCCATCTAATATCTTTCCTAACTTTTTTTTTTATTACAGGGTCGTAGCCTATGCCAGGCTATTCCTCACTAGTCTCTCCCGTATCGTAGGCTAGCCTGACCACCGTCCCCTACGGATAGATTAACCTGTTAGGGACGAAGCCCTACAGCCTAGCCAGCAAGGCCTGGCCTAGGGCAGGAAGGGCATGTTTTTTTTTTGGCACAGGATATAGGTACGGCAGCCGTATCCCTGACTGCGATAGATATTGGTACGGCAGTGAATTGCGCATGCGTCAATTTCAGACTTCCTGCCGTACTAATAACATTGTGTATAGTAGGGGTACGTCAGATTCTGTCAGTGGTGCCGTATTGTGTTATTGACTTTCTGCAGATATGGTAGTTAGCTAATCATGCAACAGTTACCGTGCAGTGTTGCTAAGAGCTATAGGTACAGCACTAGAAGGTAAGTGACATTAGTAATAATAGTCGAACTGAATTGTTTCGCTGAACATGTTCAATTCGAAATGTCAAAGTGAAGCAACATACTGTCATCACCAAAGTACCAAAACATTTTGACAGTAAAGGAAAATATGAAAAATCACAATAATACTGAAATATACTTACATTTTGACTATATACATGAAAAATAAAACTAATCTATCTGTGTACTTCATATCTTCTTTTAATCTCTCTGAACCGTGTAATAATACATCGGTTTTAGCCGAAAAACAGATGTTTTCAGGTTTCAACAAGCTGAAAAAGCAATAGATGTCTACGAAGAGTCAAATTTCCAGAAATTGTATATCCGTAGGTCATGAACGATCGAATCGGCCCCGAAAAGAGCTCCGAAGAGGAGATTCAGGGGTCTTGAAGTACACAGAAACCGTGCTCTGCTGTATTCATGGTAGTAGGGAAAACTACCAAAGTCAATCCTCTGGTAAACGGCCTAATCAATCTTAAGCAATCATCCAAATCAGATCCATTTTAACAGCATGTTTCCCATATTGGACGCACTACTGACTGCTGCACTACCTTACTAGCTAAGCTTCAAATCTTTGAATCTTCTCTTCAGAGCTCTTTTCAGGGCCGATTCGATCGTTCGTAACCTGCGGATATACCATTTCTGGAACTTTGCCTCCTCATAGACGTCTATTGTCTTTTTCAGCTTGTTGAAACCTGAAAACATGTTTTGCCTTCATATTCTTGCTGTCACTGATATGCCTCAGTCGGTAAACAAGGGTTCGCGCATGCGCAATACACTGCCGTACCAATATCCATCGCAATCAGGGATACGGCTGCCGTACCTATATCCAGTTCGTTTTTTTTTAGGTTGGTCCCCAACTACCGCTTCTGCGGAGCTCTGATTCCCGAAGGCCAGGCTAGGTTAGGTTTCTAGACTGTCGCAGAACTCTATCCATTTTATGATCGCCACAGCCAGACTTTGGGACAAACAAGCCTGATAGCTGATACGTTGATGTATGTTAGGTTTTGCCCCCTGGTTATAGGCTGTGTAGGCTACAGGTGACTAGGGTAGAACATCACAGCAGGCCAAGCAGGCCACCTACAATCAATGCAAGCCACCCTCCGAAAAAGTACATTATAACGCGTCCTGACACCCGAGATGGGCATCAGTCGCGACTTGTTGTTGGTGAGAAACGGAGCTAAAGACCTCTACTCTCCTTTCGAAGTAAGTATTTTCTCCAAAGTTAGAAATTAAGGGCAAATTTTAAGATTTAAACAGAGGGTACTGAAAATGGCGCCCACGGCAGTGGAAATCTCACCAAAACGCTTTAGAAATTTTTACTTACAACTAAAAATGTTTCGAAGATTGACGCCATCTCGATGTTTACGGAGTCGCTTGTGTCAACAAACTTTCCATTTCCTGTGATAAATCCGCACACCACTTGTACCCACAGACGCTGGAGCACTTTTATCACAACAATCGAAACACGATTTCTCACCAACAACAAGCCAGGCGTAAACAGCTATTTGGGTAGAAGATGACGAGAAGCGTGCTCTTGGCTAATTTTTAAATAAGTAGTAAAACATCAATATTTTACATATTTATGATGATTAATTTGAAAATATTTGTTATTGAAAAAGTAACTCGACTCTGACTCAAATTTAAGTAATTATTTTTCTGAATTAGAACGTTCTTTCAAGTTCTGTATTATGACGTCACGACATCTTGACTTTCGTACCTATTGTAAATAATTGCTATACTCAACTGTCATTGCAGAACAGTTTACCAGTTATTCATGCAGATTGTTATCAGCTATACATGTAATTGTTATAATCGTAATGCGCATATATATCTTTATTATTTAGTTTTTGGATATATGAAGATGTTTTACTGCTGGATTATCGCCGTAGTGTGACGCAATCGTTTTCGGTCCATGGGCCTCTGTCTGTTTTCGCACCATAAGAAATTATGGGGCCGAATTTGCAATGACCAGAAAGTCGTTAAAAGAGGAAAGTTAGCATTGAGGGGCATATGTTTTGACTGAGAAAAATACAAATTTATTCAATAGCTAGCTTGTAAAAAATACTTGGTTATAAAAACTTGATTGACAACTAAGCAGCATGTCTACTATGGGTTTCAGAGACAGTGCAAGCACGTTTTTGGGCAATACCTATTTCTGTAACGAACACTCTTAACAGAACGAGATTTTGCTATAGTGCATTACACCCAGTGCCTTAATTTATAAGGGTATCGTGAATCACTAATCGTAAAGAATAACGACACTTGTCCTTGTACCAAGAGACAAAAACTCCATTATGCAGAAAATGGATACGAACACGCATATAAAGCTCCACCTACCCTCTCCCACCCCAACCCCCCCCCCCTCCACCGCCATCCCTTTTCTTCTTCGTTCCTCCGCCTTCCTTTCTCTCTCTCTCTCTCTCTCTCTCTCTCTCTCTCTCTCTCTCTCTCTCTCTCTCTCTCTCTGTTGCATTCGGTATGTGTTGACCCTCCAAACTGGGTATAAGACTACACACAAAACGTTGAAATTGGTGAAATTAGGCTATGTATTGGAAGTATATATACATAAATATTAAAGCAATTTTATCATTATTGCATTACTATGACAACTAGAATTCATGGAAACAGTTTATAACCTGTTAAGCGTCACCCACGTAATAATACGTTTACCGCGATCTACTCGGTAGCGCCTTCAACGGGATATTACGTTCAAGACTTTAACTGTGCTTGTCAAGCCGTCAGCCCCGTAATAATACGTTTACTCGTATAGAAAGTGTAGGAACATCATTTGGTAACACACTCAGCACATGGGAAACTTATTTCCAGCCTGGCAACTCTTTCCTGGTGGTCGCTTATGCTAGAAAACTGCCTGTCCCTGTTGGTTTTCTTTCAATACGCTTCGGGCGTTTATCGAGACAAATTGGATTCGCGTCTTTCACAATGAATGTCCCAAAGAGGAGGCATATTTCTTCAGGTGAGATCAATCAAATACTAGATGAGGAGTGTGATATTGATAACCTATTTGATGATGAGAGCTCTAGTTCTGAATCCTCCAGTGATGATACAAAATTTTCTTCCAATTGCGGGAGTGAAGATGACTTTTCTTTGCCGAGTGACTGGACTCCGAGAGAGAGAGAGAGAATTTCCTACAGTTAATAGTTAATTACAGTATGAATAACAAGCATAAAAATCAATATTAACTTTGAAAAACTATCATCAGTGCTATGATCGCTGATTACAAAAAAAGCGTGACGGTACGTTAGCAGCGAGCTCATCAGGGGCGGACGCTTAACAGGATAATAATGGAACGGCGTATGTGTGAAGCCTCCACTAATGTGGCAACGATGATTTTGCCATTCTTAGCATGCAAACATTAAAGGTTACATTTATTTCTGGCATACGATTATTAAAGAAATTCAAAATACTAATAAAGACTGAAATCAATGAAAAGTGCTAGCAAAAACAAAAAAGCAAAAAAAAAAAAAAAACCTATTCGTTCCTCTATGGTTTTCGGCAGCCAGATGTACGGAAACGTTAGAAACATTTGATTTTATCTACTTTAGAAATATCTGTAATTTTTCGGGGTAATTTGGTTGCAAAAAAGGGATAATATACATGAATTAAATCAAAATTTTAAATAGTAAATTTAAACTAAATAACGAGTAAAGTAAACAGTTTAGGGAATAAAACTTTGCAGTTTCGTCGTCTGTCGTCGTCTGCTGTTCGAAATTGTGTTTATGGCGCGCGCGCTTAGAAACCAGGAACAGCAACGGGTTTAAAGTGCAATGTGGAGTGAACTGAGACCAAAATGTGTATAATAACAATCAAATAAGCACTGTGGAGTTTCAGTTGTGATGGCAGTAAGGATAAAAACCGCCGATTACAAGGTAAGAATGATTTCAGTTCCAACCATAACCCCGGGAATAACAAGTTTCATCCTTTCACTAATATAGGCAACAAAATGTTGTTTTATTGTGCTGATTACAACTGCAATCTTGAGTAAGATCAATAAACGTTACATACATACGCTAACATTGTTCAAATGAGTGCTGGGAAGGCTGGGGAAAGATGGTGGCCGTCACTGATGAGAACCGTCCATGCAAAACGTAGCCGCCATATTGGATTTCAAAACTGCCTTGAAAACATATTTTACGAAGAGCTCACATGCTTATTTTAGTTCGTATGGGGCTTTCATATATCACTATGTTGACGAAACTTCAGTCTTTTAAATGGTATGCTTAGAGTTGCAATTGTATTCATGTTTCACCAATTAAATATCGAGTGAATAAGACCCGTCTACCGTGATGAGGGTTGGCCTGTCGTGATGTTTCCCCCTATACTCGAGGATATGTGGTTCAGTCTCATGTGGAAGGCTTGCGGGAAAACTAGCGCAGGGAGTAGGGTAAAACATCACAGCAGGCCAAACAGGCCACCTACAATCAACGCTTGCCACCCTCCGAAAAAGTACATTATAACGCGTCCTGACCCCGGAGATGGGCATCAGTCGCGACTTGTTGGTGAGAAATGGAGCTAAAGACCTCTACTCTCCTTTCGAAGTAAGTATTTTCTCCAAAGTTAGAAATTAAGGCCAAATTTTAAGATTTAAACAGAGGGTAGTGAAAAGGGTGGCTACGGCAGTGGAAATCTCACCAAAACGCTTTAGAAATTTTTACTTGCAACTAAAAATTTTTTGAAGATTGACGCCATCTTGATGTTTACGGAGTCACTTGTGTCAACAAACTTCCCATTTCCTGTGCTAAATCTGCACACCACTTGTACCCATAGACGCTGGGGCACTTTCATCACAACAATCGTAAACCAACCTCTTACCAGCACTTATTCAAGGGGACTACGGCATTCTTTGCGGCGTTTTGCGCTCTTCAATTGTTTATCAGTGTTGTCAATTGGTATGTGTTTACCCTCCAAACTAGGTATAAGACTTACACAAAACTGGGGAAATAAGTGAAATTAGCGTATCTATTTGTATTTTATATACGTACATATTACAGCAATTTTATCATTACTGCATTACTATGACAACTAGAATTCATCTAAACAGTTTGTAAGTGCATCGGCGTATGTGTGACGCTCCACTAGATTGGCAACGATGAGTAATTTTTCCTCACGTCGTCTGCTCGTAAGTATACATCCGAAACATTTGTAATTTTTGGGGTTAATTTGGTTGCAAAAAAGGGATAATAGACATGAATTAAATAAACATTTTGAAGTAAAGTTAAACTAAATATTGAGTAAAGTAAACAATTAAGGGAATAAAGCTTTGTATCTCATAATCAGTGTTGTTGTCTGCTGCTAGTACTGGGTTTGCGGAGTGAGTGCTTAGGAACCAGGAACCACAGCGTGGTTCAAGTGCACTGTGGAGTGAATTAAGACCAAAATGTGTATAATTACAATCAAATAAGCACTGGAGTTTCAGTTGTGATGGCAGTAAGGATAAAAACCACCGATTACAAGGTAAGAATGAATTTCAGTTCCAACCATACCCCGGGAATAACAAGTTTCAGAAAATGAATTCAGTTTTCCAACCATACCTAAAGACTCCCGTACCCCGGGAATAACAAGTTTCATACTTTCACTAATATAGGCAACAAAATGTTGTTTTATTGTGCTGATTACAACTGCAATCTTGAGTAAGATCAATAAACGTTACATATATACGCTAACATTGTTCAAATGAGTGCTGGGAAGGCTGGGGAAAGATGGTGGCCGTCACTGATGAGAACCTTCCATGCAAAACGTTGCCGCCATATTGGATTTCAAAACTGCCTTGAAAACATATTTTACGAAGAGCTCACATGCTTATTTTAGTTCGTATGGGGCTTTCATATATCACATTATGTTGACGAAACTTCAGTCTTTTAAATGGTATGCTTAGAATTGCAATTGTATTCTTGTTTCACCAATTAAATATAGAGTGAATAAGACCCGTCCACCGTGATGAGGGTTGGCCTGCCGTGGTGTTCTACCCTAGTATGAGGGGTTTTGGAGAGTGATCAAAGGAGCTTTATCTTATTAAGTTTGTAGCTATGAAAAATACAAATTGTCTTGGAAAATTTGTCATTTTGTATCTTTCGTATACCTAGGTATCGAGTGTTATTGGGTTTTTGGGGGCCTGACATTTTCGTTCATTTAATCCACCAAGTAGATCGAAATGTGCAGAACAACACAAACTAGAGAAGATGTGCAAGCCATCCAAAATGTATAGTGTCACAGTTTGATGAATGAGACCAAAGTTACATAAGCCGTGTACTGTACCCTACTATACTTACACAGCAGAAATGGTTAATTGCCAATTGAATATTAGGCCCACTTGCATTAACACCAGCCCTGCAGGTATGGCAGTTGAAACATAAGGATGGTTAATAAGTATCTTGGTTTTTGTTAACTTGTGACAGGTTTTTGTGGGCAATTTGTAGTAAGCTTATTAAGGAGAACTGAGGAAAAATACCAAGAAATGCCAATTTTGAGAATTGCTATTAGAGTAGAATAATGCTACTGAAACACTGGAAATTTGTGAATGTAGAATGTCAGATTCCTGGACACAATATGGTGGGAAGACTGTATTCCGAACAAAGAAATTGGGTGAGATGTGCTATCAAGAGGTTAAAAAGAGGCTGAAGACCTTAAGGATTTAGATGGTTCAGACATATGATGAGAAAGGACGAAGACCTGTAGATGACCCATGAAGTTATAGTGAGGTGAGACATTGATCTTTGGGCAGAAAGAGCAATGGATAGAGAACAGTGGGGTTGAACTAATTTTTGCTAACCAGTTCAAGTGCATTTATCTGCTTATTAATTTTTTTTTTTTTTTTTTTTTTTTTTTTTTTTTTTTTTAGTAAATTGTGAAGTATTTTGTGCCTTTCTCATTGCATAACATTACATATATAATGTACTAAAATTTATAGTTTTTTCTGTAGTACATATCAAACAAGAGTTTGTATTTAAGAGGGTAGAACACACTCATGGTTGATGTAGTGTTAGGAACATCCTGAGTCTGTTCAGGTAATATATTTGCTGTACAGACTGGTTTTGTAGACATCAGGAATTTGCAGTTGTATGCCAATTAATGAAACCCCAGGTAGAGTATGAATTGAAGTTGGTGTTAGTCTTAACAAATAGCCAGTCGTGAACAGTTACCATTAATTCTAAGCTATCTGTTTTATGTTAGAAATTATCCAATGTTTTTAAGCTTCGTATCCAGAAATTATTGGATTAATGCCACATGCTGCTGCAGAAATGTGCTTTTATAGGTATTTGTATGATTCATATGTTCAGATGTCAACAACTTTCTGGATCTTTGTCTTTTAAGACAAGTTTTATCCAACAAAGATTAATGTGAATTATAATTTGGAGAAAAAATAATTTTTTAGAATTTCATCATGCAGCTTTAAAGTTGTTTGTGAATAGTAAAATCGGCACATGTACAGTGAAAGTTTGTAACAAAATATACTGTACTGTAAACTAATATACTGTACTGTAAAGTATGTAAGCTAATTATACTGTTACCATGTTTTTTTTCATTTTGAATAGTAGTGATAGTAAAAGTAAATCTTAGCCTTGAAGTGGGAAGTACTTCTGCCAGCACCAGTGTTCTTGAAAGAAAGAAGCACTTTAGGTGCTGTGAAAATGAGAAGTGTGCTGTCGTCAGTAGTTGTGAAGCCTTTTATTAGCCACTGCTTTATTGCTGGATGGATTAGAGAGTTGACTAGAAATGATTTTCTGTATGTCATTATGGTATGCATTGCACTTATGGTAAAGTTTGGAATGTTGATTTCTTAAAAAAAGAAAAATACCATAATTGAAGATTGAAGTTATCTATGAAAACTTTGAGACCAGAGGTAAAGCTCTTGCTTTTAAAGCAATTTTGATTTGGTAGGTCAAAAACAGTGTGCTGTATTTGCTCTGACATGGCCTATGTCAAATGTTGCACATTTATTGCAGATACTTGCATTAATTCACATTTTGTATGGCTTCTTAATGAGTCAGGACACCGTCTTTTCAAGTCTCTTTTCAAGGTATTGTGGGAGTGGAGTCATTTGAGGTCTTATGGTTAGTATTCTTTAACCTTAGTCTTTGGTGTATCCTGTGTACCATAAATTTTCACATACCATAAATTTTCACGTTTTGAGTTTGAGTTCTTTACTTGAGGTACACTTCACTCAGTCTGGAAAGTTATGGCCAAGTACAAGGTTTGAGAATATGGTTATTTAGTAATCACCTGTTGTAAGTTAACAAGTTTACACTTTTAATATAATAAAAACAAGAACAACTACAGGGATCCCAATTACTTCTGAGTAGTAGTTAATGGGAAGGCCTATGGTGGTTTGCATGTGGAATATACAGAACAAATATTCATGTAATCTTGTCATAGTAGCATATATAAAATGGTTAAGATATCTCTTATACTGTTATACTATGCCTTTTGGCAAAGAGCCAAGCTTAGTATCATATGTTGTTATATCACATGATATTTCACCACTTTTCCTTCTCTCTCTAATAATCATTCATCATCATCATCTTTTTCTAAAAGTTTTTCACTTGTTTTAAGGTTAAATGTATGAAAATAAGGTCTCTGCACTTGTTTCTTTTATGTGCTCTTTCATCTTTATTTCCCATCTGCTCCATTTTGCCTTGAATTCTCAGGACTTCCTTTAGGTCTCTCCTTTGCTACTTTAATAGTTAGTGATTTTTTGTCCTACTGTCCCTTATCTCATCACATGTCCAAACTATCTCAGTCTTTTAATTTGTCCTCTCTTGATGCCACATTTCTACAAGGGTTCTCCATTCTTACTACAATTTTCCCACCTTACAACAGCCATGAGACATCTGTAGTCGCACCTTTTCAAAATCTCTTCACTTTTCCTTGTTAGTGCCCATGTTTTTACTGTTTCGAATAGTACAGGCCTTTTTTAAGTTTTTGCTCTCTAGTAATGGTTCATTTTTATCTGCATATTTTGGCACATTTCATCCTTGTTGCATCTGCTTGGTCTCTTGCTGCTTCTCAAGTGCTGCATTAGAATTCTCTGAAGGTAACAGAAATGCTCTACGAATAATCTTTGCTCACCAGTCATTACAGGGTTTTCAGTTCCTATTCTTTCCATTTACTGTTAATGAACTTCAGATGCTCTAATTGTTAAAAAGTTGTACACATTGTGTAATGATTGTTCTGATTTTAATCTTTCAGAATGACAAGGCCCCACCAAAAACTGGAGAAGAAGGTGCAGAACAGCAAGATGCTTCTCCAGAGCTTGTAATTAAGCATCCTCTACAAAATACATGGACTCTATGGTTCTTCAAGATAGAGACAAATCGTTCCTGGGAGGATTGCCAAGTTGAAATTGCTAGTTTCACTACTGTTGAGGACTTTTGGGCGTAAGTTTTATTATTGTTGCAATTTGCCGTTTCTTTTGATTATACATACAGAAATTAAAAGTTGAGGTGTAAACAGATAGCTTGATTTTTGGCAACTTTTTCAAAATTGTTATTTTAGGGTTAGGGAATTTTCAAATGTGTTTTTAAAGGTCAATGCTTATCTCAGTCACTTGCTTCGTTTTTAATTACATATTGACCATGTGTTTGTCTTAATGTTGGGTTTTGATTCGTAAATATCGTCAATTCTTTTTATAAAAGCATGATGAAATAGTATTTAGGAAGGAAAATCTTTTAACGAGGTATGATTGTGCTTTTTCGTATTGAATAAAGACATGATGCATTGAATTTAGCCCAAAAACCCATCTTGTGAGCAGTAATTTTTTGCCCCTTTCAGTAATTAAAAAGAAAAATTAACGCCTACTCTATACTACAGTACTAGATACTCAAATGGTATGAAATTACTAATATGATACAAGTCCCTGTGTAGACAACAAATAGAAGTTAAGAAGTCTTAGCGAAAGTTTTTGGTATGCATAGTGAAAATATAATGAATTCATTTTAGGTATTATGAAATTTTTTTCATGCAAGTAAAGAATTTTTTTTATAAAATTTTAATAAATTGGCAGAAAAATGGACATTTGGCAGTTGGAACTGGGAACTTAAAAAGGCTTGCCGAAGTTGGGACGTTTTGACTCTGTGCTTTTGTGTCTTTGGCTAAGGTTTCAAGGTGACATATGTTGCTTTGGTGATGTCATCTACTTTAGTTTGGGGAAAAGGAGCCAACAATCAATTTAGTATATAAACTTTTTAATGAAAGTTATGACCAAATAGGGTAAAGGGGCCAATGGACATGCATTTCGCTTGGAGTTTTTCTTTCATCGCTTATAGCTCTCTTGATTTTCCATATTTATTCAAGTTCTAAGTTGTGATTTAGGTATGTATTCGTAAGTTTTTGTATTTCGTGTTTCAGTCAAAATTGGATTATCATTAATAGTCAATGAGTTATTGATGAATTTGGTTCGGCTGCATTATGCACATGGCTTAGTGGAGACGCAAAATTTTCAACTTCATGTTGGGTACACCTTTATCAAAGAAGAAATAATTACATAAAATGAAAGTTTAACTTTTAATAAGTAAATTGAGAGCAAAAAACATTACTAAATACAAAAACAGACTACATATTAGTAGTCATTGATCTAATGGAAAAATATGAATACTTTCTTACATTGCCTGATGGAAAAAGGTATGTATATATTTGACTAACCATATAAAATGAAAAATTTATATTTCAAAACATTATTTTCATAGAATTAATACTGAATAGACCCTGTCTAGGTACTTCCTGGAGCTTATGTCATTAAAAAAATTACGGTTTTTACAAAATTAAAATCTACTCTGTACAATGTAAATGACTTAAGAGGCAAATATTTATGTATATTAGCTAATTATACTTCACAATCCTTTATCTGATATTCTAAAAGCTAAAAAGCTTTAAAAACCTTTGTTTGGAGAGTAACGTATCAATTCATAAGGTTTTTTATTTTTAGAGTAACGTATCAATTCATAAGGTGGGTGGTTCGGCACGCTAACGGCTGACCCTAGGCATTTGGTTGTTTACTGCTACTGAAATGCCTTTTCTTACAAAATCCCAAGTAGATAAAATAATTGTAGAACTGCCAAACCTCACAGGCCTAAATAACTCTTTCAATGGGTATTAACTCATGCACACACTGTGTATTCATAACGTATTAAAGTGTAGGACGGGTAATGCATCTTTACTATTAAAAACTGTGCGCTGTATTTAAAACATGCACTTGCGTCATTGTCAGCTTCAAACATGCAAAACTTTCTTTCTCGGACAGAATACGTACTGTACGTACAGCTAAAAAATCTGATTGACTGGCTGGTTACCATGGAGGGGTGTTAGCCAATGATAGCCATTTACTTCTGTTCTATTTATAGACATTTCGATCACAAATAATGTGTATGGTACCAAGTTTAAAAGCTTTCATGATCATGATTGACGGCTGCTGGTGAAGATAACTCAATAAATTTGCTTTATATAATTATTTTTTTTATGAGAACAAGAATCTAACACTTTACTTTCAACGGAATGTTTTTGTTGAAAATAATAGTAACGTGTTAGTGAACATATGGTCGTAATTGTCCAACTATTTTATTATTGATCTTAATTAGTATCTCGCATTAATATAAATAATAAGCATAATGAATCAGTACTATAATGAAAAAACAAAAAAAAAAAAATTTTCTAGAGCTCCAAATTCAGAAAAATTCCAAAAATCGTAACACATCTGGCCCAATGATTTTGGATAAAGGATTGTGCACAGGGATTACTGAATTAGGTCATACAGTATTGCAGATTTAATACTTTTGTGAAGTTGAAACAAATTTTCTGTGGCTGTTGCCGACTGCAAATATATAGCTCAACAACCCCTTGCCGAAGAAGGGAAAGAGATTTAGGCATGATTTTAATTTATCTCTTCTTTTATATTAAAATTGTTGGTTATAACCTGTATTTATAATCTGTAAAGAAAATTAGATATGAAAAAGGTATGGCTCTAAGTATTATTTTTTTGTTTTCAGTGTAAATAGTATATGTTTAAGACTTAATTTTCCAACATTGAACATCTCTCTGGGATTCTTAGTTTCAATTTTCCAACATTGAACATATCTCTGGGATTCTCAAAGTTATCGTTAAGAAAAATATGTATCCACCAGGCTGCGTGTCCCCAGTGGGCCCCTTACCCTATGCATCCTACTATTTATACAAATGTGGGTTATTTTCTACCGACCATTTTAAAAAACCTCAAAATATTTCAGTTTATTTTGCTTTAGTGGCCACCACCCTAAACCACAAAAGGCTTATGAAATGAATTTATTTTTTTCAGGCTTTATAATCATATAGAACCTGCATCACGACTTAAAGTAGGCTGTGATTATTCAATGTTTAAGCATGGTATAAAACCTATGTGGGAAGACAGTCACAATAAAAGTGGCGGAAGGTGGCTAATAAACCTAAACAAGCAGCAGAGATCAACAGAACTGGACAATTTCTGGATGGAAGTGGTGAGTACTTTATAAATTTGTTTAAATCATGAAATATTCTGGAATTACCAGTAACTGAAGTCTATAGAAGTATGTCCAGCAGACCTAAGGATATTTGAGCATTTTGAAATAGAATAATATAATTTTCACCATGTTTGTATTTGTGTCATGCTAATAGAAGTCAAATGGAAAATAAGGTGAAAAATAATAGTAAAAAAAAAAAATAAAAAAAAAATAGAGAGATTTACTGGTATCTGGCAATAATAGTTATTACCATATCATGGAAGAACTTATAATTTGTAACCGAGGATCACTTAACCAGAAAAAAAAAAAAAAAAAAAAGGGTTCAACTCGTAAATCTTAGTGTTGCAACTACAGTAACAAGTAAATTTTTTATATTATTCAGTGTCAGATCATGGGTTATAGGCAATCTATCTTATGATCACAATTAGCTGTGTTAAATTTGGACTTGAAATTGTCCCTCCTACCACATCTGGCCCTGATAACTATTTAAAGCCAATTATTTATATTTTTATGGAGCTTTCTTTTATTTATATTTGTGGAGCTTTCATGTTTCAAGTTAAGAGGAGATCCTTGGCACCAGGATTTTTTCTTGGCCAGACACTTCCATAGTTGCACCTATCGCCATTTCGTGATTGATCGAAAGCAGATCTCTGAAAGATTCAGCCTTGACTTTTGACATCTCTAAATTTCATCCTTTAAACTTCTCATAGATTCACTCTTGGTAGTTCAATCATATTGCTGTGGACATGTTCAGTGACAGATTTCAGCACTATTCAACATTTTAAGTGGTTGGAGTGTCAGGTGTTTGTCCTCTTAAATTTAAAAAAAAAAAACTATTTACAGCTCTTGCTTTTGATTGGTGAAGCTTTTGAAGATCACAGTGATGAGGTCTGTGGTGCCGTGGTAAATGTTCGGAGCAAAGGTGACAAAATAGGTGTGTGGACAGCTGACGCCAAGAAAAGCGAAAGCATTTTGAAGATTGGGTAAGTTTTTATGGATTTAGTCATGTTATCTACAGGTAAATGGTTCCTTATGATTTTCTTTTTTGAAAATTTGTCTTTACAAATGGACCATACAGCTGTTAAGTAAAACCAATAGAAATAGGAACCAATTTTCCATAGCTAGAAGAGTTGAGAAGCTGACACAGCATGCATGCTATTACAAGTTGGACCTTTGTAATTTAGCAACATTTGGACCTGGCCATTGCTGCACTACAGAAATTACCATTTGAGACCTTTAGGGGAACCTATATTAACCTAATGCTTATTCCACATATATATTGTTGTGTTCGCTAGGTAGAACCAAGCTTAAGATGGGATGCAATACTAACATTAATGCTTCAGAAAAAGGCATTTTTTGGCCTGCTCAACAAGCATCTTCCAAGAATTGCCAACACCTTCATTAGGTCAGAGCTCAAACCACATTATAAGCACTTTTCACTGTCGACAACACTTAATTTGCCACTGTGATGAATGCCTGCAATTGAATTATTGTTGCCAACTTTCTGCATAGCCTTACCTCATTATGTTCCATCATGGTGCTTTTCTTTAGTTTTATCTATCATCTGACCAGTCACTTAATGTTAACACTGAATGAGTGGGACCCCCCCTTTTTTATCTCTCTCTAATGCTCAGTTGACAATTATAATAGATGATGGTTTTACTGGTGAAATGTTTTAACCTGTTCATAATTTTTTGCCTATATATATATATATATATGTGCTTAGATCAGACGTTGTTGGCTGAAACTCCTTGGTGCTTATATGAGAGAGATGTAATCATTCAATACAAAATGCAAATCCCACCAGAAATTATTCTTCATTTTGCCATCAAATGCAGAGCTTTTTTGTGTTGAATTGTTTTTAATAAGCTGTTTTCTCTTAGTTGCATTGATAATCAGGTTATTGTAAACAGCTCAAAATTATTTAAAGGAAGGTAATACGTACGTTAAATTAGCAGAAAATCATTTTAGAAAGCTGGAAATAACCTGTAGCCACTTTTTAGACTAGTCACAGAAAAGTTATTTGTGATATTCGAGTCTGTTATTGATAAATAATTAGAGGATGAGAATTTCATTGAAAATCTTAGATTTGTTCATCGTTTTGTTAGTTTCGTTAACATCTCCAGTCTGACCATTCTTGGGAGAAAATAGTAATTAATTTTGCCCATAAGTTTTTTTTTTTTTTTTTTTTTTTTTTTTTTTTTTTTTTTTTAAGCCCTTGATGTCGTACTATGACTGGAAACTAAAAATACGTATACACAAAATAATATGATCTGAAATCATATTAAATAAGGTAGCGTGTGCATAGAACCAACTTGTAATGTCAGAAATAGGCTTGGATGATATCATGAGTTAAAGTACAGCTGAATATGTGAAAATAACAGGACTAGGTCACCAAGATGTTTGGCTGTAGTATAAACAGGTATTGGAGGGGTAGCACCACTGTTACAGGTTCAACAATGTGCAGAACCACAGAATTCAAAGTTAAAGAGGTTCAACATTAATTTAGCTGAAGGTTGGGCTCTGCGTGGTTTTCCTCCTTTACACTACCTTTCGAACCTTTTATTGTCAATTTCAGTTTCAGCACTCTTGACTTCATAGGTCCCAGTGCTTAGCCCTTGGCCTAATTTTATATCAATTTCAGATTAACAGATATGTTGCCATGTATTGTTATCACTGCTGTAGTAATTAACCACAGTCGACTCCTGGTAATAGACCCATAAGGATATTTTATACAGAACTTTTCCTAATTCATACATTAAAGATCCCCTGTAAATATTTATGAAAGTAACGAAAGGTGCTTAAGAAAGTAAAAAGTTACAAGAATTAACACTTCAAGCAGAATTATTTATAGTAAAAGAAGTTTGAACCAGAGAACGAGCTGAATTATTATGTTAACAGAAATTTCATAAATTATATAAAGGTAGCAAGAGCTAAAGCTATACAAACTTTTGAGTGCAGGGAGACCTGAACTTAACACTAGGTTTTGTATACAGTACTGTGGTTTCTCCTTTTATAATTTTTCTTTTAACAAAACAATTTTATTTCCAAAGACATTAATTTTCTTGAACACTTGGACCTAGAACATGATGTGACTTCAATAATGACCTTTGGTTGCTGACAACCAGCAAGCTTAAGGAAAAAGTTAGCTATTATATTTGATCCTCTTTTTAGGTCCTATTTGACACATCCAGGTTGTCTACCACTGGTACACAAGTTCTATGCAGCAGAAAAGATTACCAGTTATAGTGGAAGGATCATATTACAAGTAGACATGGTTTGGACAAGTGGTGAGAAGGGGTGAGGAAGAACAGTTAGGTCAGGAAAGCAGTTAAAGCATCAGGATGAACTTTTGGAAGGCATAGGAAATCCTCAAAAAAGGGTATGGGAAAGACAATAGATAGGATTCCATGGAATAGAGTAGAGAGGGCCTGTTGCACAGCTAATCCCACAAAGGGAAATGATGTGAAGCTTATGATTGACTTTGACCTTTGGTTGTATGGTTTTTTACGTTGCATGGGTCCAGTGGTTATTCAGCAACGGGACCAACAGCTTTACATAACTTCCAAACCATGTCGAGAGTGAACTTTTTATCACCAGAAACACACATCTCTGACCCCTCAGTGGAATGCCCGAGAATTGAAACCTCCTCGCCACAAGATGGTGGCCAGGCCAAGACCAAAACCGACCACGCCACTGTGGGGCCCACAGAACTTTTGAACTTTGCAATTTTGGAATATCAAAAATAAAATCAGAAATTTGATCTTGCTTGCTAATATATCATAAAGCAATTACACTATAGTTCTTGTATTGTGTGATATCTTCAGGGTGACTAAATTTTGTCAAGAAATGGTTTTCTCTGCTTTTCAGGCACACACTGAAAGAACGTCTATGCATCCCACGAATGATCAACATTGGCTTTCAGGCTCACACAGATACAATGGTTAAATCTGGATCAACTGCTAAGAACAGATTTACTGTCTGACAACTGCAGTTAATTATAGTTTCCCTTATTTACATTGTGGAGATGCAACAGTTAGCCTTTTTTATGTTCATATGTTTCTTGATTCCTATATATATATGTATGTACTTTGTTGCAGTCAGGAAAAACTTGATACCTTGGAGAATTAGTAAGAGTATGCATTACTTTAACTAGTTAAATGCAGCATTTTCCAGTTATGGACTGAAGAAGACTACATGTTGAGCAATCCAGTTTTGTGGTTAGTGTAAATGAAAGTTGATCTGGACAAGTAAAACAAAAATTTTGAGTACTAATAACATTTTTCATGTATTTATTGATTTTCGATAACAGTTCTAAGGAAAGGGATAATGCTTTACAAGCAATTCAGTGATTTCTCTGTTGGTTTGTTATTCATGTGAAACGTTTGATCAAATTTTTAAAGACTAAACAGTATCTTGCATTGTATGGAGTATAGTTATAGCCAGAGTTTTTGTTTTACTTATCCATTTAAAATTACATAATACAGGAGAGTACAGTATGTAAATTGAAAATAGCCTATTTGTTTTTGTAGTTAATTTATTTACAATGTTGCTTGTTACTTTTATTTAAGCTTGGGAGGAATATTGTTGCTAAAGTAAAAAGAAAAAAAAAATTAATGCTGGAATTCTCTACAGCAAATATTCATTTAGCAAAAATTTTCCAATTCCCTGAAATAAATCACTATTTCTATTAATCATTGGGTATTTTTGTATATAATTTATGAATTGTGGTGTATTAGAAAGTGAACTTTAGCTTGACATTGTGTGTCTAATATGTATCTAATTACACAATAAGTGAATGCCTCTGCATACCCACAGGAAAACATTTGTGTAGCATTACACAATTATGTTCACCACTAATGATATGGCTGTTATCATGGAACTTGCTACTGGAAGTTTGTTGGCTTTCAAAGTGAGACAGAATTCTATGGTTGTCAAGTAGTGTATAGGAAGGTGGGTTAGAAAATTGTAAATCAAAGGAATAAAGGTGAGCACCTAATAAACTTTTATCTCAAAAGTCATAGCATATGGAACATGATGCAGTAAGGATTTTGTAGTATAGTAGTTTGATAAGGAATTTATAAGAAGTTATTGCAGTAGTTCCACATGCAATGATTTTTTATTATTATTTTTTTTTTTGCTTAGAAGCAGAGGTGAACCTCTTGCATTTGTTTTAAGCTTGTTTCAGGAGGTTGTCTTATTTGCATAGGGAAATGTTGCTTAGCTCTGTTGAATGCGAGCTCCATTGCCTCTGAAGTCACCCACACCCTCTTATGTTTTCTCTCAATTTGTACAAGCTTTACACTCAAGACCTTTGCATCTCCCAAAGTTTTTGGCCAAAGCCTATCAAATGCCTGAAAGTGAAATGAAGGTGATGAACCACATAGAATTTTGTTGTTTTTCAAGTACTGTTGTAAAAGACTCAATAAATTTTGCTTACTACCCCAATTAATATGGTTTATCAGCTGTGAAGCCTATACTCTACTTTTTTTAGTGTAAAAAATGCACTTAGAAGCGGTCTGCAGCTTGATGATGATGGTTGACTGATTTAACATAGAGTAACTTTGTTATATAGCATAAAAATATTCTGTAATTAATATTTTTTATCCAAAACCCATTTAAAATCTTTGACTTGGGAACAAGTATCACATTTTTTCATGGTTTCACAATTCATGAGTCAACATTTTCTATAGTTTTACAATTCGGAGTATCAACAGTCACAACATAATTAATGGTAAAATTGGTTAAAAGCAGCTTTCATTGAGATTACCCAGTAAATTATATTTAGCATAAGACAGTGTCTTGACATAGAACACTCAACAATTGTCAAACTGCTGGATACTTCGTAGTGCAATTTTGCCATAAAAAGAAAATAGACTATAGGTGGGGTCATGTCTGTATTGCAGGTTAAAAAACAGCACCTACTTACATCAAGTAATGAAAAATGTAGAGAAGATTTTCAAAGAACATGCAAAGGGTGTCTGTAAAATTCTGTGATAACCCCATTAAATTATTTCATAATACATGTACATAAATGTATCAAGTTTGCTCTTATTGAGCTCTCTTGGAGGTTTAAAGTTTACTTTATATTTTATGTAAAGATGGCTGGCTATTTTTCACCAGCTTTATATAGTGAATAAGAATGGTGGGAAGTCACATTTGTTTCATGGCTTAGTCAATGATGGTAATCTTGCTTGTCTTGAAACTTCCAGACATGGTGTTGGATGTTTATGTAGACTTTGTTCCTATATTAAATTTTAACTAGCTATGATTCCACTCTAGTGGTTTGCATTAGGGGAAAAGTTCCAGGTTTTATATTTACTACTAAAAGAATGGATACATAGCTAGACTTTTTCTCTCATGCCTTATCTGTGACTTGAAAAGATCATCCATCATCACTACATTTACAGAAACTAAAGGAATTTCTTTCTTACAAAATATTAAAATTTAAAAAAAATATATAGTTGTAGACATACCTCTTTTTTTGTAATAAAATAGGTGTTAAGAATTTAGTATAATTTAATCCTGAAGGCATATAGTGAAACCACTGGTTGATTATCTGGTGGACTTAAACATTAAGTTGTTACAGACAGCAGGTGGGGTGTATGGAATGATGGAAATGTTCTCCAATTGAGCACACTGTTCCAATTCACCAGTTTCAACAATGGCAAGGTCCCAGTGGTAGAATAGAGGGACCAGATAATACTGTACTATGTACATAACGTGGCAATGCTACCGTGAGAAAGGATAAAAACTTTGTTCAACCCCTCTACAGTAGCTTTTTATGGGAACCACTCGAGGAGGATATAAAAATTAGTGCAGCATAACTGATTAAATTAATCCATTAGCAATGCAGCAGGACCAGTTAAATTAATCCATTAATCTGACACCAAGGATGTAAGAGGTTAGAATTCTTCAAGACCATTGTTCAAATCTTCTTCCAGACAACCCGCACATCCGCGGTAGATGGTTCTAGGTCGCCTATCATCCCTGGAGAAGCTTGTTCCTCACAGATGTCTAACCCTTGATCTCTTCTATGAAGATTGAAAGTTTTGGTCCCCATCAAAGGATTTTTCCTTCACCTTCAGAGTTACTATCTCAAAAGGAAGTGAGACAGGACTTGGCATGGTGGCTGGATTACAGGAGCCTGACCATAGGAGGCTTCTTTAGCCTTTCAGTTGTTTCAGTGACAGGCCACTCCGTGGTTCTAATGTCTGACAATAACATGGTGGTGGCATATGTCAACAAACGAGTGAGTGGTGACTCACGCAGTGAATCTTCCAGCCAGATACATTCCAGGCAAGAGGAATGCACTTGTGGCAGACAAGCACGAGTAATCAGGGTAAAATATTAGGAACAGTGGTCACTACACCTGAAGGTAGCAGAAAAATTGTTCAATTTGTAGGGGAAGGCCAATAATAGATCTTTTTACAACCCGATACAACAAGAAACTGCAGGCAATTTGTTTGGTTGTCCTGGATCCCTGGATCGCAGCAGAAGGTGCTCTGCAACATTCTTGAGACCATTTGGAACCTCAGAAAGACCCTGGTGGCTACCTTGTGGACTCACGCCAACTGTTATCCCGACCTGCTGGCCCTTCTGACCGAGGCACTGAGAGATATTCTCCCTGGCACAATCCTTGCCAACCGCACATTAAAAGGCTCCACCGATTTGTAGGGTCCCTGTTTCTTCAAGGTTGAAGACTATTGTGTCTTTTGCAAGTGAGAGGCTTTTTTCAGAGCAGCAACAGAGATGCCTGGCTATCTTGGGAAATCTATACAGCCAGGGGAAATGGGGCCTCTCCTGTGATTGGTGTAGGGTTCTCCAGCCAGAACTTCTATTCAGCAAGTCGTTGACTTCCTCATAATCCTCTGTAGGGAGACGCTTTCTGTTTCAGCCACTAAGGGTTACAGGGCTACTTTACTTGTTCTCTATGGTCCTTTGAAGTTTTGAAAAATATTGTTCCCAAAAAGAACTTTGGGCTGAATCCCAGGTCTTAGACCTAAATCTCATACATCCATCCAAAAAGAACTTGAGCCCCTTAACTAAGATTTGACCCAAGTCTTTAGCAGCCTCATTCGTGCACCATAAGAACCCTACAAAGTTCATCAGACAGAAATTTGACCCTCAACAAAGAGTAAAATCTCACTTTCTTACAAGTCCTTATCGATCCCTAAAGTGGACCCAACATCTCAGACCAGGTGTTGAAGATTTCTTGTTAGCATTGGCTGGAACAAGAAAGTGTCCAAGAACACCCATCTCCTCTTGGCTCTGTGATTCAGGAGCACTTGTAGTGAAAATTAAGGTGTACATATTTTGTAAAATGCTAGTTAGTGATGATATTGACACTTCTCCTATGAAAGCAGCAATATTGGTCTTGTACTTAACCATTATTTTTCAGTATTTTTCTCTGCACATTATTACTCCAACTGTTTTTCCCCTGTTCTGCTTCTGGTTCATTCTCATTTATGCAATGTTTTGAATTGTGTGGTCAATTTTCCAATAACCGGAAAACTTCAAACATAAAACAACCATTCACACTACCTCTTGGAATGTAAAAATCTGATAATTTAATTGACACAGGTCAAAATAAAGTTTTTCCTTACACTGGACACATCAGATGTACTTTTTATGGGCCTCCCATGATTCCTAAGTCCACATTCATGGTCAAGACGAACACTGTTAAAAGAAACATCTGATCTAGGTATTTGTACACTAGAAATGAATAAAAATCTATGAGTCAGCCTGGATCAACAAGAGTACAAGGCTATGGTTTATAGCTTGCCAGTTTTCATTGTTCACAACGAGTGGTTAGGTTAAACTACATGAAGATGATAACTACCTTCAATCACACCTAACAACAGTTATCAATTTGTGTACACAACAGGTGAAGAAATTAAAGAACACATCACAAGTGATGCCACCAATCAGCTTGACTGCTATCCAGCAACACACAAAAGATGAAGAAGTGGATTAGCTGGCCCATTCACTCTGGTAACCAAAAATTTTCAGTTACAGTTAATGTGACCACCAAGATCAAATTTAAACTCGTTCCCTAAAGGACTGTTGTTCTAACAATTTCATACTTTATATTCTTTGCTTTTCTGCAAATAAAAGAACATGTGAAACAGTGTATGTATTTATGTATCAAAACACCCTTTATAAGAGCAAAATACACAATATAAAAATATAAGGGGATTTCAAATTAACTACAATGCAAAAGTTCACACCATGATGCATATTCCATAAAACAATTTAGCATAATTGTCAGAGGAGAGCAATGATTAAGCTGGTTAACCAGCATTCAAGCAGTGAAAACTACATCAAGATGAAAATTCTAATGAAATAATGATTATTATAAAGGATTAGTTTATCCAGACCTCTGAACCTAATAAAGGCTCTTCTCGGGCTGGTAATGAACTGATAAACATCAGGACAGTCTAGCCATATTTTTATCATTTCAGTTCTGTAACTAGACAACTTTGACCTAAACCTGTAACTAAAAGTTTAATTTAGGAAAGCCCTACAATAGTTAACAAGGAAGTATGAAGCTCTCTATATGATGAAAATAACAGTACTAACAGTTGGTGTACATAGTTCCAAAGGCTAGCTACATTACTGTACACAATACTCAGAAAATTAAGCAAAAGATATTTCCTGAATTTGAAGACAGCAAGAAAACTAACCCTTAGTAAGTCTAATTTATCCATTTCAACAAAGAACAGGAAAAAGTAAACATGTCCTCAAGTCTACTGTTAAACTGATACAATTTACCCACACTATATTGCACCTTTTCTATAATCACCATTCTACTACATGCAAACTACAAATTTGTACTCGGTGGAACTAAAATGGAATCTAAATTCATATGGTATATACAGTAATACGAAGATAAAATTAACATGAAAACCATGTTCTAAAAAAATTACACGAAGATAAAAGTCATATATTTATTATGTCTATACACCATGAAAATGAAAAGCTACAAAACTATACACTATAAAGAAAATTCAGTCATAAAACTATACAATTAAATTTTATCTTTCTAATTAGCCTCTACTTTCAGTTAACACAGGAGGAATAATTGCTGTCTGATTCAAGGCACCATTTGTTTTCTCAGTAGTTGGTCCTGCATTTACATACTTATTAGGGTTAATAGTGACAGACTTAGTGGCATTATATGTCTTGTAAATTCCTACCAGTCTATCTGCCAGCTCAAACATTTGTGAACGCAAGGAGATGATGATGAATTGGGCATTCCTGGTACGCTCCTAAAAGAGAGGAAATATATGAGTAAAAAAATAAATAATAATAAAAATAAACAGAACACATAAATTAAAATGTTTGAATAAATTGAAAGAATCAAGAATACCTAACTTGCTGATATTTAAATAATTGTATACTTAAATGATAAATATATGAACACATTCTACACTCAGATGATTAACAAGGCAACCCTGACAGGCATGAGACTGAAATAAAACTGATGTTTTTATACAAATTCAATACTTTATATTAGCCTGGTCTGTGGCAGCAGCAGTATCCAAATGTCCCAGAGAAAGACAAGTTCCCCTTTCCACTTGAGTGTGCATCAGGATTCTGAGTACTTTCCAGTGAAGACTGGTCTTTGGCCAAGAAGTCTGAACCATCTGATGCTTGAAAGAGTTGTATGATAATGGGTTTTTTATATGAACATACCATTTTTTTTTCCAAAAATTATATTTAACACAAAACCCATTGTTAAATGTTAGCCTGGATAACTACTGAGTGGAAATAGGAACTGGAATACTGTACAAAATTTATCCCAAATGGCAAGGGCTGGGACCTTTGTGGTCATTCAGTGCTGAAAGGGAAATTGAGACCGAGACTGAAAGTTTTAAGTGCAACAGAAGGAAACCTTCACAGCTGCACTATGAGACAAGTTTTTGGAGAGGGTGGAGAGTATGATGGAAGATAATATGAATGGAGGCACAATAAAATGAATGAGAGGGGTTGCAGCTAGGAGCTGAAGGGACGTTGCAAAGAACTTGAAGTAATGCCTACAGTGCACCACGGAAAGTGCACTAATGGCACTAACCCCAAAAGTGGGATTAAACTCATGCTAAAAAAAAATCACTTGAAATCATAGTATTTGCAGAGGCCTTGGACCAATGAATTGTGTCAAGTAAAAGTTTTAAATGTAACGTGTTTTGATGCTACCTTTACAAGAGGTCAGGATACAGGCAGGATCTTGATAGCAGTCATGGGTTACATTCAAACCATGTTGAAGTACAGCAATAAGTTGTCAGGCAGAGTCACAGAAAACCCCCAGATAATTTCCTAAAGGTCAAAGGATGGTTTATGAGGACGAAAAGGGTGATGAATGTAGCCACTTCCCCCTCTTTCCTTTCCAGGCTAAGATATGACCTGCTGCCACTACAGAATCAAATAAATATGAATCTATAAATTGTCCTTAAACACAAACATAATAAATGCAGATGTGGGGGACTTCCATGTAGCTATGTTTAGAACTGAATTAACACCTGTGTTAACTTTAAAAGCAAAAGAAGTCGCAAAGGCCTATGACCACATCAATTTTAATCTGGATGCACGAAAATCAAAGGAGGATAGATAAGCGCCAATTATTACTGTCCTCAGCCAAATACAGCGATCCTGAATACGTAGTGCTAATCTGCACCAAATGATGAAAATTAAGAGAACTTCTTTCTATACTCTTAAAGTCCTTTCAAGGTAACACCTTATGGCCCTCAAGGGGTAAAAAGAATGATTTTCCTTGCTAGATAGCTGCACATGTATTGTTGGTACATCAAATAATGTGACACTTGCATGAATATGCCATGAAACCCCACAGATAAACCAATATTTAGTACGAGTAAGAATCTGTTGGATTAGGTATAGGGCTTACTCAAACTCTGAACAGATGCTAAAGTTAAAAGGATAGCTGTCTTCAAGTCTTAAGTTCCTTAAAATGATAACCCAAAAGGATCAAATGCATCACTAAAAGTACAAGGGCTTCACGGATTTTGGGAAACCCTTTAAAAAACTTTGGCACATGTAAACATCAGATGAACCAAAATTAATGCCTAAGGGCTCAAAGGGAACAAGATGAATATTTCCTGAAAGCTCCAATAAAATTAACCACCGAACTGTAAAAAGCTGACCTATTGATCCTCTATAGTAAACCATATTGTTCTGTGAAGAAAAATGCTGGAAACTTTTTAAAGTTCCACAATCTACAATCAATCTCAGCTCCTCCTCAATTTACAGAGGTACAGTAAGGAACCTGCCAATGGAAGATAATTGACATGCATTGAGGTTCGTCCTCCCCACATTGCTGTATCTACAAAACAAGCATCACTTAACCTAGCGAATAAAAGTTGAAAAATTTCCTTGAGCTAGTAATGACTTAATTGTTTGGCTGAAAATCCTATATCACAGGAAGGCTTGATTGTCTCTTCATATCTGTAACTGGAGGAACTACAAGTTTTGATGGCAGCAATGGAAGAATGGCTGAAGCAAAGTTCTTCCTGCCACAATAGGACCCTTGAAAGGTCTACTATGAAATTCATGGGGTTTGGAAACCAAGAAAGCTGAGGCCAAAGAACTGTGACAGTAATGGTTATGTTACTAGACAACTGCAACTATATTGGTAACTGGTTTGTAAGAGAGAAAAGGAAGGAAGGGACACATCTCCAGTTTATCCTACAGGACTATAAAATCATTGTCCATTAAACTATGGAGGTAAAAACTGTCTGACATTATGCTAAGAATTCTGTCTGATAACCCCAAGATAAAGACTTGAAATGCCAAAATTATTACTTTTAACATTAAATAGGCTACTATTACCTTTTAGACTCCTAAAAAAGGAACTTGACAGGTAAATATGACCAGGTGGAAGCTCGCCATCTTTCGAGGAGTAAAATAGCAATAGCTCAAGAGCAGTTGGTATTACAGACCATCATACCCAAAGATTGGCTATGTCCTGCCATTATCTGGAATCGGATAAGACTTACCATGAGATCTTGAGAGGATAATGCCTTGGGTTTTTTCATGCTGAAAGGGGAGGGCCTGCAGGATTTGTCTGTATCAATATCTTAGATTTCACTGATTAAATATATATTAAATTATTTAATCTGATGCATCCACCAAAAGACAGTATACTAACGCCAAATTAAAACTTTCTATGGTGCGTTTACTTTTTTAAGATCGCTGTGATGTGGCTCATACAGATATCATACGTTACCAATTTTCATGTTATGGTAATCATATTAGCTTCATGGAGTCTATTGAAATAGTTTTCATTTCTTAAACTGTAGTTCTTTGTTTCCATCAGATATTTTGAATATATCTTATTTCGTATATTCTTCGTTAAAACCGCAGTTTCATTAATGAAAATGAAGATATGTCATATTTTTCCCCCGGCAATGCCAGATCTGAGTTTAGGGGACCTATGATTTTTAAGAAGATTTAAAAGGTTATGGTCAATATCATTAAAGGATACTCGCTCTCGATCACCCACTGTGGTATGTATGGATGGACAGCTCAAGTGACTCCCAATAATGCCTTCACCCACCATCTGAGGCCAAGGAAATAGTCTATAACGTCCTGAAATACTTCATTTTATAAAAACAACATGAAGGTCCTGTAACTGATGCTTCAAAGGCTATCCAGAGAACATCTGAAGCAACGAAAGTGTCAGAAATGACTATTCGCTGACTTAACAAGGAAGCAAGAGACGGGAAATATAGTGGAATCTCCAGTGTTTCCCCCCCCCAAAAAAGGGAGAGAAAGTGAGTCCTGTACTGACTTGGATGATTTTGATAAAAAAAAGTTTGCAAGGAAGGAATGAGTGGATGTCTTTTCTTAGAAAATGAACCAAACAAAACAAGATAGTGAAGGCCAAACGCCGGAGCCAACAGGCCATTCAGCGTATCTATGATTATAGAAAGAGAAAGAAGGAATAGCTAAATAGAATCAGGAATGAAAAAAAAAGATAAGAAGGAAGAAGCAAACCCTTTCCCTCGACTCCCAAGGTCTAAAGCGAATCCTCCTAAGAAGGATTATATCTGCGGGAAGCATTTAATGGGACTTGCATACCCATAGATATGACAACTCTGCCTTTTCTACCTGGCCCCACCAGAGCGATCTTAGAAAAGTAAACGCACTATAGGAAAGCAGTCTTTTAGATTAAAGCAGATTCATTGTAAATTTGGAGCTGTAGTTTTTGTCATTTTTAGGTACAGAACAATATGATAAACTTTTTAGATTAGTAGTTAATGTTACTAAGAGGAAGGTTAGGTAGACCAAAATTGAGAGGGATTGATTGCGTGGAGAGATATGAGGGAGTTGGGATTGAGCGAGGGGGATGCACTATACCGAGGGAGACGGAAGAGTGTGCTGAAGAACCATTACAGCGACCTCAAATAGGGACAAGCTTGTAGAGAAAGAAGAAGTTAATGTTACTAGGAACTCACAGCAAAATTTTCATCTTGTTTCCTTCCATTAAAGTTGTTGAGGTTTATTGCAATATGTATATTTTTTCATCCATCAGTGTCAATGATAATAATAATAATAACGATAGACGGAAATAACATCTCTCCCATATGTAGGAAGTGTAATACGAAAAATGAAACCATAAACCACATAGCAAGCGAATGTCCGGCATTTGCACAGAACCAGTACAAAAAGAGGCATGATTCAGTAGCAAAAGCCCTCCACTGGAGCCTGTGCAAGAAACATCAGATCAGCTACCTTGCAGTAATAAGTGGTACGAGCACCAACCTGAAGGAGTGATAGAAAACGATCAGGCAAAGATCCTCTGGGACTATGGTATCAGAACAGACAGGGTGATACATGCAAATAGACCAGACGTGACGTTGATTGACAAAATCAAGAAGAAAGTATCACTCATTATGTCGCAATACCATGGGACACCAGAGTTGAAGAGAAAGAGGGAAAAAATGGATAAGTATCAAGATCTGAAAATAGAAATAAGAAGGATACGGGATATGCCAGTGGAAATTGTACCCACAATCATAGGAGCACTAGGCACGATCCCAAGATCCCTGAAAAGGAATCTAGAAAAACTAGAGGCTGAAGTAGCCCCAGGACTCATGCAGAAGTGTGTGATCCTAGAAACGGCGCACATAGTAAGAAAAATTACAAAATTTAACAACAGCCATAATCATAATACCAAAACAATACAACAATGACAAGAAGTATTGGAAGTAACATGGTACATTCCTGGAATACTAAGCACAATTTATGACATTCATTACAATGCAGGGTTAAATATAAACACAAAGTGACAGGATGGCATCTTGATCTGGCAATCACACTGGCTTTGATGTGATTAATATTATTATTATTATTAATAGGGCTAAGTTTTCCCAGACCACTGAGTTTTAAGTAGACTCTTCTCCTTATGCCAAGAAAATCTTACAGAGGGGGAGGGTTGTGACTGGAGTGTCAGTTGATAATCAAATATCTTTGAAGGAAGCATTAGAAGGAACATTTTGGACCTGATCCGCCACTTTGGCCGAGCAGTTTTTCTGAGCTCTGGAGAACTTCCTAGCTTAGACTGAGCCCTAGTCCTGAAAAGCCTAACCTGAGCTGCCTATAAACCTTTATTATCATGTTAAGTTTGTAAGATGAGTTCACACATGCATACAAAAGGTAAACAGTATACATATTAATTAACATAAATGGTATAAAGAAAAACAACTTGAGAAATAAAGATAACCTAACTCTCCACCTGACCAGGCATGTGCTTTTAAAAATTACTGAAATAAGTTTTTTTTTGTCATATAAATATATGTATGAATACATTTAAAGAAATAACATGAACATTTTTCTTGAATATCTAGGAACTATTGTTTTTCTTTTTTTGCTAACATTATAGATACTCTAAATCACTAGTTCTTAAACCTTTTATGACTATGACCCCTCTAAGAGTTGGTTGTTCCCCCATGGCCACCCTTGCATCTATGAGTGAAATTCCCTCCCAGATTTAAAGGAAAATGAAAAAGAGAGAAAGAGAAGAGGTTACCACGGATAGGGAGGGAGGTAAATAATTACAAAACATGGTAAGACCAAAGCGCCTAACTATTAGAGTAGTAGACTATAGGAAACTAATGTTATAAGGCGATTCTTTCACATTTTGAATTAAACTTCTGAATATTAAGTTCCTTGCTCTTGTTAAGAGAATAAAAATAAATTATAGCATTTTTTATTTTTCCCTAGGGCTAGCTCATCCCTTCAAAATTGCTGATGCCCCCCTAGGGGGTGTGTGCCCCAGTTTAAAAAATACTGCTCTAAATGTTTGTCAAGTGCACTCTGAGCTCACTGCAGGGGCCCAAGTTGTTTATCATGGGTAACACCTTAGTAACTGATTTACTCCTTGGACATTTCACCACATAATTTCTTCAGAGTCCAAACAGATGGCGCAGTGATATTAAATTCCAGCTGTCATGTCCTAGGCAATAGAACATGACGATGAGGTAACTTCTTTTTCTTTTTTCTCCACCACCATTAAATTTGATTTTTTCTCAAAATAGTTTTATTCTTAAAAATCAACCTGTGAAACTGGGGTGAATCAACTGAGCTGCTGCATCTAATATACCTGCATATTACAGTGCTAAGGTTTATATCTATACTAATCTTATCGATGCCCATCTATCGCTGCGCACATTTGCTTATCGTTATCATTTCCTTAACCCTCTTACGCCGACTGGACGTATTTTACGTCGACTTACAAAAGTTTTTTTTAAAATTCGCGGAAAAATACTTATAGGCCTACCAGCCTAAAACTTTTGAATCACGCGCCTTGGGGGATGCTGGGAGTTCACGGATCAAGGTGTTGTTTTGTTTACAATCGTTATGCAGGCGCGCAAGCGCGAATTTCTTACTTGCCGCACTAAAAAGTATCTGTGACACATCTCAGAAATTATTTCGTCACTTTGACATAATTTTTGTACCATTGTAAATTAGCCGTTACATGAAGTATTATATATGAAAATGTGCGCATTTTTATGTAAAATACAACAATAAAATACGCACGATTGTAGCTTTTATTAGTTTTGAGATATTTTCATATAAATAACGATAATTGCCAAAATTTCAACCTTCGGTCAACTTTGACTCTACCGAAATGGTCGAAAAACACAATTGTAAGCTAAAACTCTTATTTTTAGTAATATTCAATTATTTACCTTCATTATGCAACTAATTGGAAGTCTTTAGCACAATATTTTGATTTATGGTGAATTTATGAAAAAACTTTTTCCTTGCGTCCGCGCGGTAACTCTTCCGAAAAAAATCATACATGCGATTGTGGTAATGTTTGCACCATTTTAAAATTAGCCATTATATAAAGTTTTATATATGGAAATGTGCGCAATTTCATGCACAATACAACTATAAACAACCCATGGTTGTAGCTTTTATCAGTTTTGAGATATTTTCATATAAATAACGATAATTGCCAAAATTTCAACCTTCGGTCAACTTTGACTCTACCGAAATGGTCGAAAAACGCAATTGTTAGCTAAAACGCTTATATTCTAGTAATATTCAAGCATTTACCTTCATTTTGCAACAAATTGGAAGTCTCTAGCACAATATTTCGATTTATGGTGAATTTATGAAAAAAATAACATTTTCTTTACGTCCGCGCGGTAACTCTTCTGAAAAAATCATACGTGCGATTGTGGTAATGTTTGCACCATTTTAAATTAGCCGTTACATAAAGTTTTATATATGAAAATTTGCGCAATTTCAAGTAGAATACAACAAAATATAATTGAAGGTTGTAGCTTTTCTCATTTTTGAAATATTTGCATATAAATCACGATAAATAGAAAAAAAACCACGTTCGGTCAACTTTGACTCTACCGAAATGGGTCCGGCAAAAACGCAATTGTAAGCTAAAACCTCCTAAACAGTCCTAGTAATATTCAGTCATTTATCTTCATCTTGCACAAATTACAGTCTCTAGCAAAATATTTAGATTTATGGTGAATTTAAAAAAAAATCTTTCCTTCCCTCCGCGCGCGGATTCTCCGCCACAAATCTTCGAAATGCGTACGTACCATTCTCGGAATATTTGCTCCTTTTCATATTAGGCATTTCATAGAGTTTTATATATGAAAATGTGTGCAATTTCATTTAGAATAAAACGAAAAATATTTGAAGGTTGTAGCTTTTCTTATTTCCGAAATAATTGCATATAAAAAATATATACAGTGGGGCATCGCTTATTCACGGATCAGTATTCACGGATCCAGTTAATCACGGGTTTTTTCTTGGACCGTTTCTCATGTTACATCACTGGTATGAATCGGTGCATCACGGGTTTGTTGTGTTGCATATGCGATGTTTTTCGGTAGGCTAACCCTCGGCCGTGGTCCGATAACTACCAACATTCATTTAAAGACTCATATAATGATATTAACTGACAATAAAGGTAATAAAACCATTCTCACCTAATATATTATTGTCCTATCTTCGAAATAAATAGCCTATTCAAGGTTTATGTACGACATTCATTGGTAGGCTAAGCGTAGTTGCAGTGCGATAACCACCAACGTACACAAACATTCACATTATGATATTAACTGACAATAAAGGTAATAAAACCATTCTTACCATATATATTATAGTCATATCTTCATAATAAATACCCTATTCAAAGAATAATTCCACATCATTGCACTCAACTTATCGTCGGAGTGGCCAGCCACAAAATGTAAGCATATACCTTTACGTACGAAAATGGTTTATGTATACGGTTGCGTTCAAAGCGACATTTTTTGTTTGATAAACTTTTAGAAATTTTAATAGTAGTGGTAGTGTAATTACAGTAGTAATAACATTAAGGCTAAAATTAATTCGAACTTCATTATTATTTTGGCAGTATTCGTATATAACTTGTCTGAACAATGAAGTCATACAAACGCTATTTGTCATAGATTATCGTAAGTATTGCTGTTTGTTATTGGCGACGAAGCGTAAACGAAATACATAAAAGCATTTTTTACTTATATATTATCGTCATATCTTCATAATAAAAAGGCTATTCGTTGAGTAATTCCATATCAGTGAAATCAATTTGATCTATGCGAGGCCAGCCAGCTGACAAAATATACGTACGTATATGAAAATCAAATTATGGTAGCGTTCACAGCAAGATTATCTTTCGAAATTTTTATAGTACTATTCATGCTACGTAGTAATAATGTTTGGAATATACGTAACATTAATTTTCAATACAAAATATCATCGTTATTTTGGTAGTGAATAATAGTTTAGAATTATCATACATACACTGCATTTATGGGTTTGCGGCAGTGATAAAACAACCAAAATAACGTTCTCCTTTAAGTCGTCATATCTTCATAATAAAAAGGCTATTCGTGGAGTAATTCCATATCAGTGAAATCAATTTTATCTATGCGAGACCAGCCAGCTGACAAAATGTAAGTACGTATATGAAAATCAAATTATGGTAGCGTTCACAGCAAGATTATCTTTCGAAATATTTATAGTACTATTCATGCTACGTAGTAATAATGTTGGAATATATGTAACATTAATTTTCAATACAAAATATCATCGTTATTTTGGTAGTGAATAATAGTTTAGAATTATCATACATACACTGCATTGTTATGGGTTTATGGCAGTGATAAAACAACCAAAATAACGTTCTCCTTTAAGTCAACGCGTTTAGGAAAAACATGACATAGAATCGACTTTGCGACTTCGTTCACTTTGATATTTTTAACGATACAATAACTATCATTTGTACTACTAAAACCATCTTCACATAAGTAATTTTTCGTAAGATATGTGTTGTTGCAAAAGCTAGCTTATACATAAAAGGCTTTTATAATTTAAGTCATCTTAGATATACATATGTACCCAAACTCATTGTGGGGAAATTTACTACTGTTTCCTCGGATATTGAAATACTTTAGCATCATTCAAACACTTTAATAATATAATGCATAAATACTAGGCTATACATATTTACATCGTATACAAATACTACATACAGTTATATACACATACTTTTATATACAAAGTTAACAGTTATATACACATACTATATACAAAGTTAATCATATGAGTAGTGATCAGACGACAGCTGTGCACTGGACTACGTATGTACTACTTGGAAGATAAAACAAACAAAAAATTTTTTGTTTTGTTGTTAGTCGCCGGGATAGATTAACATTTTTCCAGAGATTAAAGAGCTGAATTTTGTTTTGAAGGTATGTCAACCGCGTTAGTAAATAGGTATCATCTTCTAAGGAAATTTTTTTTTTCTCTCTTCTCTTTGCCAAAGAATCTTCAAGCCATTTTGCATTCAAAGTAATGAGAAGGAATCATTCTATTCTTCATGAAATCAGTAAAATACTTACACTAATAATAAAAACTAAAACTACGTACTGTATGCAAAACACATACATCATCGTTAGCTTCGTGTGTGTAAACGTTCATTCTAAAAAATTACAGAGTAGTATAACTAACACCTGATTGGTTGGTTGGTAGCCATGGAGATCTGTTATCCAATGACTGCCCTCTGCTTCTGTTCTATTTATAGACATATGGCATGGATGGCACTAGGTTTGAACGTTACCATGTTCGTGATTTTCTGACTCCTGATGGCAAAAATTACTCAATAATTTTCTTTATATAATTATTCCTTCGTGAAAACAATAATATAATAACGCGGTTGACATACCTTCAAAACAAAATTCAGCTCTTTAATCTCTGGAAAAATGTTAATCTATCCCGGCGACTAGACTAACAACAACAAAATTTTTTTTTGTTTTATCTTCCAAGTAGTACGTACGTAGTCCAGTGCACAGCTGTCGTCTGATCACTACTCATATGATTAACTTTGTATATAAAAAGTAGTGTTTATATAACTGTTAACTTTGTATATAAAAGTATGTGTATATAACTGTATGTAGTATTTGTATACGATGTAAATATGTATAGCCTAGTATTTATGCATTATATTATTAAAGTGTTTGAATGATGCTAAAGTATTTCAATATCCGAGGAAACAGTAGTAAATTTCCCCACAATGAGTTTGGGTGCATATGTATATCTAAGATGACTTAAATTATAAAAGCCTTTTATGTATAAGCTAGCTTTTGCAACAACACATATCTTACGAAAAAATTACTTATGTGAAGAAGTTTTAGTAGTACAAATGATAGTTATTGTATCGTTAAAAATATCAAAGTGAACGAAGTCGCAAAGTCGATTCTATGTCATGTTTTTAACTTTAACGTATAGTGGTATGAAAAACACCAGTGTGTCGTAGCGATGCGTCATCAATATAGTGGTATGAAAATACCACATGGTGTTGTAGCGATACGTTATCACAAAGTACAAATCCTTTCCCCGGACCATCCTCAGAATTTTACGACTCTTCAACTTCAAGATCGATATGGTGAAATATATTATATAGTCATACTTATTGTTAAAATTCACAAGTTGAACTGCAAAACATTATTATATTTTGATTGTTATGTACATATATTTTTGTGTTTTAACGGAATTTTTTTGGTTGTTTTGAAAATAATACCTATTAGTGAACATATGGTATTAATTGTCCCACTATTTTATTATAGGTGATCTTAATTATCTCACATTCATTTAACAGTATTATATTAATATTTATTTAAATAAACTGTAATTAATAAATAACAATAATGAAAAACATAAAGGGAAAAAATGTTTTTGCTGCAGTAGTGGTGTTTGTTTGATTATGCATCTGACCTCACATTTCCGAAATCTGAAAAATTCCAAAAACCGAAACATCGGAATGTGTGTGTACTGCACATTTTTTAAACACGCACACAATGTCTACACATTTACTGATACCCGTTGGTATCAGTAAATTACAGTACGTACGTATTTATTCCTGAGAGAGAGAGAGAGAGAGAGAGAGAGAGAGAGAGAGAGAGAGAGAGAGAGAGAGAGAGAGAGAGAGAGAGAGAGAGAGAGAGAATGATTAAGGACTCCAAGGCGTGTTATTTTTACAATTATTTTATTATCTTGGGATTTTTTTTTTAATCTTGAGATTTTCTATTCAATTCTCGAGATTAATAAGAAAATTAACGTAACTTGACTAGCATCAGCACACATCTGAATGACTCGGCCATTAGCAGGCTAAACCACCAACCTTATGAACTTGCATGATACATGAGATACATGACAAAACACAAAACCACTGTTTATTGGTGAAAATTTGGGGGTCGCACGATATGGGAGATTGCACGTTATTCGAGTATATATGGTATGTGATTTTTTTTAGCCTTTTATGGAACAAAATCTAGCAAGAAATTGCCATTCCCAGTTGGCAACACTGGCCTACTCGCGTTTGTCCAAGGTTGGTTTGTTGTTGTTGTGAAATGTGGTGTGCGGCGCGTTCTTTAAATTGTACCCATATAAACAAGTTAATTATGTGGCATCCAAAAGCCCTGATTCTTTTACTCTTATGGGAAAGACGCCTAAAGGTCAGATGAAGGTTTTTACGTGGAATATACTATTAACGTGTTGTGACGAAGGGAAGAGATGTTTCGCTGCATACTGTTGGTAGCATTATCGTTATTATATTACTGGATTGCACTGCAAAATCATCGCCATCTTTTATCAACATGATTGTTGGTGAGTACCCATATGATTTACATAATTTTGATAGTTCTCTTACCACTCATCCTCTCTTTCCTTGTAAAAAAAAAAAAAAAGAGGCCCACCATGCGTATGTAGGCTTCTAGCTGTAATCCCTAGGCTAGTAGGCTACATATGTACAGTAGTACATATACTACATTTATTTTTTAAGGCTAATTTTGTACAATAACTTTAAAACTGTCTTGAATTTAGTTTTAGGTGATAGTTGAAAACATATTTGGTGTTTGAACTAAAGTAGGCAGTTATAAACATTGGAATAGTGGTCTTGGGTGGGTTAACTATTAAAGTAGGCAGTTTTAAGCAATTTTTGAGGGGGGTATCAGGATAACACGGGTATTTACTTATCACGGGGGGTTCTGGGCCCTATCCCCCGTGGATAACGAGGCCCCACTGTATATACAAAAATTCGACATTCGGTCAACTTTAACTTGTCAGATATGGTCGAAAACTGCAATTGTAAGCTAATACTCTTACAGTATAGTAATATTCAATCATTTGTCTTCATTTTGAAAGAAATTGGAAGTCTCTAGGACAATATTTAGATTTATGGTGAATTTTTGAAAAAAATATTTGTTTACGTCCGCGCGTTACGAATTCATGCATTATTTTGTGATAATATTTTCTCTGTGTTGCTTTTATCGTTTTACAATGTGTTATATACCAAAATGATCGCAATTTAGTGTACATTACAACGAAAAAAAAAGTAACTTGTTACCTTTAACCGTTTTGCGCACAGCGCGATTTGAATACAATTATATATGAAATTTCGTTTTTGCGCTATCATATATCGCATTATTTATATATGATAATAATAATTTTTTTCATTTCTGATGGTTGCATACTAAACTTCAATCAATGACAAAAAAAGGAGCCAAAAATGAACTCTATCTTGAAAACTAAGCGCGCTGTGATTTTTTTGAAAAAACATTTTTTCCGCTTCCGCGCTCACTCTGAAACACCTCCGGCACACGGGAGACAATTTTTTTTTTTACCGCTTCGGCGTAAGAGGGTTAATGTATTGTCTTATTAAAATACTATGCAAATTTTGTTAAAGCAAAATTAGTGTTTCCACAAGCCTTGGTTATGCATGAGCTATACAGCTCGACATGATGTACTTTGTATATTCTATGTGATATTGTATTAAAACAGTACAAATTATATGAAATATTAAAGTACAGTGTCAGTACAATACATATGTCAAATCAGTCTTGTTCTGTAAAGTATTGTAATACAACATTCTCTTACCATCCTAGTGACTGGAAAGTACCCCAGATGTAAAGCAATGCATAACTTTACACAAATATGTGTAAAAACCCAAAAAGCTCACCTTGATATAATTGCCAACAATGGATACGTTTTTGAAGTCCAACGCAGCATCAATTTCATCCATAACATAGAGTGGTGTTGGCTTATAGTAATGAAGTGCAAATACCAGTGCAAGTGATGACAAGGTTTTCTCACCCCCAGATAGATTTGTGATGTTTTTCCATGATTTTTTAGGAGGACGAACACTGAGGAAAACAAAGTTGATTACTAGCATAATCTGAATAGTTATTCACTGTTTATACTCACCACCATTATGAAAAATGCATCAAAACAATGGGTAAGCTTGAAGCTAAAAATGAAACTTTGGAAATGATATCAAAATTGAGATGAAAAATCTCACTGACTCACAATTTACTGTAAACCTTGTCTTACCTGAAAACTATTCCCTCACTGAATGGATCTAAAGAGTCAACCAATTCCAGCTCTGCATCACCTCCTAGAGTGATCATCTGATACATTTCTTTCAACTTGTTAGAAATAATTGTAAAACCAGCCATGAATTCATTTAAACGCTGTTTTCGTAGATCTTCGTGGTATTTTCGCTGCTCATCTCTCTTTCTTGTGATTTCATCTAACTCTGCTACACGTAGTAAGTAAATTTCTTCCTGTAAAAGATGTTAAAATGTGTGCATTTTAACAACCACTCTTCACATATATTTGGTTATTATATACATAAAAGCATGGAGATAAATAAATCTCTCTCCTTCTAACTATAACTTCACATTCATATAAGATAACTACACATTCCTATATGATATAAGAAAGCAAAGCATAAAACACATAAAATACATAAAACAGAATGGAAAGGACAAGAAAAGATTAATACAGGAGATCATTAGAACAATACAAGAGTAAGCAATTCATCATACAGCTGCAAATATCAAGCATACAAACACAAAACAGGCTGAAGATGATAAATATATTACTACACTATCGCGATAGTTTTAGTACTACCTTCTTAAAATGATATTGTTAAACTACAATAAAGTTTTGTACATACTTACCTGGCAGATATATACTTAGCTATAGTCTCCGACGTTCCGACAGAATTTCAAATCTCGCGGCACACGCGACAGGTAGGTCAGGTGGTCTACCTTACCCGCCGCTGGGTGGCGGGCGTATGAACCAATCTATCTCTCCAGCCAGATTTTTTCTCTTTCACCTGTCTCCTGAGGGGAGGCTGGGTGGGCCATTAGACGTATATATCTGCCAGGTAAGTATGTACAAAACTTTATTGTAGTTTAACAATATCATTTTTGTACATGAACTTCCCTGCCAGATATATACTTAGCTGATTGGCACCCTTGGTGGAGGGTAAGAGACAGCTAAAGTAATAAGGAGAGATAAGAAACAACTGATGTTGTAGGATATAAATAACCTTGGTTCTTACCTGTTCAGGCAGAAGACTTCATTGATATTATCTCTGAGTCTGCGTTGCCTGGAGAGCTACAGCTAGGACGTGACCTGATGCTGAAAGACTCTCGGATCTACCACTGGGATATGTGATCCCTTTGTGTGTAGAATCCAAGTCGGATCCTGTTAAAGGGAGTTCGTCCCTATCTTAACAGGTCCTAACCACTACTACTGCAAGGAGCCACACTCATCAGACCACCTAACCAAACTACTAAAGATTAGTATTACGACCTAAAGAGATGCCTTCATGCATCCTCTTTTAAGGCAACCAACAAACAACAAATACAAGGGGGAAAAATTTATACTACTAAACAGGATGAGTTCCAGCTCCCTGCCCCAGCACTGAATCCGCAGATACGTACGGGGCCCAAGGCGAAGCATTTTCGTAAGTGATTCTCACATCACGTAAGTAGTGGTTCGCGAACACTGACTGACATCTCCAGAATGTTGTCTCCATCAGATTTCGCACGGACATATTCTTGTTGAAAGCAAGAGAAGTTGCTATGGCTCTTACTTCGTGTGCTTTCACTTTAAAGAAGCCTAAGATGTTCTTCTCTGCAGGATCCGTGTGCTTCTTTGATGAGGCTTCTCAAGAAGAAGGACAATGCGTTCTTCGACAATGGACGAGTAGGCTCTTTTACTGAACCACCACAGACCTCTCGGTTGGCTTTCAGTTGCTCTTTTCTTCTAAGGTAGTATTTCACCATTCTCACTGGGCAAAGAGTTCTCTCGGGTTCTTCTCCTACCAAAGAAGATAACCCACGAATCTCGAAGTTCTTGGGCCATGGACTTGATGGGTTCTCATTCTTTGCAAGAAAACCAGGAAGGAAAGAGCAAATGAGAGAGTCCTCCTTAAAACCCACATTACCATCAATCGCCTGAAGCTCACTCACTCTTTCTGGCGGAAGCTAGAGCCATCAAAAACAGAGTCTTCCTGGTAAGGTCTCTGAATGAGGCTGAATTAGGGGGTTAAACCTAGAGGACCCAAGGAATTGAAGGACTACATCCAAATTCCAGCTAGGTGTCTTAGGATACTGCATTTTCGTTGTATTAAACGACCTAATAAGGTCCTGTAGGTCCTTATCTTCCGATAAGTTGAGGCCCCTGTGCCTGAAGACATTCGCCAACATACTACGATAGCCTTTAATCGTCGAAACGACTAAGCCACATTCTTGTCTTAAGAATAAAAAAGAAGTCTGCAATTTGATTCACAGAGGTACTGGAAGAGGAAACGTTATTCCTCTTGCACCATCTTCTGAAGACATCCCACTTCGATTGGTACACTCGTAATGTGGAAGACCTTCTCGCTCTAGCGATTGCCTTAGCAGCTGCTGACGAAAAGCCTTTCGCTCTGACCAGTTTCTGGACAGTCTGAAGCCAGTCAGACTGAGAGCGGGGAGGTTTTTGTGGTACCTGTCGAAGTGGGGCTGTCTGAGTAGATCGCTCCTTAGAGGAAGCGATCTTGGAAAATCCACTAGCCATTCCAGCACCTCTGTGAACCAATCTTGTGCTGGCCAAAAGGGAGCTATCAAAGTCATCCTCGCGGAATCTGACTCTGCGAACTTTTTTAAAGTCAACCCGAATCTTTGAAGGGGGGAAACGCGGTATACATCGAGTCCTTTCCAATCGAGTAGGAGGGCGTCTATCCCTATTGCTCCTGGATCCGAGATGGGAGAGCAATACAGATCCAGTCTTTTGTTCTTTGCAGTTGCAAACAGGTCTAAGAGAGGCCTGCCCCACAACTTCCAAAGGCTCTGGCAAACATCTTGGTGCAGAGTCCACTCTGTGGGAAGGACCTGATCTTTCCTGCTGAGGAGATCTGCCCTTACATTCCTTTCTCCCTGTACGAATCTGGTGAGAAGTTTTATCCCCCTTTTCTTTTTCTGTCCACAGAAGAAGATCTCTTGCTGTTTCGTACAGAGAGAAGGAATGCGTCCCCCCCTGTTTTTCCTGATGTATGCCAGAGCCGTGGTGTTGTCCGAGTTTAATTGCACAACTGCTCCTGTCACATCTGACTCGAACTCCTTCAGAGCAAGCCACACGGCTATTAGTTCTTTCCTGTTGATGTGCCAGGAAGACTGGTCCCCCATCCAGGTTCCTGACACCTCCTTGGTTCCCAGAGTCGCCCCCCAACCTGTTTCCGACGCATCGGGAGAACAACACCAGGCTGGGTTTCTGGGATTGAAGAGGCAGTCCCTGCGAGAACTTGTCGGGATCCGCCCACCATGCTAACTCCTTCTTGATTTGAAGAGTAATTGACAGGGAGAACTTCAAATCCTGAGAAGGACGACAATCCAATTCCGATGAAGAAAGAATTGGAGCGGTCTCAGGTGCAACCTTCCTAGGGAAACAAATTGCTCCAGTGAGGAGAGCGTCCCCAGCAGACTCATCCACTCCTCACTGTGCATACTTCTTTCCCTAAGAAGGTTGTTACTTTTTTCGAGTCCCCGGGCTATCCTCTCCTGTGACGGAAAAGCCCGAAAAACTCAGAGAGTTCATCTGGATCCCCAGATAAACGCACTCTTGAGCGGAATCAGACTTGACTTCTGCAGATTGACCAGAAGTCCTAAGGAATAAGTCAAATCCAGGGTTTTCTTCAAGTCCTTCAGACAACGATCTCTGGATTGGCCCTTATAAGCCAATCGTCGAGATAGAGCGAAATCCTCACCCCTTCCAGGTGAAGCCATTGTGCCACATTCCTCATGATGGCCGTAAAGACTTGGGGGGCCGTGGAGAGGCCAAAACACAGGGCCCTGAATTGGAAGATTCTTCCCCCCATCATGAATCTTAGAAACTTCCTCGAGGAAGGATGGATTGGTACGTGGAAGTAAGCGTCCTGTAAGTCCAAGGACACCATCCAGTCCCCTGGACGGAGTGCTGCTAACACCGAGGCAGTGGTCTCCATCGTGAACTTCTTCTTTTCGACGAAGAAGTTCAGGGCGCTTACATCCAACACCGGTCTCCATCCCCCTGAGGATTTTGGAACTAGGAACAGGCGGTTGTAAAAGCCTGCCGAAAGATGATCTGCCACTAGTTCGATCGCCTCCTTTTCCAGCATCTGGTCTACCGCTAGTCGGAGGGCTTGATTCATGATGGGGTCCCTGTATCTGGCCGTCAAACTCCCTCGGGGTATTCGTCAAGGGAGGCCTCGAAAAGAACGGGATTAGATAGCCCTTCCTCAAAATTGACAGGGTCCAGGCATCTGCGTCTTTCTGTGGGCCCAGACTTCTGCAAACTGTAAAAGCCTGGCGCCTACAGTTGTCTGAAGGACTTGAGTCTTACTTGGGAGTTTGATTGACTTCGTAAAAGTCCTCCCTCTTCTGTTTGGTTTCCGACCTCTGAACGAAGAGGATCTAGAGGTAGATGCCCCTCGAAAAAGGGTTTTCCTGAGAGGTCGGCTTAGCTTTCTTTGTCTTAGTCTGGAAGGTATGGGCGCGGCTTCCTTGCAGACTGTTGCTAGAAGGTCCTGCGTAGCTTTGGCAGGAGAAGAAGCCTTCGAATGTCTTGAACCAGGTGTTTAGGAAACAGCTGTGTAGAGAGAGGGGCAAAAAGAAAACAAAGACGATCTCTGAGCATGTGAGACCGATTTTGTTAAAAATGAGCAAAATACTGATCTTTTCTTCAAGACCCCTGCTCCAAACAGTGAAGCTATTTCGCTGGCCCCATCTCTCACGATTTATCCATACAGGATAAGACACAATTCAAATCCTCCGGAGAAAACGTGTCCGGTCCTTGAGTTTTCTTGGCTAGGACTCCGAGGGACCAATCGAGAAAGTTGAAAACTTCCAAGACTCTAAAAATGCCTTTTAGAATGTGATCCATTTCATTCATTGCCCACGTTGTTCTGGCCGAATTCAAAGCTGATCTTCTAGTGGCGTCTACTAGTGCCGAAAAATCTGCGTCAGCTGAAGATGGAAGGCCCAGTCCCAAGGGTTCTCCTGTCTCATACCACAATCCTGTCTCATACCAAAATCCTGTCCCTTCCTGAAAGCTTCGAACGGAGGGAAGGCAAACATTGTTTTTCCCCGCTTCCTCTTTAGTACGCATCCATGAACCGAAACTCTTGAGCGCTTTCTTTCATAGAAAGAGTCGGCTTCATTCTCACACACGAAGATCCTTTCGTTGCTTTCGCTGTGGAGAACAACGAGTGTGGGAGGAAGGAGGAGCAGTAGGGCTCAAAGACTCTCCGAACTCCTGAAGGAGAAGTTCTGTGAGCTTCTTGTACGAAGAAACTGTTGCCGATGTATTAGTTTCTTCCTCAGAGGCTTCCTGGTCTTCTTGAGGAGGAGAACGGGGATGAGGATCCTTATGAGAATCCTTAGATGATTTCCTAGCTGGGGTACAGTGCGATGAAGGAGACAAAACGTCTTGAATGAGGAGAAGATTCCAAAGTAGAAAGGCGTACAGGAGAACGACGAGTTGTAAAAGAAGGGCGCTTATCCGAAAATTCTTGGTCTAAACTCGCATTCTCTAGAAAGACCACGTCCTATCCCTAGGGAAACTACGAGAGGGAGAGCGCCTGCTAAGATCCTGTCGCCGATCGTGAGGAGAGCAGCTATTAGGCGCCGAGCGCCTATCTGTCACAGGGCGCTTAGTGGAATCCTGGCGCCTACCAAGCGGCGAAACGTTGCTAAAAATAGGGCGCCTTTCAGGAGCAGGGCGCTTTAGAGGCTGGGCGCTTTAGAGGTCTTTGATGCCTACGAAGCGGAGAGCGGCTGCTACGCTCCGAGCGCTTAAACGAAACAGGCGTTCTGCGAGATCTTGGTCCTTACCAAGGGGAGAACGTCTGTAAGGCTCCGAGCGCCTAACAGAATCAGGGCGCTTGAGGCGTTCTTGACTTCTAGCAAGAGGAGACCGATCAGGAGTAGGGAGTCTCGAGAACGAAGAGCGCCTACTAGGAGAACGAAGCAAACGAGAATCAAGGTGTCTTTCTCCAGGAGAACAGCTACTAAACGAATGACGCTTACCAGGAGCAGGGCTCCTACTAGACTCTTGATGTCTTACAGGGGAGGAGCGAACTCCGTGCGATGAGCGCCTACCAGTCACGTTATCCGACGCCCGACTACAGTAGTCGGAAGGAGAAGTGCGCCTACTTTCAGAAGGGCATTCCCTAGGTTCTCTGAGAAGACGAGGAGAATAAAGAAGAGACGGAGACGACGAACCAAGTCTTCTATGACCTGAGCGACTCTCTCTTCTTGCACGAACTCTAGAAGAAGGAGAAACAGAAGGGGCTGAGCGTCTACCCGAGGCAGGAATCCGATTTGAGGAAATATCTTCATAATCCAAGGAGCGCCTATCCGTCGAATGGCGTCTCGACACCTCCGAGCGGGAGTGGTGTTCCTCTCGTGAAATGTTACGATGAGTAGAAGAATCCTCAAAAGAAGGAGAACGCCGATTACAAGGAGAGCGCTCTTCCGACGAAACGCGTCTCGATCTCTTGATCGGGAGAGACAAATCCTTCCTTCTACGCGATCTCGATGCCAAGGAGTCCGCCAAGGCTGTGATCTGAGCTTGTAGGCCCGCTAGTACTCGAGAAGGAGAGTCCCCAGGATCTTCTTCCGAAGCAAGCTCAGCGCGAGGCGCGAGAAGGAGGGCGATCACCTGATCTCCTAGGCTTCTTTGCTTGCAAGGAAGCTACATCAGAAAAGTCTTCTGGGCTGGACGCTAAACGTACTGAAGGGAGCCTCCGCAGCCCTCTTCAACGGGCGTGACGCCTCCTTAGAGCTCCACCCACGCTTCGGCGAAGGAGAAGAGGATGACGAAAAACACTGGCGAAGAATATTCTTCTTCTTACGATCCAAGGCAGCCTGGGAGCGAACTTCAGGATCTGCCGAGGGGACGCCTGACCGGTGGGGGCTCTCCCTAGCCCTCCTGCGGCTTTCGACTTTCCTCCTCCACTGGAACTGGGAGTCTGGAAGAGGTCTAGGCCTGGAGGCACTAAGGAGCCGGTCAGACGCACCCTCCACATCACTGGGTACACTGCACTTATCATCACTGACACTCTTACCTTGCTCAGTACGAAGATTCTTGTCTTCCTTAGAAACACAAGGAAAGCTTTTGAGGCCGCCGCCTCCGAAGACGAATCTACGGCTTCGGTGCGGGGAGCAGGAGCTGAGACCTGGGAGGAAGGTTCTAAAACTACATTAATGTTAGTTTCCATTCTCACTCATTCTCGACCTGCTCGAGCTCCTTGAAGAAGCTTTACGTACCCTATCCCTTTCAAGTTTCCTAATATAAGAAGAAAGAGCCTTATATTCATCTTCGTTCAAAACCTCACACTCTTGACACGGGTTACTAAACGAACATTCATTCCCCCTACATTTAACACAGAAGTGTGAGGGTCCACCGCAGCTTTCGGTAACCTCACCTTACATCCATCGGTCACACATACTCTAAACAAACCGGAGTTTTGGAAACAGAATCAAAATCAGACATTCTACAGGAAAATCCAGCGCAAGTCAATAACGGTCCACAATCAGCGTATGCCAAGCCAACATAGAGCGAATACGTCACCAAAATGTTCAAATCAATCTCCAGGCAAGCGAGAAATGAAGAATATATCGGAAGAAACGACAACAGTTTTTGTTATCGCTTCAGCGACAGAAAAAAATCTGGCTGGAGAGATAGATTGGTTCATACGCCCGCCACCCAGCGGCGGTAAGGTAGACCACCTGACCTACCTGTCGCGTGTGCCGCGAGATTTGAAATTCTGTCGGAACGTCGGAGACTATAGCTAAGTATATATCTGGCAGGGAAGTTCATGTACAAAAATCAAATTTAAAGATCTTGGGGAGGTGTAAGCCTAAATGATGGAGAATGGCTGTCAATCAAATATAAAATAAGAAAAATATCTTACCTTTTTGTGGTACTCTTGAACAGCTGCTAAATTAGGTTTGGATTGAGCAAGTTTGTCTTCCAAGACAGTTATTTGATATTTCAACTGCTTTATATCAACTTCATCAAGGGCAGCTTCATCTAATATTGCCAATTCCCCTTCCTCTTTATCCTTTTCAAGGGGAATCTCAGATAGTTGTAAGCGATTCATCTGTTGGCGAGACACAAAATACAAATAACTCCAATATGAAGATGGCCATGTCAAGGGGTAAGTACTATAGATAACAGGGTGTACTATGAACTCATTTGTAGGACCTGAGAGTGCATTTTTACTTACTGTTTCCAAGTAAGGGGACATAAGTTGAACAAAGATCATCAAAGTAGTACCTCCCCTTTATGAGTATGGGTAACCTCAAGTTTGTCAAATAAAGTTAAACAAATGATACACAGGGTTAGGTAAAGGACACAAATAGATATGACTGTTCATGACCAGACCAAGTCATGGGTACATGTAATGACAGAAAAGGCAGCAGGGAATCCCTCAGTCATTTCTCAAACACCCCTTCACTGTTATAGCGTGTCCACAGTAATAAATAAAAAAATTATTTCTATGGTATGGAATGTAAAATTTAAGCAAAGGGCCATGCATTGAATGAGGTTATTCAGAGCTGAAAGTGAAATTAAGAGTAAAAAGGTTTAAAAGGTGTAAACAGGAGAAAAAACCTTTCAGTTGTGCCATGAAACAAGTTAGGAGAGGATGGAAAGTAAGATTGAAGAGAATATGAGGGGCCACTTGGGGCCAAAGGGATTGCAAAGAACCTCAAGTAATGCCTACTGTTCAATGTGTGAGGTGCACTGAGGGCACTACCCCCATGTAGAGGGTTAATTTTTTTCTGGGATAGGAAACCAATTAGGACTGGACAGTCAAGTATTGCAAAAAATTTTAAGATGTAAGGAAAAAAAATATTGACCATTTGAAACTACAATGACATCATCCTGTTCCTTCAACTGTGGTTCTCTACATAATTTTCTGCTAAATTTGAGCCCCTTTCCCTTCTCCTCTGTTTTCCATGTATGAACATACTTTAATAAACTAGATATTCAGCTTCAGTGATACAAAAAACAACTTTAATACCACAATAACAATACATGAATTCACAGTAAACAAGAAAAGAAATGCAAAGCTAAACATATTCACAGCAAGAAATAAAACAAAAGCAATGCTATGCCCATAATGTGTCCATGTGCGATTTGCCAAATGAATTTCACAACCCCTCCATAATCTCAATTACAATTTAAAACTTTTTCAAATACTTACCAATTTCTTCCAATGTGCCATTTTTGCTTTGTTTTCCTTGATAATACCATCATACTTTTCCAATTCTTGGTCAATTTCAATTCGGCTTGCCTTAATTTTGTTTTCTTTTTTGACAATCTCTTCATGCTCACCTTTCAGTTCGCTTAAATGTTCGTTAAGCTCCAACTCTTCTTGCTGTTGAAAACAAATATTAATTGAGAATTATACAGACAACTCAATCACAAACATTGCAAGCTGAATTTTTTTCATTACAGCACTGAGAAAATAAATGTTCAACAGCCAAATCCACTCTATAACAGCAAAACCCGTAAAGAAAATTTCCCAATCATATGCCACATTACATACAGTACCTATAAGGAAAGTTCATCATTTACGTATCAAGCCCTCCTACAAACTGCTATCTTTCACGCTCTCTCTTCCTGGATACTAAAGGCCTTCCAATCCAACACCTCTTCCATCTAACATTTTTTTCCCAGACTATCACACTTTCAAGGGTTGGTATCAAGAACTGCATTTCAAACACCACTGGCAGTCAAATTTCCTCATCAGTACACATAGTTAAGGAAGATAACTACACAATAATAATGACTATAAAAAACCTTAAACCTATGTAATACTATATACTAAATAAAAATCTATAACTTACAGTTACTTCCTGCAAATTCTTTAAAACCAAACTTGCTGCATCTTCAATTGCTTGCCTTTTTTCTTGCATTCCCTTAAGTTCATCTTCTAATTCCTTAATTTCTGATTCCAAGGTAGCGATCTTCTCCTCTGTCTTCTTGGTGTTACGTTTAGCCGTCTTAATCGCTACCTGAAATTTATTGTAAGGATGGAAAACTGGAAATAACATAACCGTATGATGTCAACTCATTAACCCAGACTAATGGAGGATTTGTTTGTATGGTGTTTTTCCGTTGTATGGAACCGGTGGTTATAATTTACGCAAATATAATAAATAGATTACCTTTAAGCAAAAGAAAATGTACTATACAATAACTTATCAAATTGAAATCACGTTTTGACTACTTGATTACAAGCTAAAACATTTACCATAAAGACAAAATTCCACCAAAGGGACAAGTTAAAAGTTGTTACCTGAAACCTATAGGGAATTATCCTTCCCTTTAATAAAAAAAAATTACTTTAAAATAGCAATCCTAGATGGCTACAGTAATGCTAAAATAAAAACCACCACACTTCTCAAATTGTACATTTATCATGAAATGTGACCATTCTTAATATAATAACAGATTTCAATGTTTACCATAAACTTATCTAATTACAAATAACTTCACCGATGCAAAAAAGAAAGATTTTCACATTATGTATACAAGGTTGGTCTTGAGGGCAGTCTGTTTTCTACCTTCTCACATGATTTTTCAGTCATTCTTTTCTTTACCCACCATATTGTGGGGAAGTTGGGAAGGGGGAGGGAGGGACCATGAATGTTCGCTAGGTAATGAATTAAATAATTTCATTAAGGAAATTATTATTGCTTTGATAAAGCTTGCTAGTAATTTGTCTATATGCAGACATGAATATTTATGTTCTGACTCAACGGTTACTGTCTAGCTCAGGAATATCTGACTAAGCTTATTTTTTAAAAAATAAAAAAGTGCAACAATCACATTAGTCTCTGAGGAAAATGTAACTAAAGGATTTTCCAACTCCTTAGCCAATGTTCTACCCTGAATGAGAAAAGCCTGAAGGTTCAGGCACGGAAATAATTGTTAAATATTCGCATAGCAGCAGCTTTCAACTAAACATAAGAGGGAGAGTTGGGCAACACAAGATGAAGTGCATGAGAAAGATGCACAAACACTCCACGAACATTTGGTTCTGTGGGCAAAAAAAGTCTTGAGGAATCTACCAGACCATTAGAGGGCCCACTCACATCTGACCGCAAAGGGGATTGTGAAACTCGGCTTATCATGGAGGGAACTGCCTCACTGGGCTTCTCCAATAAGTATTTCTTTCATCATACTAGGTATTTCTACCATGATTTTCTTACAGTACCTTAATCCTTAATGGATGGACATACTCACATGCATAGAAATAACAGGTTTTGGGTGGTTGACAGGTTTACTCATGGTGAGTAATAATATCACGCACCATTGATTTCGGGAATTGGGCAGGAAAGGGATGCCATTACTTTTATAGCCCATAAATTCACTAAAAGCATGACAGAGCTAGTTGTGTACTTGACTTCAAAGACAGATGTATTGCTTCTTTCTCTCACATGATGTCTTATTATATGTTTACTCATAAATATAAACAGGGATTGCTGTTGGTTTTAGTTCGTATCTTTTATGACAGTATGTCGGCTATAATTGTAATTTTGCAAATAAAAGTGCAAAGAAATAATAGAAAAGACGTGTATAATCCAAAAATGTTACTGCATCTTCGATCTCAATAAATTTACATAAATATTTACAACAAATATGCTCTGAACTTGTTCTTGCTTTTAGTTCTTATCTGTTTTGATATTGTGTAAGCTATATTTATAATTTTACAAAATAACAAAATTGTTTATTAGTAAAACATATACGTATATAGTAACTTGATAAAACTGACGACTGTCTTTTAAGAGGCCTTGCGAGGGGTTGTAAATATGTTATTGTTATAATACAATTAAGTTTGTTCATACTTACCTGGCAGATATATATATAGCTGTATTTTCTGAAGTCCGACAGAATTTAAAAATTCGCGGCACACGCAGTGGGCGGCCAGGTGGTAGTACCCATTCCCGCCGTGGGAGGCGGATATCAGGAACTATTCCCATTTTCTATTCATATTTTATCAGTGCCACTGTCTCCTGAGGGGAGGTGGGTGGGCACTTTAATTATATATATCTGCCAGGTAAGTATGAACAAACTTAATTGTATTATAACAATAACATTTTGTTCATGAAACTTACCTGACAGATATATATAGCTGAATCCCACCTTCGGATGGTGGGAAGAGACAGAATAGGATTTTTTGGGAAACTAAATTAAGTAGATGATATACATCTTGGTTCCTCACCTGTTAGCATAGCCGACTTCGTGATTACTGTCACCAAAGTCTGCTTTTGCGTTACTAGAGTTGCCAGCGAGGTAGAGACCTGTAATGCTGGTGCGCTCTAGATGATCCGTCAACGGGGGCGTGACCACAATGTGACTAGACCATATGACCATACTTCTGAGGGCACCGAAGCTAAAACCACCACCTGACCTAACCTATCAAAGTTAGTTCCATAACTTCTAGGCTAATGAAAAGGAACGCTCCTCAAGCGACCAACCCTTCAAAGTTAAAAGCACACCTATCCCTTTTCTATAGGATAGGATTCGTGTTGCTTCCTGCCCCCAATAATATATCTACGGAAATGTATGGTCCTAGCGACTTACAGATCTCAAATGTCGTCTTCACATCCCGTCGGGAGTGTGAAGCGAACACAGAGTTGCTTCGCTAAAGCGTGGCACTCAGGATGTTACTGAGTGTCATGCTCTGTTGAAATGCTTCCGAGGCCGCGCCCTCACCTCTTGAGCATTCATATTAAGAAAAAATCTCAAATCTTTATGCAAACATAATGAATGAGACCTCTTAAAAGAACTCCTTGGCTATAATGCCAGGGTTTTCTTGGACATGAACCAGTCTGGTCTTTTACGGAACACCGCAGATTGTCGGGAGTGTGAAGCGAACACAGAGTTGCTTCGCTAAAGCGTGGCACTCAGGATGTTACTGAGTGTCATGTTCTGTTGAAATGCTTCCGAGGCCGCGCCCTCACTTCTTGAGCATTCTATTAAGAAAAAAATCTCAAATCTTTATGTCAACATAATGAATGAGACCTCTTAAAAGAACTCCTTGGCTATAATGCCAGGGTGTTCTTGGACATGAACCAGTCTGGTCTTTTTACGGAGCACCGCAGATTGTCCGTTGACCTTGACTTTCTATAGTTTTATCAAGATAAAACTTGAGAGACCCTACAGGGCACAGGACTCTAATGCCCTTGCCCAATAATTTGTGCCATACCCTTGGTCTCCAAGCCTTCGGGTCAAGGGTTAGACAGGTTTTCGTTCTTATCAAGAACGGAAGGCTTAGAGGACAGACCGCATTATGTCCTTTAAAGCCAAAACCTCTGAAGATGGCTAAAACCTCACTAACCCTCTTTGCCGTGGCTAGAGCGGTTAGAATATTAGCCTTTCTGTCACGTGTATTAAGTTCGCAGAAAGGATAGGTTCGAAATGCTTTTGGCATCAGAAACTCAGACTACGTCTAAGTTCCATGCCGGAACCTTTGATCCAGAGAATTTCAAGATCTCCACAGACCTCAAAGATCGTGAAGCTTTGTTGTTTGACAGAACCGCATCTCTGAGCCTAGAGGCCGTCAACAACATATTTGCATATTCTACAATAGTTAGGACTTCTAGCTTATCTCATACTTCAGACGGAAAGATAGAACCATAAGGAAATTCACAGAGGTCGAGTTGGAGGAATATTCATTTCCCTTCACTTACTCCAGAAACGGCCTCCTCCGATTGAACACTGAAAATAGGCAGCACTGCTTTGCCTTGGCCAAGAGACTGCCATCTCTTGAAGATCTTATCGCTATGTACCGTTGAAGACGAAGGTAGATATTGAATGCAACCTACGTCTTCACAGACGAATCGAGAGAAGGATTCTCAAGATTCTGAACCTGTGCTTACAAATGACTGAAAACGCTAACCGCTATTTCATTGCTGTCCGGTGAGAAGTCGTAGTTGCAATGAAAGCGGGGCGTTCTTCAGTAATGAAAACACAGGGGAAAGCCGCCTGAAGGACTGCTTCACATGGGCTGAACATTTGGAAGTAGAGCTGTCAGGTCGGAGAGTAGGCAATGTCTTTATGACATATCTGTTAATTCGGGATGAACAATGAACAATTGTACACCTACGAATATGAGATATTTTAAAGACAAACTCAGATGTCTGCAAAATCATTCGCATTATCAGTGCCATGCAGCGGGAGACTTGTACAGACTTCTGTACCGTGCGGTAAACAGTAAAATGAATAAGTCTAAGAGATATCTCTGTTGAAAATTCTCGCAATATCGAAGGCGATGGAATCTATCGTCACAGCAGTAGATGGTCCTTCATAATTGCGAGAATCCCCTTTAATCAGAGACCTAAGTCCAAGATTGTTGGGCAGAGATACGGTTCGGTAGTCAATCAAGGCAGGGGAGAGAGAGAGACATAAACAACCGTGCATCTCGGAGGCCCAGCTGATACTGAGCGGCTATCAGGCACAGGCATTTCAATACGCAGTAGCAGAGCCTGAGCTCCCGCTGACTCGTCATCCTGAGTTGCCAGGTAATCCATATTCCACAAAGGAATGCGTTCGGCTAGAACCACCGAGCATAAAAGATATGCTCGAGCAATTATATTTAGGCGAAACGAATTTCGGTAAATATAAAAGTTGAAATGGTGTTGTCGTGACAAAACCATAAGTATATAAAATTGAAACAAACTCCTGGGAGGTTGCAGGCAACCCCGAGTTGCAGTTCAATTAGAATACTTCTCGTCTAAGTCGCAATCCGTAGAAAAACTAGGATATGCGCCTACCCCACCCCTCGGACAATTCAACTGCTTAGTAGAATCATGTCGCGAGGTTAATATACGTAGTATATTTATAGGATTCTGAACAACGATCTCCATCCTAAATTCTTTCCTTCAAGAAAACAAAATAAGGACTTGGAGATCGACCACCTTCGATCTCTATCAAAGAGACGTGAAGAGAAGTCTTCCTCGAAGGAAAGCTTCAATGGTGAACAGAATACTAACTGCCTGAGTTGCCAGCTACTCCCTTTACGAAGGAATAGGTATGATATTATCGGAGCAAAAGGAAACCTTCTCAAGCAGGCGTATTTAAACGAAACAGAATTCGCTAAATACAGAAGCTGAGTTGGTGTTGTCGTAACAATACCTGAAGAGTTGTTCTTACTCCGAAAACTCTTGGAAGGTGGAAGGGAGTGCCAAATAAATACATTAGAACAACAGTTCTTTCGGCTTCTATCCGCGGAGGTAAATACGATATGCGTAAATGACTTGACCCATGCGTTAGCAAAATGACGCAAAGATAAACTACATAAGTATTGTAGTAATTTGAACATCAAATTCTCTACTACATCTTTCCTCGACGAGGAAGAGAGAAAGAAAGGGAAACCGACTGTCCACGTTCTAATGAATGAGACTTTTTAAAAGAACTCCTTGACTCTTTGCCAAGACTCTTTGCCAAGAAAAGGGAGTAATATTCGAATAGAGATCATCAAGAGAACCGAGGATCGAAAAGGACCGTTCAATGTTCTTATGATATTGGACATAAGACTTCCTGGATCTAGTCTACAAGTCTTTTTCTTACTCCCCGGATGAGCCTCTGAAAATGAATGAGAGCTCTTCCGAAATTTGTTAATGAGTTTATCCGCTTAAACGATAAAAACGTTAAAATCTATGACAATGAGAACTACCCCATTTATGAGGGGTCCCCCACTTAAATGACTTGACAAAACTATTAGCACTTTGCTAATAGGGGAAAACCCTTTAACATGGCCGAAAGTCACCCAGGAATCCGAGTATATAATCTTCCCGATTCTCAAAGAAATCGATGAAGAGGAAAGAGGGATCGAAGAAAAAATTCGGGTATGTCTCTCCGCTAACTCCGAATCCTTTTTAAAAATTTCTGTAAAGAAATGTCCTCAACAGCAAATAAGACGCCTTCAACAAGTCTTTTCTCTCGCAAAGCGTCCTGCCGAGCTTCCACCGAAGCGTCCTGGCGAATGGGTCCACAAAAGCGTCCACCTCATAAGCGTCCTGCTGAGCGTCCTCAAAAGCGTCCTGGAAAGCGTCCTGCTGAGCGTCCTCAAAAGCGTCCTGCCGAGCGTCCTCAAAAAGCGTCCTGCCGAGCGTCCCCAAAAAGCGTTTTTTCCCCTTTTTTTTTATTTTTGCGTTCCTCAAAAAACGTCCTGCTTAGCTACGAGCGTGTCTGAGCAGAGAACACCAAGTCTTCGAACGACGTTCCAGAGGAGGAACTCGTTGAGCGGCCTTGATGCATGCAAGGCCCGCCAAGAGGCGTCCTGGCGAGCGACCTTGCCAACATCTCAATGTTATGACGAACCGCGTTTTGCGTATGACGTTGAATATTTTTAAGGGACGTCCTCATGCGTCTCCATGGAGAGCCGCACGCTGCTCCTGAAGAGTGTGAACACTAAAGGAAGACGTATGGCTTTCGTCTTCCGCAAGGTGCTTGCCGAGCGTCCTGGAGAATGTCTCTACCTTATAGGACGTCGAGCACCTCCAAAAGCTTCCTCACGTCTAAATGCCCTTCTTATGCAGACCAGAGACATAAGTTGTTTGACTGTGCAAAGCAGCTTGCCGGCCGTCAAACTTATCAGCTTGCTTTTTCGAAGTAAAGCGAACGTTACATAACGTATACGGAGCGCCATGAGGAGAGGAGACGAATACTGAGTTGCTCCTCCAAAAGGTGGAATCAAGAATGTCCTTGATTACACATTCTTTTTTTGGAAGGAAAAAAAAAAAAAAAAAATGCTAGCGAGGTTGAAACAGCTCTAAACTTCATGAGCGTTCACTCGCAGGAGGCTCAAATCACTCTTCTGGCAAGATGAATGAGGCCTCCTTAATAATGTATAAATGATGTATACATGAGCGTTCAACTCACGGGAGCTCAAATCACTCTTCTGGCAAGATGAATGAGCCTCCTTAATAATGTATAAATGATGTATACATGAGCGTTTCACTCGCAGGAGGCTCAAATCACTCTTCTGGAAAGATGAATGAGCCTCCTTAAATGTCCCTTAGGAAAAGAGCCAGTGCATTCTTCTAAAATGATATTGTAATGATACAATTAAGTTTGTTCATACTTTACCTGGCAGATATATATATGCTGTATTTTCCGAAGTCCGACAAGAAATTAAAAAACTTACGACACACGTAGTGGGAGTCAGGTGGTTAGTACCCATTCCCGCCGCTGGGAGGCGGGTATCAGGAATCATTCCCATTTTCTATTCATAATTTTTATTTCCACTGTCTCCTGAGGGGAGGTGGGTGGGTACTTAATTATATATATCTGCCAGGTAAGTATGAACAAACTTAATTGTATCATTACAATATCATTTTGTTCATGAAACTTACCTGTCAGATATATATATAGCTGAATCCCACCTTTGGTGGTGGGAGTAGACAGAATAGAAGATTTTAGGAAACATATATATGCAGATAAATGCTATCTTGATTCCTTACCTGTTAGCATAGCTGACTTCGTGGTTACTGCCGCGTAAGTCTGCTTGTGCTATTAGAGTTGCCAGCGAGGTAGAGACCTATATAGCTGGTGCACTCAGATGATCTGTCAACGGGGGGGCGGCGTGACCACGATGTGACTAGACCATTGACCATACAATGAGGGCAACGAAGTAAAAAACCACCTGGCCTAGTCTACCAAAGGTATACCACTAAACTAGACTAAAGAAGGGAGATCCGCCTCGGGCGGTCAACCCCACAACCAAAAAACATACACAATTAAAAGCTCATCTAACCACTAAAGGAAAGGATGAGTGCTACCTCCTGCCCCCAAAACAGTGTCTGCAGCGACGTATGGTCCAAGCGACGAGCAATGTTCGTATGTCGCTTTCACCTCCCGCAGGTAGTGTGAAGCGAACACCGAGTTTGCTCCGCCAATATGTGGCACTCAAAATGTCACTGAGTGCCATATTTCTGTGAAAGGCTATCGAGGTCGAAATAGCCCTCACCTCGTGGGCATTCACTTTCAAAAGCTTCATGTCACTATCACTACATGTGGAATGAGCTTCCTTAATGGTGTCTCTCAAGAAGAAAGAAAGCGCGTTCTTTGACATGGGAAGATCGGGCTTCTTAACCGAGCACCACAAGTTACCCGAAGGTCCTCTACAGTCCTTCGTTCTGTCTAAATAGAATTTGAGAGCCCTGACAGGGCACAGGACTCTCTCTGGCTCATTACCCACGATCTCTGTCAAACCCTTGATTTCAAATGTCTTGGGCCAAGGGTTGGACGGGTTTTCGTTCTTTGCTAAGAACATAGGGCTTAAAGAACAAACCGCATCAGAGTTCTTAAACCCCACATGCTTGCTTATAGCCTGGATCTCACTAACTCTCTTCGCCGTCAGAGCAGTTAGAAAAAGTGTCTTCCTTGTAAGGTTTCTAAGCGAAGCTAAGTTGAGAGGTTCAAAATTACTGGACATCAAAAACTTTAGAACAATGTCTAAATTCCAAGAAGGGACTCTTGGTTGAGGTACCTTCGAAGTCTCGAAAGACTTAAAGAAGATCATGAAGGTCTCTGTTGTTGGCTAAGTCCAGTCCTCTATGCCTAAAGACTACAGAAAGCACACTTCTGTAGCCTTTTATCGTAGGCACCGCTAAGCGAACTTCATTTCTCAAGTGGAGAAGGAAGTCTGCGATCTGGCTCACAGAGGTAGAGGTGGAGGAAATGTCTTTCTTCCTGCACCAGCTCCGGAAAACAGCCCACTTGGATTGGTATACGGCAATAGAAGAAGGTCTTCTTGCCGTTGCGATTGCTTTCGCCACTGGTCTTGAAAAACCCCTCGCTCTGGCCAACTTCTGGATAGTCTGAACGCAGTCAGACTCAGAGCGGGGAGGTTTTTGTGATACCTCTCGAAGTGGGGCTGTTTGAGTAGATCTATCCTTGGAGGCAGAGTCCTCGGAAAGTCTACAAGAAAGGACATGACCTCTGTGAACCAGTCGGTCGCTGGCCAGAAGGGGGCGATGAGAGTCATCCTCGTTCCCTCTGATGCGCGAATTTTTTTTTCTTATTACTTCCCCTAGGATCTTGAACGGGGGAAGGCATATACGTCTAGTCCCGTCCAGTCCCAAAGAAGGGCGTCTACTGCTACTGCTCCTGGTTCTAGAACTGGTGAGCAGTACAGCGGGAGTCTCGTTGTCCTGGAAGTTGCGAAGATGTCTACGAGAGGACATCCCCCATAACTTCCACAACCTCTGGCATATTTCCTGATGAAGGGTCCACTCCGTCGGCAGAAGTTGACCTTGTCGACTGAGCAGATCTGCACGGACGTTTTCTACCCGATATGAATCTCGTCAGTATAGAGACGTCGTGTGCCTTCGCCCATAACAGGATCTCCTTTGCAAGGAAGAACAGGGATCGAGAGTGGGTTCCTCCCTGTTTCTTGAGGTATGCCAGGGCTGTGGTGTTGTCCGAGTTGATCTGCACCACATTGCCGGAGACTTCGTTCTGAAAGAACTGGAGCGCCAAGATGAACTGCTGCCAGCTCCTTGAGGTTTATGTGCCAGGACACCTGTTCCCCTCTCCAGGTGCCTGACACTTCCTTCCCCCCCAGTGTTGCTCCCCACCCCGTAGAAGACGCGTCGGAAAACAACACTAGGTCGGGGTTCTGAAGCTTGAGGGAAAGACCCTCTGCGAGCTTCAAAGGGTCGGTCCACCATCTTAGGTGTTCCTTTACCTCTTCTGATAACACCAGAATCGAATCCAAAGTGTTTTGGTGCTTCCAATTGTCGGCAAGGAAGAATTGAAGAGGTCTGAGGTGCAACCTCCCTAGGGAAACAAACTTCTCCAGTGAGGAAATGGTCCCCAGCAGGGGGGGGACTCATCCATTCCCTCACCGAGCATGATTCCTTCCCCAGAAAGGTTGACACTTTGCTTAGGCAATCTAGTTGTCGCCCCTGGGACGGAAAAGCCCGAAAAGCCACTGAGTCCATCTGAATCCCCAGATAGACTAAAGACTGAGAAGGGGTCAGATGTGACTTTTCGAGGTTCACCAGAAGCCCCAGGGACTTCGTTAACGACAAAGTCGTGTGAAGGTCCTCCAGACACGGTCTTTCGAGGAGGCTCGTACGAGCCAGTCGTCCAGGTAGAGAGAGATCCTGACATTGGAAAGATTGAAGCCACCTCGCAATGTTCTTCATCAGTAGGGTGAATACCATGGGAGCAGTGCTGAGTCCAAAGCAGAGAGCCCTGAATTGAAACACTTTTCCTTTCAGGACAAACCGCAGGTATTTCCTGGACTGGGGGTGGATGGGGACGTGGAAATACGCGTCCTGGAGATCTAGTGAAGCCATCCAATCCCCCGGTCTCAAGGCTCCCATCACTGACTGAGGTGTCTCCATCTGAACCTCTGCTTGATGACAAAGAGGTTCAGGTTGCTGACATCGAGTACCGGTCGCCATTCCCCCGACTGCTTTGGCACCAGGAACAGTCTGTTGTAAAATCCGGGGGAATTCAAGTCGGAGACCTGTTCTACGGCGTGTTTCACGATCATCTGATCTAACAGATCGTAAAGCACTTGTTGCTTTTTCTCCCCGATAGGAAGGAGACATGTCCCTGGGTGTCGTAGACAGCGGGGGTGGTTTCAGGAACGGGATCCGGTACCCTTCTTTAAGATGTCCACGGACCATTTGTCCGCACCTCTCTCTTCCCAGGCTTGCGCAAAAAGCTGAAGCCTGGCTCCAACCGGTGACTGACGAAGGACTTCTGCTTCACTTCTTGTTCTTGGCCAGCGCCGTGGCTCTGCCTCTGGAAGTGCCTCTTCCTCGAGGGGCTGGTCTCGAGGAAGAACTACCTCGAAAGGGCTTCGATTTCTTGAGAATCGAAACTCCCGAAGGACAAAGGAACCGCAGGTCTCCTTGAAGATTGTGCGAGGAGATCTTGCGTGGCCTTCTCCTGTAGACTGGTCGCAATGTCTTTTACCATAGCCTGGGGGAAGAGATGATCCGAAAAAGGAGCGAAGAGCAAGTCTGCTTTCTGTGACGGAGAAACAGATTTCGCTGTAAAATTGCAAAAACAGGGATCTCTTCTTCAAGAGCCCTGTGCAAAAAGTGAGCTGTAAGCTCCTCCGAACCATCTCTGACGGCCTTGTCCATGCACGACATTACGCTGGACAGCTCCCCAGACTAATCGAGTCGGAACTCCTAGACTTGGCATCCAGAACTCCCAAACACCAATCTAGAAAGTTGAAGACCTCTAACGTCCGAAAGAGGCCTTTAAGGTGGTAGTCCATTTTCCGTAGTAGACCATGACACTTTCGAAGAGGACAGGTGAGACCTCCTCGAGGCATCCACAATGCTGGCGAAGTCTCCTTGGGCTGACGAGGGAAGTCTAATGGGGGAAACCTACGTCTTCTCCCGTCTCATACCAAATGCCAGCCTTCCCACTAAGTCTCGAAGCGGCAGGGCAAAAGAAGTCTTTCCCTGAGACTTCCTTTTCTCCATCCAGTCATGGACCTTACGAAGAGCCCTCTTAGTTGAAAGTGACTTCTTCATCCTGACGAATGCCGAGACCTTGTTGATCTTGGACGAAGAAAGTTGTGAAGGAGGAGAGCGAGGAGCTTCCGGGTGAAACGTCTCTCCAAACTCTGATTGAAGAAGGCGGGTCAAAACCTGGTAGTCGGAAGAGACTGCCGCCAAAAGGTTTCCTCATTCATCCAATTTCAACCGAAGCGTCACTAACCTCTGCTTCCGACACAGGTGAAGTTGGAGGCAAATAAGGCTGGACCAAGACTATCTGGTCTAAGTTTCCACGAGGCGCGTTGCTGTGAAGTGGAAGGTAAAGCTGACTCATTAAAAGAAACTCCGGTCGTATCTCTAAGACCCGGAGCAACTTGCAAAGTCTCATCACAAACAGGTGGGAGGCGACGAAAACTCCACATCTTCGTCCACCGAGCGTCCGCTGGCGCACCCCTGGTCGTCCACTGGCGCACACCTGGCGTCCACTGGCGCATACCTGGCGTCCAACTGGCGCACGCCTGGCTGCAACTAGCGCGGGATTGGCGTCCACTCGCGCGCTGCTGGCGTCCGCTGGCGCACGCTTGGCGTCCACTGGCGTGCGAATGACATTTACTAAGGCGCGCTTAACATCTCGTGCTCGCTCTGCTTCTGCTGGTGCACTCTTAGATGCCACTGGCGTTCGCTTGGCTTCCGACCGAGCGTCAGGAACGTGAACTTGCCCCAAACCGAAGCGTTCACGCAAGTATCGAGCTCTCGCACCGCAAGCTTACGACGGGTGGGCAATACCGCCTTCATGCGCCAAGCGAGCAAAAATCCTCTTCACGTCCTCCAGAGAGCCGCTGGGAGTCGCACGAACTCTAGCAGGCGAAGAAAATGGAGAGATAGACGAGCGAGGAGAGGGAGAGGGAGACCTTCTAGATCTCTTCACAGGCAGACGGTCATCCTTTCTCCTGGGACTGGTTGCGTCCCTTTCTTAGCAAGAGCATCAGCAAGCTGTTGCTGCAAAGAGCGCAGGATCTTCTCAGTAGGAGAGGATTCCTTGTCAGGTGACGGGCTGATCCTGTGAGAAGGCGAGGGGCGAGGGGCGACGCCTTCTTCCTTCTCCCAGAAAAACTGCCGTAGCACGCGCTCGAGAGCGACTGGGGCGCTCAACAAAGTCATCCATCCGATGACTCTTACGCTTCTTCTGTGGCGGGAAGGCTGCGAACACACTCTCAGGCGATGATCGCCTCTCGAGAGCCAAAACTGGACGTGAAGCGTCACGATCACCAACGCTCCTTTTCAGCGGGCGTGAAATAGAATGGGGAGGAAGCCTCTGAGGAAGAGAAAACACTCTTTCAGGAGGCGTGCACGCGCACGCTCCTTCGGCAGTCTGTGTAACGTCAACAGATAAACTGCCGAAGGCACGTCAGATCGTGGGCGTTCCCCGTAACCCTCCTGCGGCTTTTCGACATGCCCTCTCCCTGAAACCTGGGAGTCCGGCAGCGGTCTAGGCCTAGAGGCGAAATGGGCCGATCTGACGCACCCTCCACCAACGAAGGAGCACTGTCACTGGCAACTTTGCACCTTCACTTTTGCCTTCTAAGGCGAGCACTTTCGATTCTAAATTACGAATCGACTCTAAGATAAGTGTAAGTGGTATTAACCCTCTTACTTTAAAGGAACACTGTTTCAGGGCCCGAAGGCAACACTACAGGGTTAGGAGTAGTGATTAAAGGAGGGTTAGTAGGAGAAACATGAACTTCCTGCCGTTTACCTGAAACGCTCCTGGAGGAAGACCTCCTTAACCTATCCCGTTCAAGCTTACGCAGATAGGACTCATACGCTCTCCATCCAGAATCAGAAAGACACTCACATTCCTTGCAGCGACTTTCATACATGCAATCATGCTCTCTGCAATTCTTACACAAAGTATGAGGGTCTACTGATGCTTTCAGTAGCCTACCTCGACAATCACTCTTGGTACAAAACCTGGCGCTAGCCGAACTAGAACCAGACATCTTATTTAAAAGAGAAATCAAGCCAAAATCAATCCAATCCACAAATTAACGTGTGCCTAGCCACCGATCCAAAAGTCAAGATACCAAAAAATCAAAAAGGGTACTTATAGTAGCCAAGTTTCCTAAATTCAAGACGGAGGTGCTGAAAACTGTGTTTACAACACCGGCGACAGAAAAATTATGAATAGAAAATGGGAATGATTCCTGATACCCGCCTCCCAGCGGCGGGAATGGGTACTAACCACCTGACTCCCACTACGTGTGTCGTAAGTTTTTTAATTTCTGTCGGACTTCGGAAAATACAGCTATATATATATCTGACAGGTAAGTTTCATGAACAAAAGGGAAAATGTGGTCTCTCGTGACGAGAGAGAGGACGTGAAGCGTCCTCTTCTCTAAAGCTTCTTTAGGGGGCGCGAGTCCTTCCGAGAACTCCAACCCCTGTGTGGGGAGGACGCCTCGGAGGAAGAGAAGCAATCCTTCAAGATTCGTGCACGTGCTCGATCTTCGGCAGCCAGGGAAGCGACAACAGGAACCTGCCGAAAGGAAGCCAGATCAGCATGAAAAACCCGTAACCCTCCTTCGGCTTTTGACATGCCCTCTCCCTGGTTTCCTGGGAGTCCGACAGAGGTCTAGGCCTAGAGGCGTTATGGGGCCGATCTGACGTTCCCTGCCTAACGAGAGAGAGGACGTGAAGCGTCCCTCTTCTCTAAAGCTTCTAGAGGGCGCGAGTCCTTCCGAGAGCTCCAACCCAACCCTTGCGCGGGGAAGGACGGCCTCGGAGGACGAGAAGCAATCCTTCAAGATTCGTGCACGTGCACGATCTTTAGCAGCCTGGGAAGCGTCAACAGGTTTCTGCCGAAGGGACGCCAGATCGGTGGGGAGCCCCCGTAACCCTCTTGCGGCTTTCGACATGCCCTCTCCCTGAGTCCTGGGAGTCCGACAGAGGTCCAGGCCTAGAGGCATTATGGGGCCGATCTGACGCCCCCTCCAACACAAGGGGCACTACACTTTCACAACACTGATTGGAGAGCGAGCACTTTAGTCTAAGATTACTTGATGTAATCCTCTAGCAGACACTTCTTCTAGGCCCGTAAGCCTACCACAGGGTTAGGCAAAATAAAAACTACAGGAGGTTAGAAGGTTCATTATTTCTAACTTCTGTTTACTGTGGAGGAAAACTCCTGATTCTAACACGCTCTAAAATGCGTACATGAAACCTCCTTCTTCCGTAATCAGTCACACATTACACTAATTACATTGAACTTATGCAAAGAAAACATGTAAACGTCATATCTACTAAGTGAGTGTCTACCGAAAGTTCCGGTAGCCTCACCTTACCATGCAGACAACAAAGTCTGAAACTAGGCTAACTAGCTTCAGACATCAAATGCAATGAAAAAATTTACGATAGCGTATGCCTAGCCACAAATCCAAGATATCGAAAGAATAATTAGGATACTTAAGCGGCTAATGAAGTTTTCAAAATCCTAGGCGGAGGTCTGTAAACAGTTGTTTACCGACCGGCGACAGAAAAAATATGAATAGCCAAATGGGAATAGTTCCTGATATCCGCCTCCCACGGCGGGAATGGGTACTACCCACCTGGCCGCCCACTGCGTGTGCCGCGAATTTTTAAATTCTGTCGGACTTCAGAAAATACAGCTATATATATATCTGTCAGGTAAGTTTCATGAACAAAAGCCATTTTTCAATTTCTCGTGGAAGGTAGGAAAATTTGTTTAATTTCCATTGACGTGTTTTTTCTTGAATTGGCCAACCCCAAGGTTTCCCCAGCCTAAGATGCTGCACATTGATTTTTTTTATCCCGGTTCCTAAGGGTTAAACCTTAAGGGAGTCTGGAGAAGGAATGGGATAAGAGAGAATGGAGGGTTAACTGATATAGGATCCAAAATGAACCTATTCTCATCCATACTAGCACTGGTATTCTTACTTTCTCTAATTCTGCATTTTCTCTCTGTACCTTCCAACTTATTTTCTTCCTTTGTTGACCTAAAAATAACCAAAATGTCACAGACCTTACATTTATTTTCTAGACCATAAGTCTGTCTACAGAGTCCTCACTATGAGTGTGGCCATCACAGCTCACCTTATAGGAATGGAATATAGAATTTTGACCTACAGCCAAGCGCTCGGACCTGTGAGGTCATTCGGCGCTGGAAGGGAAATTGATAGCCCAAAGAATTTAAAGGGTGTAACAGGAGGGAACCCTCACAGTTGCACTATGAAACAATTGTAAGGAGAGGGTGGAAAGTAAGATGGACGAAAGAGAATATGAACAGAGGTACAGAATAAGAAATGAAAGGGGTTGCAGCAGCTAGGGGCTGAAGGAATGCTGCAAAGAACCTTAAGTAATGCCTACAGCGCACCGCATGAAGTGCCCTGTAGGCACTACTCCATTGGCAGTTCACCTTATACAATCTATTTGAGGAATTCTTTGCTCAACAAATCCTAATTGAACTCTCAGATGGTTACACTGTCACGAACAACAATTTAACAACAGATCATTAATCCTCAGTGTAAAATTCCCTCAACCAGTAGCGCTCAATAGCTACCTGCAAGTGATGAGTCACAAAACTAACAGCCTGACAAGTCAACCAGTTTTAAGAGTACAGTTATTCTTTACTACTATGAATGTTTTGTAAATACTGATATAATAAAAATAAATTTTTAATTACTTTTGTTTCACACTTATAAATATCTTAGGTTTACTTCAGCAGACACTACCCTACTTACGAATTTTCAGATACAAACAGGCAGGGTCACAAGTTAAAATTGTGTTTGGAGCACTCCCATTTGTCACCCTTAAGTTCAAATTTTCCTACAGATACTTATTCTGCTAGTAAGAATTTTTCAAAGGACAGAACATCATGCGGAAGAAAAACCTGTTCCTTTAATCCCTTCCTTGATTATCCCTAGTATTCTCTTGATTAACTACCGTGTATTCTTCTTACAATCACAAGATTATTTAATCATGCTCTTAAAATATCATAGGCTATCTCCCGTTCCCATCAAACCTTGTGCTATTTTTAAACTGGACTCCAGCAACGCGCTGAAGAAAATCCCCTTACGTAAAGCCCTCACGTTTGTTAGTTATGAAAAATACAAATTGATTAAAACTTTGGCATATTTTCCTGATTTAACTGTAATGAATAAACATTTTCTAAATTTATTATATATTTTTGCTAATCATGCAAATTAGAAAGGTAAAAAGAAAAAAATATTTAATAAGAATGAAATATTGAGATTCAAGTAACAATAAAATTCTTTTTACCTTTCTAGCATCCAAAGTAATTCCTTACATACTCCATGATTTACAAAAATACACACTAAATATAGAAAAATGATATTGTTATGATACAATAGAGTTTTATACATACTTACCTGCAGATATATACTTAGCTTTAGACTCCGTCGTCCCGACAGAAATTCAAATTTCGCGGCACACGCTACAGGTAGGTCAGGTGATCTACCATCCCGCCGCTGGGTGGCAGGAATAGGAACCATTCCTGTTTTCTATCAGAATTTTTCTCTCTACCACCTGTCTCCTGCGGGGAGGCTGGGTGGGCCATTAATCGTATATATCTGCAGGTAAGTATGTATAAAACTTTATTGTATCATAACAATATCATTTTTATACATTCAACTTACCTGCCAGATATATACTTAGCTGATTGGCACCCTCGGTGGTGGGTAAGAGACAGCTAAATACTGAGTAGACAGGTAAACAACAAACGTTGTAGGTAATAAATAAATAAAACCTTGGTTCCTATCTGTTTAGACGGAGGGTTGACTACCTAGCTATTGCTTAGGAGTCTACTCCGTCTCAAGAGCCTCAGCGAGGATGTGACCTATGGCTAAGAGTTCTTGTAGGTCTGTCAATGGGGTCTTATCCACTTACTCGACAGAACCTAATGGCCTTTGTCAATGGGGGTCTTATCCACTTATATGACAATACACCTATGCCTAGTGGCATAATTAAGGAGCACAACACCGATCCCGATCACCTGATCCTAACACGAGGGTTAGTGCTTAATTTGAGAAGAGTTATCCCCTAACTCCTTTCAAACAACCCCAAGAAAACACACTACGTTAAATAAAATTAACTCACTAGTTAAGGATCAGTGTTGGCTCCCTCTCCCAGCAACGTATCCGCGGACACGTATAAACCAAGAGAGAAGGATCTCTCTTAGGTTAACTTGACATCCTCCGTGTAATGGGAAGTCAACAAAGAGTTGCATCTCCCGTATTTTACAGCTAATATGTCCTTTATGACATATTGTTATGGAAAGAACAAGAATTCGCAAAAGCTTGTACTTCATGCGCTTTAATTCTCAGCTGTTTGAAGGAATCATCAAGTCACTTATGAAGTGCTTTAGAGATCACACTTGTCTCAAAGAAGACTAAAGTGTTCTTTGACATGGATCTCTTCTGGATGAAGCCTGAAGCCTGTCTGGCGCCCCGTGCCTGGCTGGCTCCTCGCGCCTGTCTGGCGCTTCTAGCCTGGCGAATGCGCCAGGCTAGTTCTTATGGAGCTTTTGGCGCATTGCGCCAGGCTGGCGCTTCTGGCGCCCTGTGCTAGGCTGGCACTTATTTGGTGCCTTGCGCCTGGCTGGCTCCTCCCCACTTGCTGGAGCTTCAAGCTTGGTAGAGTCTCGAGGCTGCCTGGCGATGTCCATCTCGGACACTCTTATCCGTCTGATTTGTTCGCCTCTGGCGCAATTGCGCCTGTTTTGGCATTTGGCGCCTGGTTGGCACTACTTTGTCCGAAAGTCCTGAACAACCACAATAGTTTATCAGGAGACTGGAGAAGGGTGGAAGAAATTCTTCCACTTTGAGCTTTTGGCCTCTAGCCAGGGGAGGTGATTGTAGTCAGCTCCATCCAGTAGACGATAGGATATCTAACAGTACGAGAGAGAAGATTCTTCCTCTGGGGAGGATCCTTCATGAGTACTTCCGTTGCTAACAAGATCTCTTCTTACATGTTGATGAAGTTTCTTGTTGCCGAATCTTCCCTCTCCTTGCTCGAAGGAAGGGAAGGAGCCTTAAGTCGAAGGAGACTCAGAGCTGAAAGTGGGCTGACCCCTGATTTCTTAGCTCTTATTATATCATTCTGAACACCTTCTGGGAAGCCTTCCGAGCCCTCATCGCATCCCAAAGACTCTGTAGGCAAACGTTTTAAAACCATCTCTTCTTCTGTAGATGAAAACATAAGGACCCTTCCTGGACAACGAAAATTCTATCTGAAAGCGTTGAGTCAGGAATAGAGGGTTTTAGTTCTTTTCCCAGACATACTATGCTGGCAAGAACCCATTGCCGAGTCTCCATTGAATCTGATGCGAGATTCCAATGCACAAAAAAAAATTCACTTGTCTTCTTGGTAGTTTAGGACCCAGAGAAACAAAGAATTCCTTCATAAAACTTCTTAAAGAAGATTGATGAGGAGCAGTTCCGTCTTGTCGGAACATGGAATCTGTGGCCACGAAAAGATCCCATTCGAAGCACATGATATCCTATTCTTGTCGTATTGAGGTATCGTATATGATCCCAAAGATCTTAATCCTCTGCTATCTCTAATTCCCTTTGAAGAGACAGAGTATAGCCTATTACTGCGTTCTTTGATAGCAGATAAATACAGAGGTGATTCTTCCCTCTGAAAGGGAAGAAAAACCGCTATGTGGTTCACAGAGGTATCGGAAGAGGACAGTTTCCTCATTCCATCTAGCACGATCTACAGCAATTCTATGCCTTGGCTATGACTCATGTCATTTACCTTGAAAAAATCCTCTCATTCATATCCACTTCTGGTCAGTCTGCACGTAGACAGACTCAGAGTGGAGAGGTTGTTAAGGTCCATTTATAATAGATACTGATAGAATATTCAGACTCTTGGAAAAGCCTTCCGAAACATGCTGTGAGAAGAACGTGACCTCCGTGAATCCAACCTCTCGAAGGCCAACATGGGGCGAAAAGCATCATCCTCTCTTCCTCTGACTCCATTATTAATCTTAAAATATCTGTTAAGAATTTATATATATATATAGGGGAAAAAAGACTAATGTTTATTCCCCTTTCAAACTGGATGGCGTATATTGCTACCTTTCTTGGTTTGAGAATAAGGAAGCATTCTAGAGGAAGCTTCTTCGTCTTCAACATTGGGAAGAGATGTATGAGGAAGACATATCGCAAGTTTCCACAACTCTCTTTCCAACTAAGGGTAGACAGACATTAATAGTTATTATCGAAAAGATTCTCACGGACGTGCAACCTTGTGCAGCGAACCTCTAAAGGATCGTTACGTTCCGTGTCTGTGTTCCAAACAGGTTCTCTCTTGTTAATGCGAACAGTGGCGAAAAAAAGATTCCCGATTCTCCTTGAGATATGAGAGAGCTGTGGAATTGGCCTAATTGATTTAAAAAAAAAAATCCTTTCGTCCTTCCCTGGGATCGAACCCCCTTTCAATTAGACGGGGAACGAAATCAGGAACGAATCGTGACTTTACTTAGCCTGTTGTCGAAAAGGCTACTGAACCCTTTGGTTAGCAACTCGCTATATCGAGAAAATATCAAGTCCACTAAAATGCTTGCAATTCTTTTAGACTATGTGCCAGAACATCTGTACCTCCGTCATGGTACCCGGCGCCATCTTATATGTTATTTCCGTTTCTTGGTAGGAAAAAACTCTATAGGCGTAATATAGTCCATTCAGGGAAACAAACTTCTGCCACGAAGAAAACGGTTCCCATTAGACTAACCCATCTCCTCACTGAGTATGCTCCGTTCTCTAATAAGGCTATGCTTTCGTAGGCATGAAAGCATTATATAATATAGTGCTCTACCTCGGTAGAATAATCTATAATTCTGTTACATTGCGGTAAACAGCATTGAAAGGTTGTAAGAAATCTTTCTATTGAAAACTTCTTAGCAAAAACTCAGACAATGTTATTCATGCTTGCCTACATATCCCTTCCATTCGAGGCTAAGTCCGTGATTGTAAGGGAGAGAAACGTACAGTCAATCAATGCCGAAGGAGAGAGAGATGTAACCAACCGACCATGACCGAGAACCAGATGGTACTGTATTGGCTTACAGAGACAGCAGTCTTCTTTCGCTGTCTCAGTACATTCTTCCTGAGTTGCCAGTTATTCCATTCAATGAAGGAATATGGTAAAATTATTCTCGAGCTTAAGGAAGTATCCAATAATGCATATTTAAGCGAAACATCCTTCTTTAAATATAGAAGCTGAGTCGGTGTTGTCATAAGAAACCCTTTAAGTGTAATCCTTACCTAGGAAAACCCTGGAAGGACACAGGGAATTCAGTTGGCAACCATAGTAATTACGGTATGCGCATATGACTCGACCATACAGTATTCCTATACAGAAAATTCTCTACTCCATTCTTTCCTTGCCGAGGCAAGGAGAGAATGGAAAATTTTACTGTCTTCGTTCTTTTCGTTAATAGAACGAACTAGTATTATCCAAAGGAGATCCCAAGTGAGAACCGAGGATCAAAGAGAATCTCTTAAGCTTTCTAATCTCTTGGACATAAGACTAAAAGGACATATTCTACGCGTCTAACTTGGAAGAGCCTCTAATCAATAAATGAGAGCTCCTCCGAATCTTTTCCAAGAGAGCTATATGCTAAGTATTGAGATCTTTGTGAATGAGAACTAACCCATTAAGATACAAAGAGTATAGGGAATTAAATCCAGGCACTCGTTAAGTCTTCACGATTTCCAAAGAAATCACGGAAGGGACAGGATTCCAGTTCAGATCTAGGGTTTACGAAAGGAAAAAATTGATGTTCCCTTTCCGCAGTCATTCCCTAACGCCGATGAGTATGAATGAAGGAGAGAGTCCACGTTGAGAGGAACTGCCTGTTACAGCAGTCTTCTGAATATTGGAGAAGGGCTTCTCTCAGTATCAGAATCATTCTGACAAACGCGACGGCCGCCTGTGGGACCTCTTGCGCCTTTGTAGGTCACTCACATACTGAAGTAGAAGAGCCCCTATTCGGTGAAAGACTGGCAGAAAAAGACTCTCTCTGTTCCTTTGGAAGAGAACTAGAAGTCTTTTCTATTCTCTTGCACGATACAACAGATCTTTCCGATTTCTGAAGTCCCGAAGAGGAAGATCGTTTCCGAGGAGAAGAACTGTTGGAAGGCGACCCCAGCCTGGAGGATTCCGCATGTCTGGAACGTTCCGCTTTGGTGGAAAGTTCTTCGCGCTTGGAAAGTTTCTCTTGTGCGGAAGGTTCCGCGCGCCTGGAAAGTTCCGCGCATCCGGAAAAAGATTCCTGCTTGGAAAGTTCCGAGCGTATGAAAGGCGATCTGCGCCTGGAAAGTTCCGTGCGTCTGGAAGTTTCAGAGCGCTTGCAAAATTCCGCTTGTGTGGAATGTTCTGCGCGTTTGGAAAAAGATTCCTGCTTGGAAAATTCCGAGCGCCTGGAAGGCGATTCGTATCTAGAAGCTTCCGTTCTCTTGGAAGGAAACTCGCGCTTGGAACGTTCCATTCTTGTGGAAGGTTCCGTGCGTCTGGAAAAAGATTTCTGATTGGAAAATTCTTCCGCTTGTTTGGAAAGTTCGGAATGTTCTGAGCGCCTGGAAGGAAACTTGCGCTTGGAACGTTCTGTTATTGTGGAAGGTTCCGTGTGTCTGGATAGTTCCGAGCGCCTAATAGGCTCCTCACTCTTGGAAGGTGCCTCTTGCTCGGAACGATCCATGGAAAAATCCTTCTGTTTGTCCACTTGATTCTAAGGCTCTTTGCTCTTGGACATTTGTTTTCGCTTTGAAGGCGCCTTGCGCCTAGAAAGCTCCTCTCTGTTAATCTCTCCCGGAAAGTTCCTCCTGCCTGGAAAGGGCTTCTGTCCTGCCTGGCGCTTCTCGCTAAGATGGTTCTTCTAGGGCTGAAGAAAACCACTCATCTATAGGAGCTAGATGCTTGGGAGAAGGTGGAACATTCTCAGGAAGCTCGGACACAACTCCACGCTTCATGGAAGAAAGCGAAACAGGAGATCAAACTCTGGTTCTCGCTTGGAGGGAGGAACGCGGCTCGCTGTTGGAACGTGGCTCGCGCTAGACTGCTGGAACGCGGCTCCCGCTTCTAGCCCAGATGGCACTTAGTGTTCTCTTAACTTTCCAAGAACACGCTAGATCGTCCGAACTCCAAAAATGTCCATTCTTTGTCTTTTCGGATGCAAGATGAAGAATCGAATGAAGAGACGCACTTTATTTTTTTTTATTTTTTTTTTAGGACGCCTTTCCAATGGCGAACTTGGCAGTCTGGGACGTTCTACAGATCCTGCCGAGGGGACGCCTGATCGGTGGGGATTCTCCGTAACCTCCGTAAGGCTTTCGACATTCCTTCTCCTCTGGGCTTGGGAGCTTGGAAGAGGACTAGGCCTGGGAGCGAGATGGAGCCGAACAGAACGCACCCTCCACTGCACTGGAAACACTATATTCACTTCTTACCTTTTTTAAGAGCTCGCATTATGAGCTCTCTAGATTTATTCTTCAAATTTTCACAAAATGAATTTTTTTTTTTTTTGTAGTTTCTGTGAGGTAAGAAGGTGATGAGGATGCAACAACTACTAGTATTGTTAATACTCTAATTGCTCGTTAATACGAGACATATTAACGCTTCTAAAGGAAGCGTTTTTAGTAATATGCTTTCTGACTTCCTTGAATAGGAAGTTAGAGTGTTTAAAATCTTCAACCAAGCTTTTTTAACACTTCTTACACGTACTAGTGAATAGATATTAAAGTTTCCTTTATTGCAAAATATGTGAGTGTCTACCGACAAATTCGGTAGTTTCACGTAAATTTTTTCTTCGAAAACTCGAAGCTAAATACATTAAAAAGTTACTAAAAGCGTATGCCGAACCAAAGACCCAGTACTTCCCTGCAAAAGACAGCCCAGAAGATCGATGGCGATGAAAAACGAAAATCAAGTCAGGAGGTACCGCAAACGTTGTTTACAATACGGCCGACAGAAAAATTCTGATAGAAAACGGGAATGGTTCCTATTCCTGCCACCCAGTGGCGGGACGGTAGATCACCTGACCTACCTGTAGCGTGTGCCGCGAAATTTGAATTTCTGTCGGGACGACGGAGTCTAAAGCTAAGTATATATCTGGCAGGTAAGTTGAATGTATAAAATGGGTATATTTATCACAGGCCGATTTAAATCAGGAAGACAGAAACAAGTAAGAATATTTTAAGAGTATGAACGAGTATTCTCGTGACTGTAAGAACACGATAGTTAATCACCAGAATACTAGGGATAATCAGGGAAGGGGTTAAAGGAACAGGTTCTTCTTCTTCATGTTCTTCTGTTCTTTGCAAAAATTCTTACTAGCAGAATTGGTGCCCAGATCAAAATTTGAATGTAACCAAGAACAAAATTTCTGCACCTCTTACAAACAAATTCAAGATATGAACAGCCATTCCGAATGTAACTTGTTCATAAGTAGGGTAGTGTCTGTAATAGGGAAATAAACTACATGCCAAAAAGCTGCTAATTATGAGACAGAACAATACTCCTTCATATACATGCTAAAATCCCTAAGTAGTAGAGAGCAAACGTTTCAACACACTGGCTACAATGCATACCACAATAAAGCTGAATCAAAGAGAAATACAACAATTAAAATGTTTCCCACCTGAAGACGAGTAATTTCGGCAATGACTTTCTCCAGCTTCTTCGTAGCAGTATCCAAAGCTTTCTTTAGACCTTTCATCTTGCCACCAGTTACTTCAACAATCTGTGCATGGATTTTTGAGACTTCAGTTTCTACCTCCTGGGCAGATGATGCAGCTTTCTTGTAAACTTTGACCTTCTCACCGATATCTTTTTCCATGCTTTTCACTTGAACTGGATCTGATTTAACAGACTTGACCTTTTCTTCTTGGACTTTGATTTGTTCTTTGAAAGATTTGAACTGTTGTTCAGCAGCCTCAATAGCCATTTTATGTCTTTCATGATCAGATTTCATCATCTTTATATCTCTTGAGAGCTGGCTGATCAAGTTGTCAAGTTCAGCCCTTTCTTTCCGGAGCTGCCCAGACTGTTGAGTAAGCTGATCAACTGTGGTCTCTACTCCTTCTATTTCTCTTGGATCAATATTAACTATGGCAGCCTGCTTACCCATGCGACCACGATTCACCGAGCGGCCGCCACCACTCATCGTGCCGGACGTTTCAATCAGTTCTCCTTTCAAAGTGACTACACGGTGACGAACTTTTCCATAGGCAATGCGAGAAGCCTGGTCCATGTCATTTGCAACAAGTGTGTCTCGCAATGCATAGTAGAATGCAGTTTTAACTCTCTCATCATTCATTCTTATGAGTTCAAATAAACGTGGTACATTTTCTGGAGTCTGCATGCGTCTTTCACACTGAGCCCTCCATCTTTCTTGCTTATCTAAAGCTATAAAAGTAGCAGTCCCTATACCATTCTTCTTTAGAAAGTTGATACATTGCTGAGCACTGTCTACACAATCTACAACAATATTGTCCAATGCTCCACATGCTGTACTAACTGCAACATCATACTTTTCATCGATGCCACCTAAATCACCGAGACGTCCAAATATACCAGGAATGTTTCCATTTCTTTTCTGCTCCATTATGGCATCTAAAACTCTACCACGAGAACGACACGACTGCATCGCACTTCTCTTTTCATCCAATTTTAAACGGAGAGTTCGCAATTCTTCTTCCACCCTCTGCTGCTCGGGAAGCAGTTGCTGAAGTCGTTGTGTACTTTCTTTGAGTTGTTTTTCTTTCTGGGGAATTTCTTTCTCCAATCTCTTCATTTCTTCACTCTTGCTTGCTATTGTTTCCTTAGCCTTCTCCAAACCGGTATTGATCTGATCAAGTTTCTTCTGCTCATTACGCTCTGTGCTCAAGTAAATATCCAACTCTGATTGCGCAATATCTACAACACTCTTTGTTTCATCCACAACTTTACGTAAATCGATGAGCTTTGTCTCAAACTTCGCTTTTTCATCCTGAAGCTGCTGTGTTTCTGAGTTAAGTGTAGTCATAGCTTTATGGTACGCCTCCTCTTCCTTCTTCCTTTGCTTTTCTAAATCCTCACGAAGCTTCTCACACTCTGTAATATCTTTTTCATTCTTCTCAGGTACTTGGAGCAGTTCTTCCAGCTTGTCCTTCTCCGTTTTCAACAAAGCAATTGTCTTCTTTCTTTTCTGATTCTTATGCTTGAGATCTTCCTGTAACTTCACATCTTCACTTTCAAGTCCCTTGAATTTTTCAGAGCATTCCTCCTTTACTTTACTGATTTTCTCCAAGTTCTTACCAATTTTCTTGATCTCTTCAGCTTTCTCAGTTCTTATAGCTTCAATCTCCTCAAGTTTTTTCTTCACATCACTCATACCTTCATCAATGGCCTTTTTCTTTTCTTCTGCTTCTTGTTTTATGCGAGCACAATCGAGGGAATTATGCTGGTACAGAACATGAACTTTCCGGGTCATATCATTTTCCATCTTAATGTGCTCTACTGCAGCATCTTTTGGACCTTCCAGTTCATCCTTTTCCTTTTCAACAAGTTTGACACGATTCAGTTTTTCTCCCCTGGCTTCATTGAGTTCCTCAACCCTTTTAAACAGTTTTTCAATAGGCTCTTTGAATCTTGAAGAACCAACTATGTCTTCTAAAAACTCGAGCATACCTGTGTCATGCTCAGTGAGTGCTTTAGGCCTCATCATAGCAATCTGTTCAACTTCTCCTTGAAGAATAAGAAAACGGTTATGGTCAAGGTCAATTCCAAAAGCTCGCAACTCCTTGGCTACCTGCTTGAATTGACATCTCTTTCCATTCATTTGATAAAATGAAGAATTATCTCTAAAAGCTGTCCTTGACACAACAAAATGAGTATCAGGAACAACTTCAAAGTCATCTCCTTTATCAATAATCTTTTGAAAATGGACAGCTACTGTGCAGCTCTCAACATTTGGATGTGCTTCAGAATTATGTATAAGCACGGATATCTTCTTCGAACGAATTTTTTGAGCTCGATACCCAAACACAAATAACATGGAATCAATAACGTTACTTTTTCCACTTCCATTTGGTCCAACAATGGATGTGAAACTCTTGTGGAATGGTCCAAGAACCTGGAAATATGAGAAAATATTCAAAACAATTATCTCTGCCTGAAGCTCGTGTTTTCAAATTAAGTTATGTTGGAAGATGCAAGTTCTTAAAAGCCCCATAATTATAAAATAAAATTCAGAAAATACTACTAATACAGCACTTAAGACACCTGGATCAGACACTTGTTTACATTATTATATAATATACTCAGACCACAGTGAATTAATTTAGATCTCATGGGCAGCCCCAAAGGATTTGTCTGAATTAAAGACTGTTTATATTTTATCTATTAAATTACAGCTTTTTAAAAAAAATTCTATTACTGGTTTAAGTGCAACTGATAGATTCTGAAAACTCTTCTATCGATGTTTCCATAACTTGACATTCACTATTGATTATATTTTGGACTTTCAGACATAAAACATTTACGTACTTTACATTCAGTCCATAAAAATTGGACTATTATGTGGTCAAATAACCCCGGGGACAAACGAGAACAATACTAGAATAGAATAAAATATAGAATTTAGGCCAGCAGGAGGTACAGTAAAAGGAATGGAAGGGATTGCAACTAGGGGACGAAGGGACGTTGCAAAGAACCTTAGGTAATGCCTGCAGCACACGGCATGAAGTGCAAAGATGACACTATGTATGTACCCCACTAAGGCAAGGGGACAATGCTAAAAGGAGTAAAAATTCCAGTACTACTTTAGTGTGTCCTTCCTTTTCATATGATGAAGTCCCCATTCCAACACTGGGTTTGATCCATTTTTATTTGTCTACAAGTAACTGTTTCTCCCAAGTATACCTTACACTACATCATATTTTCCAAGCATCTAAAATCACTTTGTGGCACGGTAGAAGAGATATCAAACAAAATTCTTACACATTTATTACAGAAGGTAAGCTTAATCAGGCCTCAATTAAAGATCTCAACTTTCACAAGGCTGGTCCTATGAGTTTGCCTTCATGAAAAGAACAACACCAACTATATCATACAATATCTACTAAGCTGCAGCTTTGTAAACTTTGATAAGAAATTCTGTAAGTGCTGAAGATTCTGATGAAACTTGAAGATATTTATGTTCATTACTTCACTGAAACGTGAGGATTCACAAATTTTTCTTAACTGATAAGTTTCAGTGTTATTTGAAGTTAGAACATTCACATAAAATGAGTTCCACTGTTAAAATTTACCTGCATTCACTGAATAAAGGGACTGGAGTTTATAGATTACGTATTAATAAAACCTTCATGGGTAAAATGAAAGGGTCGAGTTACTTCAACAGAAGGCTACTCCTCCCTGACCTATCTTTTGCTACATACATATGCGCTTCCTTGGCCATTCACAAGAAGTACCTCAATTTCTTTTTACCCATCTTGCTCCAATCTCCATCTCATCTCACAGCAAATCCTATGAGTTTAGATATGAGACTAAGTGGCCCGCTTAAATTACCATACTTTGCTGGATGATAATGTTTACTTGCTTCTCAGTTTAGTTCTTTTTAATATATGGACATTCTGTACTTGGAAAGCTGCTTGGCAAGTAATTGGCCTTTTAGGTTGGTGCCATAAACTATAAATTTCCAAATATTGAATGATGTTATATATAACAATTTACCATGCATCTCCTACAATATACTGTACAATACACTAAAAACAACTTTTGACATTTTCCTGTCATAATTGTAATACTTCAACACTTAACTCACCTGTCGACCAGCATAACTCTTAAAGAACTCGTTCTCAATGTGTGTTATAACTAAACGTGGGCCAGTGCTATCAAAAGTGCAAGCGGGTGGTGGTGGAGGAGGGAGATATATATCTCCTATACGAATTCCCCCTTCCTCTTCCTCCTCTTCGTCGTGCAACTCAACATTCTCTACCTCTTCCTTATCCTTTTCTGATTCAGAAGGTGGAGCTTCCTTTTCCTTTTCACTGTCTTCATTGTCCTTATTCCTGCTTCTTCTTTTTCCCCTTTCCTTCTTCTCCTTGCTCTGCTTTTCTGATGGCATATTACTTTTCATTTATCCTGTTGAGAAAATTGACCATTACCATTTCTTAAACAGGAAACAGCACACAGTATATAAAGTACTTCAAAAGAAAAATATGAAATTTTGGGAACGAACCTGTAGGTTTAATACAACTAAAACCTGTAGAGTTAACACGAGACATGAAGCAATTGATAAAAACTTTACAAACCCATTTACTTTTCAAATGAAGGAAGTTTATTCTCCTTGATATTTCTCATGACAATGAGGAAAAGTATGGATACTTTTCAGGGGAGTAAAATTAAGTACTACTTACATAGTTCAAGCTCATAAACTTTCAGTCTTTATCAAAAATAAGAATATTGTATGCATTTCATTTTGGTTTAATTCTGTCTGAAAGCCACAACGCACTGGGCCTAATTAAAAATTCTACCTTTTTGAGGCAAGAAATTCTAAGGGTCAAATGAGCAATAAAAAGGGATTTTGACGAAGGAAAAATCTATTTCTGGGCAAGGGTTCGTGTCACCCAGTGAAATAATCCTTAAATTCATTATTTCTAGGTAAATGATACTAACATATACCAGAGAAAAAAATAAACTTCAGGAGGATGTCAGTATCTAACTGACTCGTCTTCACCCCTAAAAGTAAAAGAGGGGGTGTTCGGTTCTGGTATCTGGGGAGCAAGTGAGACCACTACCACGAACCTCTTGCCATTTAGAATTCTCCTACACCAAAATCCCCCTCCTGAGAGAGCCGATCCACAGTCGGGGACCACAACTACAAAATGTTATTGTTAGTATACAATAAGGTTTTGTACATACTTACCTGGCAGATATATACTTAGCTATACGTCTCTGACGTCACGACAGAATTCAAAAACTCGCGGCACACGCGACAGGTAGGTCAGGTGATCTACCTTACCCGCCGCTGGGTGGTGGCGGCTGTAAGAACCAATCTCCCTTTCCAGCCAGAATTTTTCCTTCCACCGGTCTCCTGAGGGGAGGCTGGGCGGGCCATCAAATCGTATATATCTGCCAGGTAAGTATGTACAAAACCTTATTGTATACTAACAATAACATTTTTGTGTACATGAACTTTCCTGTCAGATATATACTTAGCTGATTGACACCCTTGGTGGGGAAAGGGAAAGAGACAGCAATATAAATATGGAAAAAAGGGGAAAACAACACTAGTTGTAGGATGTAAATACAACCTTGGTTCTTACCTGTTTAGGCAGAAGACTTCGTAGTTACTGTCTATGAGTCTGCGTTGCCTTAAGAGCTTCAGCGAGGGCGTGACCTACAGCTGACAGACCTCTTTTGGGTCTATCAAAGGGATTTGGTTATCCGCTTAACTTGATAGAATCCGAGCAGGATCTGTCACGGGGTGGGGATTCGCCCACTTATATGACAGAACCTAACCACTATCATTGCAAGGAGCTCAAACATAAACCGATCACCTAACCAATCTAATCATTGTTAGACTACGAAATGAAAAACATGCCTACCCGCATGTTCTTTCAAACAACCAAAAACTTACAACCTAACAGGGGAAAAATATATACTACTAAGGATATGTCTCGCTCCCTGCCCCACAGCACCGAATCCGCCGATACGTACGGGCCTAACCCGAAGCACTTTTCATACGTAATTTTGACGTCTCTCAGATAGTGGTTTGCAAAGACTGAGTTGCAACGCCAGAATGTTGCCTTCATAATATTACTCAGGGATATGTTTTGTTAAAAGTCCAATGACGTGGCAATAGCTCTTACCTCATGAGCTTTGACCTTAAGAACTTTGAATTGACTTTCATCACATATCGCATGCGCTTCTTTCACCAGGCTTCTGATAAAGAAAGAAAGCGCATTCTTCGAAAGAGTCCTCCTTGGATCTCTTACAGAGCACCAAAGGTTGACATCATTGCCCTTAAGTTTTTGTTTCTTTCTCTGTAGATAGAATTTTAACTTCGTACTGGGCAAAGCGACCTCTCTGCTTCCTCGCCTACTAATGCAGACAAGCCTTGTACTGCAAAGCTCCTAGGCCGGAAGGATTTGAGGGTTCTCGTTCTTGGCCAAGAATGAAGGAAGGAACGAACAGATAGCTGCATCTCCTCTGAATCCCACATTTCCTTCTAGTGCATGGAGTTCACTAACCCTCTTTGCGGAAGCCAATGCCATGAGAAAAAATTGTCTTCTTCGTGAGGTCTCTAAACGAGGCAGACTGAGGCGGTTCAAACTTATTGGACCTCAGGTAACGTAGCACTACATCCAGATTCCAACTCGGAATCCCTGGAGAAACCTTGCTTGATGTTTCAAACGATCTTATTAGATCATGAAGGTCCTTATCTTCTGAAATGTTTAAGTTTCTGTGCCTAAACCCACTGCAGATCGCATGCTACGATAGCCTTTAATGGTTGATACCGCCAATCCACTTTCTTCATAAGGAAAAGTAAGAAGTCTGCTATTTGGGGTCACAGAGGTACTGGAAGAGGAAAAGTGATGGTTCCTACACCATCGCCGAAAGACGTTCCCACCTTCGATTGGTAGACTCTAAGGGTAGAAGGCCTTCTTGCTGCTGCGATAGCCGTTGCAACTCTTGCAGAAAAGCCTCTCGTTCTGACCAAACTTTTGACAGTCTGAAGCCAGTCAGATCTAGAGCGGGGAGGTTTTGTTGATACCTCTCGAAGTGGGGTTGTCTGAGCAGATCGATCCTCTGTGGTAATGTTCTCGGAAGATCTACTAACCATTCAGTACCTCTGTGAACCATACTTGTGCGGGCCAGAACGGGGCTACCAGCGTCATCCTTGCTGCCTCCGATTCTGCAAATTTCTTTAGAGTCTCTCCCAGTATCTTGAATGGAGGAAAAGCATACATGTCTAGACCCTTCCAATCTAGTAGAAACGCGTCTATCGACACTGGCGCCCTCGGGTCCGATATCGGAGAGCAGTAGTTGGCTATCCTCGCATTCTTGGCTGTGGCGAAGAGGTCTATATGAGGTTTGCCCCAAAGCTTCCACAGGTCCTGGCAAACATCCTCGGTGAAGAGTCCACTCTGCAGGCAGGACTTGATCTTTCCTGCTTAGGAGGTCTGCTCTGACGTTCTTTTCTCCCTGTACGAACCTGGTAAGGAGACAAATCTTCCTTTGCTCTGCCCAAAGCAGAAGTTCTTTTGCTGTCTCGTACAGGGAGAAAGAGTGAGTCCCCCCGTGCTTCCTGATGTAAGCCAGGGCCGTGGTGTTGTCCGAGTTGATCTGTACTGCTGAAGCTAGGACGTGGGGCTCGAAAGCTTTCAAAGCTAGCCAAACCGCCATCAGCTCCTTCTTGTTGATGTGCCAGGTCGCCTGTTCCTTCTTCCAGGTGCCTGACACTTCTCTTGGAGCCGAGCGTTGCTCCCCAACCTGTTCCGAGGCGTCGGAATACAACACTTGGTTGGGTTCGGAAATGTGAAGGGACATCCCTTCTGCAAACCTGAGAGGGTTGGCCCACCAAGAGAGGTCCTTCTTGATTTCCCTTGAGATCTCGAAGGAGAACTCTAGGTTTTGCGAACGACACCTCCAGTTTCGATGTAGAAAGAACTGGAGAGGTCTGAGGTGCAACCTTCCTAGAGAAAGGAATTGCTCCAACGAGGAGAGTGTCCCCAACAAACTCAATCCACTCCCTCGCTGTGCATACTTCTTTCTCTAGGAAGGCTTTGACTTTCTCTGACCCTCGGGCTATCCTTTCTGGAGACGGAAAAGCCCCCGAAAATCCAGAGAAGCCATCCGAATCCCCAGATAGATATGATCTTGACTGGGGATCAACTGAGACTTTTGAAAGTTCACCAAAAGTCCCAGAGAACTTGCCATGAAAAGGGTCTTTTGTAGGTCCTCCAAACATTTTTTCTGCGACTTGGCTCGATTAGCCAGTCGTCCAAGTAAAGGGACACTCTGACTCCCTCCAAATGTAGCCCATCTTGCTACATTTTTCATTAGGCCTGTGAAGACCTGAGGGCTGTTGAAAGGCCGAAGCACAAAGCCCTGAACTGGAATATCCTTCCTCCCATCATGAACCTGAGGTATTTCCTTGAAGAAGGATGGATAGGCACATGGAAGTAAGCGTCCTGAAGATCTAGGGACACCATCCAGTCCCCTGGCCGAAGGGCCGCCAACACTGAGGATGTCCGTCTCCATGGGCGAACTTTCCTCTTTTTTTTCTACAACAGAAATTCAGGGCGCTTACATCCAGAACCGGTCTCCATCCTCCTGAGGCTTTTGGAACTAGAAAAAGTCGGTTGTAAAAGCCCGCGCTGAGCAAGGGTCGCTCCTCTAGCTCTATAGCCTCTTTCTCGAACATTTGTTCCACTGCTTGTGTTAAAGCAAGGTTCATGATGGGATCCCTGTACCTGGCCACCAACTCCCTCGGAGTCGTTGTCAACGGTGGTCTTTCCGTAAAGGGAAATCAGATATCCTTTCCGGATAATCGAGAGGGACCAGTTGTCCGCTCCTCTCTTTGCCCAGGCTTCCGAGAATCTTAGAAGTCTGGCACCTACTGGTGTTTGGAGGACTACTTCCCTACTTCTTAGCTCTGGCAGAGCGTGAGAAGGATCTACCTCTCTTGAAAGGTCTATTACCTCTCGAGGTAGAGGCTCTAGAAGGAGGGCCCCCTCGAAAGGGCTCCTGTCTAGCTGGAGTCTCCTTCTTCGTCTTCGTCTGGAAGGAGGTCCTAGGCTTCCGTGCCGACTGTGCGAGCATGTCCTGAGTAGCCTTCGCAGAGATAGATCCTGAGATGTCCTGTATTAGCTTCTTCGGAAATAGCAGAGGTGAGAGCTGCGAATACAGAAGAGAGGCTCTTTGGGCATGCGAACAGACTTAGTCAGAAAAGAGCAGAAGACTGATCTCTTCTTAAGGATCCCTGCTCCAAACAGGGAGGCTATTTCGCGGTCGCATCCATCTCTAACTGCTTTATCAATGCACGTTAGAACACTGTTGAGATCTTCTGGCGAAATAGCATCCGGGTTCTGAGTCTTCTTAGCCAAGACCCCCAAAGACCAGTCAAGGAAGTTGAAGACTTCCAAGACTCTAAACATTCCCTTCAGCAGGTGGTCAAGCTCGTTCATAGCCCAGGTAGTCTTAGCAGACAAAAGAGCCGAGCGTCGTGCTGCATCTACCAGAGAAGAGAATCCGCATCCGCCGATGAAGGAAGACCCAGGCCTCCTGGGGTTCTCCAGACTCGTACCAAAACCCCAGTCTGCCCGTAAGTCTTTGGAAAGGGAGGGAAAAGAAAACACCGTCTTCCCTTTCTCTTCCTTTAGAAAGCAGCCAATCACCAAAACCTCTCAAAGCCTTCTTCATTGAGATGGTTGGCTTCATCCTCACACAAGAGGAAACTTTCGTCTTCTTCGAAGTCGAGAATAAAGAGAGGAGACGGAGGAGCGACGGGAGTAAGGGAGTCTCCAACTCCTTGAAGAAGGAGATCTGTAAGGATCTTCTAGGACGAAACTGACGAGTCCTTCACCAAGGTCCTCTTCTGAAGGTTCGACTTCATCCACTGAAGAACCCTCCGCTTCTTTACGAGGGCAGTTAGCCTTCTCTAAAGAAGTGCGCCTGTCCAGAGAGTGCCTCGTAGCAGACTGGCGCCTATCAGGGGAAGCCACAGTTTCTGAAGAGCTCCTCTCAAATGAGTCCTTCCTACTCTGATGAGTGCGTGCTCTTTGATCCTTAATCCTACTCCTAGAAAGCCGGGCTTCCAAAGGGGAGCGCCTGCTAGGAGAGGAGAGCCTACTATGTTCAAGGCGCTTCTCAGGATCCATGCGCATGTTCAAAGGAGAGCGGCTGCTAGGCGAGCTGCGCCTACCATGAGGCGAACGCCTACTAGGCTCTTGGCGCCTACTTACAGGAGAGCGAAGCCCTGGAGAAGGTCGCCTACTAGGTGACCGGCGTCTACCATGCTCCACAAACTTCGATCCAGACTTGTGTGTCTCTTCAAAAGGTAGTCTCCCAGAAGAGACATATCTTCCAGGCTCTACACGCCTGTCCTGAACAGAGCGGCTAAAAGGAGAGCCGCGCCTATCAGGAGAAAAGCGCCTATCCTCCGCACCACGCTTGGGAGCGGGAGAGCGTCTACTTGGGAGTAGCGCCTACTAGGCTCAAGGCGCCTAAAAAAAACAAAAGGCGAGATCCTGTCTCTTGACGAATCCATCAAAGAGTAGGCTCTCTTATCCGGAGAATGAAGGATCTTCGGAAATGCGCGAGAAGACGAGGCTGTACGCCTGTCTTTAGACGAACGCCTACTAGGCGCTAGATCCCTTCCTACTGGAGAGATGTAGTCACCAGGAGAAAGCTTCTTGGGCGATTGACGCCTGGAAGACGACAAGCGTCTGCCGAGGGAAGAGCGCCTCCTTCCATCCGCTGATACAGGAGAGAGAACCGACTCTGACTGAGACGGTAACACAGGCGAAGGAATCCTAGACTTCTTGACAGGGAGAGAGACGTCTTTCCGACGCGTTCCTCCTGCCAAGGAGCCCGCCAGAGCCGAAATCTGCGCTTGCAGTCCAGCAAGAATTCGAGCTGGAGATCTTGCAAAATCCTCCACCGGAGAAGAGGCTCGAAGCCTACTATGAGGTGAGAACTCCTGCTCCCTCCTGGGTTTCTTGATCTCTACTTCCGGCTCTTCTGGAAAAACTTCCGGGCTGGAAGGAAAGGCGCCAGGAGCCTTCCAGGCTCTCTTCAGCGGACGCGAAGACTCCGAGGAGCTCCATCCTCTTCTAGGCGAAGGTGAGGAAGAAGAAGAGAAGCATTGGCGCAATACCTCCTTCTTCGCGCGAACAAGGGCAGCCTGGGTACGAGCATCAGGATCTACCGAGGGGACGCCTGATCGGTGGGAGTTCTCCCTAACCTTCCTGCGGCTGTTGACTTTCCTCCTCCACTGGGACTGGGAGTCTGGAAGAGGTCTAGGCCTGGAAGCATTAAGGAGCCGATCAGACGCACCCTCCACTGCACTGGGGTCACTGCACAATTCACCTTCACTACTCTTACCTTGCAACGAACGATCTTCTTTCCATGCTAAGGATCGTGGCTCTCATGGTTGCCACTTCCGTAGTCGTATCCTTAGGTTCGATGCAGGGCGCAGGAGCTGAAACTGGAGAAGGTTCTAATGCTACAACAGGATTTGTTTTCTACCTCGCTAATTACGAGACTTACTAGAACTCCTAGACGAAGCCTTTCTCACCCTGTCTTTCTCTAACTTCCTCAAGTAGGAGAAAGAGCCTTCCATTCACCCTCATCCAACTTCTCACACTCATTACACGGGTTTAACAAAAAGAACATTCTTTCCCTCTACATTTAAAGCAAACTGTGTGAGGATCTACCGTAGCTTTCGGTAGTCTCACCTTGCATTCATCCATAGAGCACACCCTAAACATGGAAGATTTCTTAACCTCTAACTCAGACATCTCGAAATCAAAGAAAAATCCAAATCAATATCCAAAAACAATCCACAAATGCGTATGCCAAGCCAACAAGATCAGGTACTTCACCGAAACGTCAGTCCAAATAAATCCACGGCAACGAGAATCGAATAAAGCTGTCGGATGGTAACAACCACAGGTGTAGTCGTCACCGGCGACAGAAAAATTCTGGCTGGAAAGGGAGATTGGTTCTTACAGCCGCCACCCAGCGGCGAGTAAGGTAGATCACCTGACCTACCTGTCGCGTGTGCCGCGAGTTTTGAATTCTGTCGTGACGTCAGAGACGTATAGCTAAGTATATATCTGACAGGAAAGTTCATGTACAAAAAATGGAGTTACATATGCTGATTGTGGTGTTCACACAATCAACTACAAAAACACTTGGGATGGAATGGAAATTGAGTAGTTAGGTTTGAAAGATGTAATAGGAGGAAACCTCAAAATTCCACTATGAAATAATTGTCAGGAGAGGGTGGATAGCAAGATGGAAGAAAGATGATACGAATGGACGCACAATAAAAGGAACAAAACGGGTTGTAGCTAGAGACCGAAGGGACACCGCAAAGACCCTTTAGTTATGCCTACAATGCACCCCGTGAGGCGCACTGATGGCCCTTTCCACCTTTGAGGGGCAAAATCACTAGGGAATGGAGACTTGTTTTGATATAAAATTTCTAAGGTCTAGCTTATACTATACATGCATTTCAAATTGAAATAACCTTGGAAAGTGTAGTCCCTCATTATGCCAAAAACAAGATGGTTACCTTGTACAGAGTTAATTTTAAATAACGTTCATACAAAATTTGAAAAAAAAAGCCTCACTAACAAATTATCCTCATTATAACTAACTTAACAATTCTCACGTATTTTATAGCTACTATCTTTTGGTTTGGTTTGGTTTGTATGGTGTTTTCACGTTGCATGGAACCAGTGGTTATTCAGCAACGGGACCAACCGCTTTACATGACTTCTGAACCACCTCGAGAGTGAACTTCTATCACCAGAAATAAACATTTCTCACTCCTCAATGGAATGGCCGAGAATCGAACCCACAACCACTGAGGTGAGAAGCAAACACCAAACCAACCATGCCAGTGAGGCGCTGCTACTATCTTTTGGATATGTATTGTTTACACAGGCTTCCAAACTCAACTTCTTAAGAGGTACTGTTGTAAACAATTTATCACCTTATCATACTTTATTACATGCTAATATTACCAACTCACTAAGCATGACAGCTTCACGTCTAGTCAGCAATATCACAAAACATCTGCTGTTTTGAAGGTCTCTATTTAAACCATCAAGCTTCGGGATAGTGTTTACTAATTGTTAAATAAATGAAGTCCCTTTAATTATTAAGCTGTCGAACCAAAACAGCAATTGATCTATTAAACTTTTATTAAATAAATTATACTGGAGAAATAAGAAAAAGCAAATGACACACAATACACAATGAAATTCAACTCAAGTGGGCCAACTGAAAAAAAAGCACTTGCATCTAATTACACTTGCAATGATTTAACAAAATGAAGATCATACCATAATTTTGTCAAGCTACAGCAAAAAATTGGGTGGTACTACCTCAAAAAGGAAAATACTGTGTTGATAAGCAATCAAAAGGAGGTATATATTGGTCATATTATACATAAAGCCCCATACCATCCTACTAATGCAAAGTTAATGATCTCAAGCTTAACCGAACATTGCAAGCTATTCTATAATTAGGACCAGTCACCAAGGGGCAAAATCAGTGTTGAAGATGGTAGGTTAGATAAGGTAAGAATACGCTGGTGAAATTAGTTTTGAGACATCTGCATAGCCTAGCCTAGTGTTTTTTTATTGATACTAAATATGGAATAAACATGAATGGTGTAGATTTCAATTGCTCATCTTGTGGTTTTGGCATTTTGGATAATTCTTGTCCGTGCAGTTCGCTGGTTTTTAGAGTTCCCCTACACCACAAGCCACCATATCTGTTGTAGGTAACTGAGAGGTGTAAATAAAAAATAATAATTAGGGTAGATGTAACAGACGTCCACACAAAGATATTCATTATCATAATTTTTTTACTGAACAATATGGAAAAATTGTAGAAAGTAACTTATATAATAGAAAACTTATATCCTTGGGGATATATAAGCACACAGGAACAGTCGGCAACTTTCCTATTATCTCAGGAAGCTTCTCAAATCCTTACCTGTACTCTGTACTGCATTTTATACACCCTGTCCTATATTCTTCAGTCAAGAAATTAGCAGATGACATCTTTGTGTGCCCACCTCCATCAATGTTTATTGCATTTCTGACTAGGGTAAACAACCGAGCAGCGACATATCGGCCACCTCTCTCGGAACGCACCCACTTCCCAGAAAAGCATTTGAATTATGCCATTATTTTATAATTTAGGAGAAAACACTTCCTTCAAGAGGAGCGTAAAGGTCTCAGTGTGCTGCCTGGATGGGCCACAACTCTTGACTGGTGTTCATGGCAGTGAATTCAAGTACTTTTTCAGGAAGGTGGCTGCGTTCCGGGAGAAGTGGCCACTATGCTGCTGTTTGGTCATTAACCCTAATCAGGAATGCAATAAACATTTGATGGAGTGGAAGCAAAGAAAAGGGGGACAGGTCGACGTGAGAAACCCAACAGTGAAAACCGTCCAGACATTTTCCGTAGCAAAAGACGGGAATGCTAATTCCAGTAGATCTAGGGTACTAGCAATTCCACGGCAGCCTAGACTATGGCAGTTGCAGTTTTTCTATGCAGTTTTACCTGCTGAACAAGAATTTTAATTAATATTTATTCGGACGACTGTAATTAACCCTCAGGGGCCAGTACTAAACACGGCGAAATACATTGGATGCCCCAATCCCTAGTGGATGTCGTATCCACGGTTACGTTCCTTGCAGTCCGTGCAGAACTATATTCTGTAAAATTACCCTAATTCCTCCTCACCTAACCCGACTTTACCTTCCTAACCTGACTTAGGCTAGGGTAGTGTTCTGACCTGGCCAGGGTTTTTGCCAAGTCCCTGAACCCCAAAATTAACACCGAAAGTCAGAAACAGATCTGGAGAAAAATTGCCGATTGGCAAACTGATGGAAATTAACCAAATACTAAAATACTTTTACGAGTAAATACTTTTACGAGTAAGTAGCCTACCGGTTCAAGCGCAGTGGCCCAGGGCAGCGCTTGGCACCAGCCCTTTGGGAATGAACGTAAAAAATTAGCAAAAGAGAGTAATATAAATAAAAATAAAATAAGGATAAACGATAACATAAACAAAAGGCTTTAAATGATCCGGTCGGCGACTATGGGGGTGGGGGCGGGAACCAGGGGATCTAGCCTAGCACTCGTTCCCTCCAAAGCTGCATGCTTACGCAGGGTTTGAAAAGATAATTCTATACTCCATATTACTGAAAACGACTTTAAATAAAGAGTCCTCCATTAAAATATCGACAAAGGGATTTTTTTTTCTTTTTTTTTCTTTTTTTGTCGGTCCAACTTAAGTCCGGAATTGCCGTTACATCTTCCGCCTATTTAAACTGACCCAGACGATAGTTTGGGTTCATTTCTCATCTCACAGGTTCACTCACTCATTCAATAAGGGAAAAAGATATTAAAACGATATATAATAAGTCGCACAAACGATAATTTTACACTTACATAGCACTGGGTTTTGGAGAAGCGATTTGGCGCGCACAGACCAGTATCAACAATGTCGTTGCCATCCTGCAATTGTTTTTTAATTATTGTCAGCATTCAGGAGACAAATATAAAAATATTCAATTAAAAAAATATTTATATACTATCACTAAAACTTAATAACGAATAAAAATCAGAAAAAGTCTTGGCCTCGTCTTAAAATAAATTAATAAATAATACATTCGCCAGTACCTCGTGCGTTTTAAATGTTGTTTATTGAAAATCATAGATGTCTTATGGCTAATAGAGATTTTACTTTTTTAATGTTATTTGAATACATCTTTACGACTTATAATATATTTTGAAATAACAAAAGTTTCTGATGCTTGTACAGAATATGGCACAAAAGGATAACGTTCATTATATAGGATAAAACTCATTTTTGTCGTTTTGTGTATTAGTTGACAGCCCAAACACAAACTTTAACTTTTGTTCTTATTGTTTTTAGTATGTATGTATGTATGTATGTATGTATGTATGTATGTATGTATGTATGTATGTATGTATGTATGTATGTATGTATGTATGTATGTATATTACATACTCATGAACGTTCTACATAACCTAATAAAGTTTACAAGACAGAAAATTACAGTATTTTGCAAGTTACAACATTTATTTACGAGACTAATTACATAATTCGTTTAAAGAATAACACAAACAAGTTACAGGACACAAAAAGTAATTTTTTAAAGTAAGGAACACTTTTTTTTTAGAAAACTATTTATCATTTATTTACTAGACACCTAAAAATAAAAGTTTACAGGACATGAAAAGTATATAATTTTAAAGTTAGAACCAATCCTTTACAAAACTGTTTTTGTCACTTAGGACTACAACATCATTTTGATAATTTAAGTATCTTATTTGATTTAGATCTGTCATATTTGATTTCATTATTTAGAACTTTTATTCTGAAAAATGCGACACCGTACAAAAATGTGGTGACATCAGGAGTTAGAGATTGATAGTACTACTAGTTTTCAATATGGAGTGCCAAAAACCACACTGCTTACTTTCCTGGTTTTAATTAAACTATCTCCATAGTGGATGTTGAGCAATGTAAGTGAACACTCCTTTGGACATACTGTAATCATGGCATACATTACTAGAATTGCAATTATTTCTAAAGAGAGAAATTTCTTCCCCAAGAAGAGACAATTTCACTTTCTGCAGATCATAGCAAATTCCCATTTGTCTAAAACAGCCAAACGTAATGTTCCACTCCATCTTGATTACGTCTGTATGTTAATATGGATGCCACATTCTATTTACTTTTTAGCATATCAAAGAGACTTTTACTTTTGCATACACTCATCGTTTTTGTAGTGCTTTCTTGTCTGTCCTCCAGTATTTTGTTTTGTTCACTCAAATTCATTGTGTGCTTTCTAGATCTTTTTGCATCGTATGGCAAGCTTTATGAAGTCCCTAGTGCTTTTCCAGTGCATACTTTTCAAAAGTCTGTTTCTTGCTGATGGCATATGTAATCCCAGAAGTTCCTGTTTGAAATCTTTTCTATATCAAATACATAAACTGTTAATTTGATCATGGGAGTCCTGCGAGCATTATATGGAAGTGGTTCGAGACCTGGTACGTCATTTTCTCCCCCCACCCCCCGCGCCCCCTTTTACGACAAAACTACTATACGTACACACACACACACACACACACACACACACACACACACACACACATATATATATATATATATATAGATATATATATATTTTTGTATATATAATATATATATAGATAATTTTATATATATTATTAATGGTAGATATACATGCACGGTGCACCTATGGAATGGAATGTAGCGCAAGTGAGGTATAGTACGACCAAAATTATCAAGGTGGAGGCTATACCGCAATATACAGAAACAATTACTATATCGTGGGCTATACAATGTAAAAATGCTATGTCAAAAATGGAAGAGCATGTATGACAATGCATTGCTTAGAAATCGCGCAATTTAGCTTGCTTAAACTATATATATTTCAGAAATTTACACAAAAATACGATATACTCTCACAAAGCAAACCAGTTGCTCCGGTGGCTGTTTGACTATATGCATGTTTTATGTTTCCTTCGCATTTGTCTTGCGCTATAAATTGGAAATAAATAATAAACTGGTTCAGAAAGTTTCCGATTCTTTTATGGAATCCGTCACTGAATTCAGATATTTACCGTAGGTGGATGAAGAAGTCCATCGTGTGACTTCCCAGGTAGAACGAATTGCGATATTGAAAGGATTTTTTTTGCCTAATGTTTTATGTATTGTTGTATAATAAGAATAAATATGTTATGGACTTTACCTCTAGTGTTCATGTTTCTGAATAGAATTATACACATATAATTCTGTTCTGAAACAAGAACACCAGTGGTGAAAATCCATAACCATCATCTTATTATCGTTTCGGGCATGCTCTGTTCCCAACAGTATCCCCTCCCCGGGTAAATCACTGCTTAGACCAATATATAGGGGTAATAGAAATTCAGAGGAACACGCCCGTGTTGTTTATACCCTCTCCATGCAAAAAGTCAACTCGGTCTAGAATCTAGATTCAGCTGGCCATATCGCATTACGGGCTGCCAGAAAGAGACGCAGTCATAATTAGGGTTCGCGTTTGAAAACTTGACCACTTGAAGACCTACGTCACGCCTTGCAAGCTAACCAAATAAAAGAGGATTGTCCACTTTCGTTTGTTCAGTGCTTCTGACGACAGCATCCCACGTACGAGGCTCAACTTCAAGGGCGGCTCAAGCACAACACAGACCCAACCGACGTCAACCGTAACTTTGAAGTGTGGCACTCGAAAGTTAGTCCAACGACCCCCCCCCCGCCCCCCCCCCCCCCCCCCCCCCCCCCCCCCCCCCCCCCCCCCGTTTTTTTTTTTCTTCTTTTTTCCTTTCGAAGATCCTACGAAGTTTATAAATGAGTGACTCGATATTTGCTCCCAGTATATTTAAAAACAGAGGAGACTTATTTTGAACGATATCCATATTAAAATTTGTAGTGAAATGAGGATAACACGCTACCGGTCGTTATTCTTTTAGATAATTTCGCTGTCTTACCGATCGATTTCTAACAGAACGTAGAAGTTTATTCTTAGTCAAACTAATTTTACTCAGAAATATCTTGCGTGGTCTTTCTGCAGCCACCGTATGGCATATTACTTGAATGCTTTCCCGTTGTTTTGGCGCGGTTACTGCTACTGACAAATGTGGTACTAACGCCAGCTTTTTCGGCAGATCTTCAATTGCGACAAATTCCGACAATGTCCACCGAAATAACGGCCGATATGATATTGTTCCCTTCAAAAGCACCCTCCTTGGTCTAAATCAGTGGTCCTCAATGTGGGGTGTACGGGCAATTTGCTTTTTTTTCAGGGGGGGGGGGTGCAATTCGAGAATGTTTAAACCAAGTTAATGGTCTTTAATCCTTCCTCCACGGGAATAAGAGTTAACTTTTTTTAATAATTAAGTATATATAACCACAAGGGCGGCATGAGGATACCCAAAAACTGATTAGGTGGGGCATGGTCAAATAAAAGGTTGGTAACCGCTGGTCTAGATAAAGACCAGGTCATAAAAATACATATAATATATTTGATGTAACTTATGTTTTACCGTCAGTGCCCGGCGAATGTATATCATTATTGTAGCATTCTTTCTTGATTATTATTATTATTATTATTCAGAAGATGAAACCTATTCATACGGAACAAGCCCACATTAGCCATTGATTTGGAATTCAAGCTTCCAAAGAATATCGATCGTATTTCGTTATCTGATTTGATACTGAAATGATCCACATAGTCAACTATTGTTTTACCTGCTTCAGTCACTTTCTACTCCACGAAGGTGGTTTAGAACTATTAATACGTTCCAGCAGTTCAATTTTCGAGAAAAAAAAAAATAATGAGTATCTCGAGATTGGCTCTAGACCTATTCTCATCAGCTCTGTCCCAAGCGGGTATAGTCTCAACTTTGGTCCACTGTCTTGATTCCGTTCTGTGATGGCGAAATCTCGGAAGGTAAAGGTATATACCATTAAAACTGGATTCTCACGTGGGAAAAACAATCTGAACGAATGCTGAAAGCAATTTTGAAGTCGCTCAAATGCAAGAGTTTCCCTTGGTTTTAAATTTCCTAGGCGCTAAGTAAAGTTGTCATCGAGATCATTTAGCTTTCGACACCGAGAATATGTATATATACCCATGGTCCTGTATATACCTTCGAGCCGTCATTACTGTTAATCACAGCATGCAATACCTCACAGTAAATATATTGTTCGAGAAAAGAAAGAATGACCAATATAATAAAAGAAGTAAATTACAACCGAGGCAAGGAAAATGGAGTGAAATAAAAACGTCTTTCTTTATAGATACTTCAAAGTCCTCCCTTAGCTGTCCTGGACTACGCCGAGGATGGAGTATCGTCGACACCCACAAGATAGGTTGGGTACGTAAGTATAGCTGTAACGGCGCCACTTGTATGTTGAATGAACGTCATCATACGGATATACATTAAATTATGGATGTGTACGTGTATGTGTACTTGTTGAGATATGTATTGTCTAGCTAATTTCAAGTTATCTGAATTCTCTCTCCCTCTCTCTCTTATAATCTAGATTCATGACCCTATCTCATAACTGGGATCTTAAATATTCCCTAATAAAACTACTTTGTGTGTTGGGGGGAGGGGGGGGGGTGGCAATTAGATGGAGATCTACTATCAGTGCTTTATGAAGAATAATAATAAAAAAAACACAGCACAAAATGGGTGGACATTTAAGTTGATAAAGAAATGAAAGAGGTTGCAGCCACGGGCCGAAGGGAGCTACAAAGATCCTTAAGTAGTGCCTACAGTGCACCCTGACAGCCAGCATCCAGCCGATGCTCGGTAGCAAAAGTGTTGTGTCACACTAGGACCTTGTGGAAGTTGTGGTTTCGGGGAGCAGTAGGGAAAAGTAAACAAAACTGATCAGCTGATATCATCATGGCGCCCAGAAATTGTCGGACTGTTGCAAGATGTGCAACAGTGATGTGTTTTCTCGGACTCTTACGTAAATGCAAGAGTAACAAATAAACATTTGTGGGTTCAAGAGTGACTCAGGAGAAGAGCAGCCAAAGGTCTGAGAGTACGTCCTATCTGCAGCAGTCCATTTGTAAGTTCCTTTTCATCAAGTCCAACGTACGTATACCGGTGAGCCCTCCCCTGTGATTCACGTTCCCAAAACCCGTGTGAAAAGTCGTTATAGTAGGCCTAATTGAACACTTAAATTTTTATTTTTTTTTTTAACCCGTTTCCTAAGCGCTCACACCACATAACACAGTTGCGGGCACACTACACTAGTCTCACGAGGTGGGGTTTTATTCCTTTTTTTGTTTTTTGTTTTTTCAATTCTAATCGTCATTAGTCTTACTTTATTTAATAGTACTTCAAAATGTTTATCGTAATTCTTGTTCATTATCTTTTTATGCAACAGTAATCTGACATTCCTCTCAAAACTCTTCTTCTTGCACGTCTCGCTGATTCCCTTCATTGTTCACCGTTTCCCATACTTTGAATTTTACATATCCCTCATTTGCTCGTCATTTTCGTCATTGTGTGAGATGCATATGAAAAATGATGAAAAAGTTGACCTCGTTTCATTTTTCTAAGATACGAAGCTGAGTTGGGTTCATTTATAACCGTTTATTTTTCTTGTTTTTCTCTTTTCCTATTAGTTCATTTCAGTTTGGTCGTTTTCTTACTTTTCTTCTTGGAAGAAGATGATTATTCATGGAACGTATTCGTGTTTCTTTCTTCATTTCTTCCTAAGTTTCAACTAAGTTTCTTCCCGTCGCAGGTCCAGCAGACGAATCCGTACAAGATTGGATCAACAATGTTTCTCGCGATCTGTGGTCACACACGGCCTCTTCCTACGGCGCCTCACCAACGTCAGATGTAAATACGACGGCTGCTTATTCAGGAGGTAATTTAATTTTCAATTGTGCTTCTCCCGGTGACAAATGTTCCCACCCCCCTCCCCCTGGCCAATGCTCTTACGACATTTTCCCATAACACAAGGCCTAAGAGAATTCTCTAGACCACGGCCTCCTAACAGACGCTCTCGCCCGCCTTCTATATAGTGCACTACTCTCATTTTAGGTGCGTATATTCCAGGAACAAGCGGGGATTATTTTACCAATTCCGCTCGTCCATGGATTCCACAATATGACGATCATTACGCTGAAAGCATCGGGACATCACTAGGTAAGACCCGAACTAATTCTGAAACTTTGCCTTTTACAGCCTCTGCTTCTGTGAGTAGATAAACTGCCCATTTCTTTTTTTATCGTTTTCAATGATTCAGTAAATATTTGATAAATGTGTGTGGTGATCTTGACTTTACTTAATGCAGTGAATCTGAACCCATAAACTGTAGTATCACCGTAAATTAAATGTCAAAATATATCTTGGTTAGGGAATCTCTCTCGCAGTTTTGAAAGGACAATCTGCACAGTAATAGGCCTACATGACTTTACCTATGAAATCGTCTTCTGGTTCTGCCACTTACTTCTCTTAGAACGATAGCTTTAATTGTGACAAATACGATGTTGAAAGAGACCCCTCCTACTGCACATTCCACCCTGCAAAAGAGACAGAAAGTTTGTAATACTGTATTGTTCTATGAAGGTAGGAATATTTAAAAGTCGAAATTGATTTGATTAATGTATTCACTTTTCCTTGCTCTGTTTACTAAATACCAATCGATTTTGCCCCGACAGAAACCCCACCCATGGTGTTTGAAGACGAGGTAGAAGACTCCGATGTAGTCGACCAAAATAAGCTGCCACCCGAATTGTCTCTATGCGAGCCCTTCAGCCGAGCAGCGCTTACGGAAGGTATACACCAGAATTGTCTACGATTAAAAAAAATGACAGATTAAACAGAAACTTGTACTTTTCCTGAAGTACAAAACCCACAATAACGATTGCGATCGAGTAATTCAATCCTGCGCGAATCAAAATCATGCAAGATTATTCAGTTCGTTTGGTTCGAGTTCATTTCTTGCTAGAAAAAGTTCTGTTTTCTTCTGTTTAATCCTTTCGTGTTCATTCACAGTGTACTCGTTGCCAGATATGGGAGCCACGTGCACGTCCAGCCACGAAGGTAAGAAAAAAATGTAGTACGTACCATGATCACAGCATGAACGTGTATAAAAAACACACCTTTATAAAGAAGAAGAAGAAAAAAAAAGAAACTTTGCTGATAACTGAAATTACAAACTGAAGAATTTTTGCTGATTAAGTTAGCATTGATCTTTAATCCATTCCAACGTCCCACGGAAATATTTAAAAAAATGAGTCGGTAGGATCAGTAACTGTTTCATTCCCCCCTGGCTGTTTCCAGGCGCAAAAGCGACGAGAGGGAAGAAGAAGAAGAAGAGGGAGAGTTGTTCTTATAGTCATCCTCGGCCGGATGCAGTGGTCGACATTCCCGAGAGACTGGGTAAGAGATTTCACCAGTTTCCACAGCTTTTGCGATATCCCCTTAAATATATACGAAATCCACAGAGATTCCAATTCCTTATATATTTATTAAATTTGAATTGTAAATGTACAAAAAATACACAGACACATTATATATATATATATATATATATATATATATATATATATATATATATATATATATATATATATATATATAAAGGTCTGGTAACCAGCAAATTGAACAGGGGATTGGTGCGATTGTGATTTTTTTTATTTATTTATGGATGTTTAATGAATCTTAAGAGTTTAGCGAGTAAGTGTCCAGTGAATGTTTATGAGTACGTGTTTAGTGAATGTTTAGGGTTTAGTGTTCAATCTTTTTTTTTTTTTTTTTTCCGTCAAGACACAGAGACGGGATCGCTTCTAGAAAATCCGGCAGGAAACGCCGCCTATCCGGAGCCGGAGATACTCCCGTCTCTAGAGGTACTAAAGGCCTTACCCTTTACCACTGGGATGGATCCTCTGCGAATCGTACACGCTCCTGGAAGCAGAAACTGTAAGTAATTAAGATAAGGATGATAATGACCTTATTTGTGGAACAAAAAGTCCTCGGTGTCTTCATATTGAGAAAAAAAAAAAATCTAATGGTCTAGTTTTGGAAATAAACAGTAATGACAAACAGGGAATATTTATTTATTTATTTATTTATTTATTTATTATTATTATTTTTTTTTTGCGATTTGAGGGCCAATAAACAGCTGCAATGGGTTAGTTTTATAGGGGGAAAAAATCACCAAGTAAAAGTTGCTTTGGGGGTGAACTGTGAAGGCACAAAGAGCAATTGAAAGAAACAGCAAGAATTATTATTTTTAGGCTGAAGAAGCACTAACTATGGACTTCTGTCAGTAGGAAAAAATCATATCAAAATGCAAGCTCTGTTCGGGGAAGAAGGAGTGACCTGACCTTAGAAATAAATACATAGATAAAAAAAAACCCACTCACACATACACATACGGAGTAATAAGAGTTTAATAGAGGAATGTCAGCATGAAGACCCATATATTTTAAGAAACATACAAATTGATACAATGGCATGTAAAGATAAAAAAATATTGTTTGGACATCGAAAATTTAAATAACAGCTACGGAGCATATTTTAAATAACCTTATATAAATATTTATTTTATTTTTATTTATTTATTTATATATTTATTTATTTTTTGAGAAATGACCAATACCGGTTTTGGAGGGAAAACAACAGCCAGTACTTCGATTATGTACTAACTTTGCTTCCATAATTTCTTCCTTACAAGACAAAAATTACCAGCACTGGCCTAGTCTAAGGGAAAAGTAAAGCAACAGGGAAGTTCTGTCAGGAAAAAAAAAAAAAAGTTACATTAGGTAACGGGTTTCCTGCAGGAATGAAAAAAATTAGAATATTCCGAAACGTAGATTCAAAGCGTTTGAAGAACACGCCTCTTGAAGAAGTTTTGGGAGAAATCATAATTTCCCGTGCCAGGTATTTGCAAATCAGTCCTTTCAACACACACTAGCGCATCCTCTCTATATCTATGGGCGCATCAGGCAGCCGACTCATGTAGGGATAACGATGAGAAAGAGCAGTATGTAAATATTTTGAAAAAGCCCTATAGAGTATGAGTATACTTCTCTTCTTATCCCGATAACAATATAATATACAAAGGCATGTGGAGGATCTATGAAAAAAAAAAGAAGGGTCGGGAGGAGTGGAATCAAGAGAAAACAAACGAACTGAAATACGAAAATATCACATATGGTTCGTGGTTCATAGGCTTTCAGTGCATACACACAGTTGCGGGCACAGCTACAGTGTTCGTTTGTATAGTTGCAGAGCCATTTAACTTTATAAACAATTTCGCTTTACAGCTTTTCTCTTTCGTATACTATTATCACGTATTTAAACTAATACTGAGTTCCTTTGTTGTTTAAAATTTTAATCGTCTCGAACATTAACCTTCTCTGCAACGAGAAACCTTAAAAAGTTATAGATGTTGTTAAAGTAATCTTTACATTTTCTCCTACAGCTCGCGGTCCCTTCTTCTGGGAGTTCCTCCTTCGACTGCTAGCCGACACGAACAGCAACCCGTCGCTGCTGTCCATGGAGAACACGTCCAAGATGATCGTATGCTTTCGGGACCACTACCAAATCGCCAAATTATGGGGGCTGCGGCAGGGCAAGGACAATTTGAGTTACCCCCACTTCTCTCGGTCTCTCAGGTGGGGTGGAAGCGCAGAAACTGTAACGTTCCGTCGTGGAAATGTTCCGCGCGAGATGCTCCCTCGATACTGTAACCAAATACTGCCTAGACTTTCCCTGAAAAAAAGAAGAAGAAGAAAAAGCGGGACACCATATCTTATAAACTAACCATAGAATCTTCTTGAAAATAATTTCATTATGTTTCCCAAACTCAAATATCCTCAGGTTACCTGTACCCAGGGTCATGGCAAAAAAACCGTGGCTGGTGCAGTACTATAGTACTATACATCTCGAGTATTTGCCTCTCGGCGACTTTCATCCCGAAGTGGTGGGTAGTGCCGTCAGTGCACCTTACGGGGTGCACTGTAGGCATTACCAAAGGTTCTTTGCAGGGTCTCATCGGTCCCCAGCTGCTCATATATTTTTGCGTCTTGTTTTTCGAGAAAATGCGTTTTACATCGGCTTTTAAAAAAGATGGAAGTTAAAATATTTTATTTCTTATGACGAGAATTCCATAAAATGACGACGAAACGATTTAACGTTGAATCTATACCTCTCTCTGGTCTCTGTTTGGGTGCAGAGACCAGAGAACCATACCAGGCATCTAATCCCCTAACACATTACGTCACTTAGAAATGAATGAATGGAAAGTTACGCCATATTATGGCCAGGGAGCAAATTCCTGAGATGTATGCTAGTATTGCACCAGACCCATTTCTCTCTCTCTCTCTATTTTCAAGAAAGTTCTATAGTTAGATTGTTTAAGATACGGCGTCCCTCGCTTTTTCAGGGATAGGTCGCGCCAAGGTATATTCTATACCTTGGGTCGCGCTATACTGGTTACATTCAGGGAAGACGTCTCTCTCTCTCTCTCTCTCTCTCTGAATGTGAATAAAATTCATTTCCTGTATATACCATAAATGAACATTTGGTAAATGATGTGTGTGAATGTAAATCAAACTTTTTTTTTTCTGGATGGTGGCAGATAAACACGCACACACACAGCCACTATTCACCTCTCTACAAAAAGCTCAATTTTTAATGCGTCTCATTAATTTCTCTCTCTGAATGTGAATAAAATTTATTTCCTGTATAACCATAAATGAACATTTGGTAAATGGTGTGTGTGTGTGTGTATGTGAATGTAAATCAAACTTTTTTTTTTTTTTGGATGATGGCAGATGAACACACACACAGCCACTGTCCACCTCTCCGCAAAAGCTATATTTTTATTACGTCTCATTAATTTCTCTTACAACTCGCTTCGGCAGGTACTGGTATGGTAAATATTTCACCCCTTTCATCGAAAAGAAACTCATGTTCAAACTAACGTCCAACAGTATCGAATACCTCCAGCAGCTGTATGACGAGTCTATACAACCGTAAAAACTCGCTTGTGAGGAAGCAATATTCACTTCTCCAACGGCAAGTACACACGGCAGGGTTGCGGTTTAGAGGAATTTCGTCTACTTGTGTGACATTCTGGTGACATCTGGCAACCTTCCGTGGCTTTTCCGACCAAAGGCCACAGTAGAGGAATATAATTCTTCACTATGCCTTTTTATTTTTTATTATGAAATTAAAGTTATAAAACATATCCTGCTTATTTATAGAAATGAATTTTATTGAAATCCCTTATTTTTCTTCGTCAAAAATACTTTTGTTAAGCTAGTGACGTGGTTTTTTTTAGTCACGGAAAATAATTCATCGGGAAATAAGCATTCTAACCATTAAATCATATACGGCGTAAAAAAATCAGAAGACCTGCTTATGGTAACGCTGCTAAAAGCCAATGTTGTGAAGAAAAAAACGGCCTTGCAACAAATTTCCTGAAGGACAGGTGTTCAGGATCGACGCAATTCTAGTTTATTTTGAAATATGTATGTATGCAAAACGTAAAGTTTTCTAAACAATTTCATCGATTTTTTGTCTCCCCCTATTTTTAGCTCCTACAAACATCTTACAAATGTTAAGATGTTGGTGTCGATTGATGCGTCTGTCGTGATTTGCATATCCCGCTGAACCATTTTCCCTTCTACTTATTATTTACTCAGCGTTAGATATAATCACACAAGGCAAGCCTAATTAAGTTTCCATTAATTGGCAAAGGATCTGGAGAGAAACAATAGGGAATAACTGAAATGAGAGTAAAACATCACCCCTGCACACTGCTATCTTACTGGCTAGAGCCGCTAGACCAATGATTGCGTCAAGAGTATAAAAAAACACAAGAGAAGATAGACCAGGGGTCGATATTCCCTAACGGCAATGACATTCTTGAGCCTTCTACGGCTAGAAATAAGTGAATAGAGGGAACTGCAATGGTTGGACAGAAAAACAGAGGACCCAGAAAATAAGATGAAAGGGGCATTGACAGTGAGGAGGTTTGAAAGGCGTGACAGGAGGAAATCCTCAGAGCAGTTACACAAGGAAACAATTGTTGGAGAAGGTGAAAAGTCAGATGGAAGCAAGAGAATATGAACTTTATAGGTTGCAGCTAGGGGCAGAAAAGGACGCTGCAAAGACCCTTAAGTAATGTCTAGGTAGGGGCCTATACTTAGATTACCTATAAGAAACATAGATGAGAATGCACGATTTAATTATGAAAATGCTCACATAATGTATTCATTGAATGCCGTACAAAAAAGCATTATTCTTAATGCTACAGCCTTTAGAGAAGGTCTTCACAATAATAATAATAATAATAATAATAATAATAATATTTCGGAAGGAGACCCTCTCGTAGACATGTTTTGTTAAAAATGACTGCTGCTTCAGCACTATTAATCTTATAAAGAGTCTTCTCTATCTTTCTGATGACGGCTTTCTCGTTGTTGCTTAGACTGGCGAGCAACGCACCAAAGGGCATGGTAAAATTCGGTTGAGTCATTTGATTTATTATTGCTTATACAATTCTCTCTCTCTCTCTCTCTCTCTCTCTCTCTCTCTCTCTCTCTCTCTCTCTCTAACGCGACGTTTCCTCCAGATCGACAGGACATTATCAAGCGATAACTGCTGAGGGACTGAATTCCAGTGGTTGTTGTTGTTGTTGTATTAAGCCAACACTTCTTGTTGGCACGGGCCTTTCCCTTGTTCGGCCCGTAGGTGATCTGAAAAGATTCTTTAGGTACATGGTTAGTTTTTTTTGAAATTGGAAATATCTTTAGTTGTAGAGATAGGAGTGGACAGGGGAAGGATGATGGTGTCAGTAAGAGAGGGCCATCATGTCATATTATAGAAGAAGTTTGAATGAGTGTAAGGCTTTCGAAAATCGGAGAAGCGGTGCAGGTGGGGTTGTCCAACCCTTTACTCCCTTGGGTCCCTGCGGGAGGATTTTAGTTGTAGGTAAAGTTGTTTAAAAGAATGATAGTGGATGATGTGGATAGAGCCTTACAATGAGGGGATGTGATGAGGGTGATTGATTTTATTAGTTTGATTACCTTGGTGGAGGTAGGTTGTAGAGCACCTGGGCATGCTCTTCTAAGTTTTCAATGATTGTCTTTGTGACTGTGGCAGCTGCATGCTCAGCATCTTGTGCAGGTATTGCATTTTGTGCTGCACCTCTTAGCTGTGCTGTTTCTCTGCATTCCAGCAGGTAGTGAAGGAGTGGTTGCTGTGTTTCTTCTTGACAGTGTTCATGATGGCGGACACTGTTTTCCACAATTTCCCAGCAGGCTTTATATCCTAGCCTGAGTCTGTGGATGATCACAGCAAGTTTTCTTGGTATGTGCCTGTCTATGGGAGGAGGCACTAGACCAGTCGATTTCTTATACCATCTGGCAGACGGTGAGTTCTTTTCTACCCACTCACGATGGTCATTTATCAATTTTTCTTTGCAGAGTGGTTTCATTGCATTTTTGACTTGTTGCAGTGGAGGTTGTATATGTACTTGCACTCTGTCAATGTGTTTTGTACTTTTGGCTAGCTCATCAGCCCTCTCATTGCCTGGAATTCCTATGTGACTGGGTATCCAGTTTAAGGTGACAGGTCTTCCTCTTTCGCTGTGCTGGAGTAGCAGTGTTTTAATTCCAGCCAGCAGTGCCTTATTTTCTTTAATTTTCTGTTGTTGCAGGGCTTGCATTGAGGACTTTGAGTCTGTGTGGATGATTACAGGCCCTACTTCATTCTCCAGTGAGTACAGCAGTGCCTGTCTTATTGCTGTTAACTCTGTCTGCATAGTGGAGGCGTGGTTGGAGGTCCTCCAGCAGGCTGTGAAGTTTCTTGAATATACTGCAGCTCCCGTAGTTTGATTCTCAGGATCTACAGTGCCATCAGTGTAGTATGTTTGTGCCCCTATGGTCTCAGTGTTTCTGATTGCTTCATAGGCTGCCGCTCTTAGCTCTTCTCCTGTGCAGTCCTCTTTTGCTCTTGGCAGGCTTGTGTATTTGTATATTGTAGTGTCCTTCTTCCAGGGTGGTAGTTGTTGTGTGCCCTGTGTGTGTCTGGACCTAGTTGCAGCAGTGTTTCTGCCATGCCTAGACTTTTGATGTTGTCACTTTGGTCCTTACCATAGGAACTCGAAGTTTGAATCTGTGGGTGTTTGGCAAGTTCCTCTCTTGCTCTTTTCTTAGAGATGGAGTCTCTTTCTGAGAGGAACATCTTGGCCATTGTGCTTACATTTCGCTGTGCAATCCTATCCTCTAGCTTTGGCAGGTTAGTTTCAAGCCTGAGGTTGCACAGCCTTGTCCATGTAGGTGCTCCTAGCATGAGTCTCATTGCATTGTTTTGAATGACCTCCAGTGATTCTTTCTGAGCCTCTGTCAGCCTTATCAGAGTGGGGGCAGCATAGTCACCAATGTTCTGGTGCAGGCTAGGTAGTACTTCCTTTGTATGTGTTCATTTGCTCCCTCCTTCAGGGATGACATGTATCTCATGGCAGCAAGTCTTGCATTTGCTCTTTCTCTCAAGTACTTGATTTCTTCCTTGAAAGTTAGCTGCTGATCTATGACAACTCCTAGGTACATGTAGCTGTCTACCCATTCTATGGGCTCAGCTCCTATTGTTAGTGGTTGCAGCGGTCTGTGGGCTTTTATTGTCATGGCCTTTGTTTTATTTATGTTTATTTTTAGGCCTAGCTCATTTGATTTATTGTTGATGTCATTGAGTGCCCTTTGCATTCTGGGTACTCTAACAGCTCCCCTTGCTACTACACACACATCATCGGCATAGATGAAGATTTCTACGCCTTCTGGAAGCTGCAGGGAGGCTATATTCTCCATTAGTATATTAAATAAAAATGGACTCAGAATTCCTCCCTGAGGGGTGCCATTTTCCAAGTCGTGGAATGTAGACATCACTCCTTGGAATTTTACTCTGGCCTGCCTTCTCAGCACGTAGTTTTTTGTCCAGGCTAGTAAGTGTCCTTGGACTCCCTTCCTTACTACTGATTGTAGTATTGCTGCTGGACTGGCTAGTTCAAAAGCCTTTTCAAAATCTATGAAGACTACTGTGGCCTTCTTCTGATTTATATAGCTGAGAACATCTGTTATGCACTCTGTAGTTCCGACTCCTTCCTGATATGCATATAGCTGCTTGTGCAGTGGACCAATCTTGTACTTCATTCTATTTAGTACCATTTTTTCTCCAGTTTTCTCAATGCATGACACCAATGCGATTGGTCTTGGGTTCTCTGGATCTTTAGGTTTGGGGATTGGCTGCGTGTCTTGCTGCCGCCAGGTTTGTGGTCTTGTGTGCTCGATGTGTGTTTTGTTCAGGATTCTCAGAAAGGCTGTTTCTCCTGCAGGACCCATTTTGCTGATCATGGTGTATGTTATCCTGTCTGCTCCTGGTGCTGTGTCTCTGCCAACTTTAAAAACTGCTTTCAGTTCCTCTACTGTGTAAGGGATGTCAGTATCGTCTGGTCTGTGGCAGGCCGCATCGATCTCCTCCCATCGAATCGGTGCTAGTTGATCCTGAATTCTTCTTGTTTCAGGGGAGAGGTTACCTGAGCTAGTCCTATTGGCGAAGGATGTTGCCAGTCTTTCCGCTTCTTCTAGTGGGTGAGGGTGAGTTGCTACGGGTGTTCTCTTCTTTCCGGCTACTCTGTTCAGCCACTTCCATAGCTCCGAGAGAGATGTGTACTGTGATAGTTTTGTACACCATTCCATCCACTTTTCAATTCTTATCTCTTGCAGCTGCTGTTGAACATCATTTTTGACTGCTTGTAGTAGTTCCCTGTTTTCTGTTGTCCTTCTTTTCCTATAAATTTTGTTACCCTGTTCAGTAGGGTTTTCAGTCTTCTTACTTCTGGGCAGTAGTACCAGGAGTCTTTGTAGGTGTGGTCTCTTCTTCCTACTCTCATGGGCATTGCCCTGTTTGCAGCATTGTGTATAGCCTCAACTAGATCTTTTTCTAGCTGATCTATGTCTTCTGGAGGTGTGTATTGTGCTGCCCACTCTTCGAGGGCTAGACGAAACACAACCCAATCTGCTAGGTCTTGGTTCCATGTCGGAGGGGGTGGCGGTATTGGCGGTAGTTGCTGCATCTCCAGCTCTGTTACTGTGGCAAAGTGGTCGCTCACTAATGTCGTGTGTACTTGCCACCTTGTTAGGTGTCTGATTGTTGTTGTGGCAAATGTCAAATCTAATCTGCCTCCTCTTATGTGTGTAGGTTGCCCTGAGTTGAGTAGTGAGACTCCTTCAAACTCATCTAGAGAGAAGGCTATGTGCTCTCCAGGTTGGTTTGTGGCCGATGGGGATGATAGCAGAGGGTGATGCGCGTTGAAGTCCCCACATATAATTGTTGGTGATTCTGCTGCATGTGCGAAGAGCTGTGTGAGCTGCAGTTCTCCTGGTTCTTCTCTATGTATTTTTCTATATATGTTGTATATATCTATCCTCTGGTTTAGCAGTGTGATTCTCACGGCTAGGGTTTCCACATTGTTGCCACAGGGGATTGGGTTGTGTGTTCTTGCTGTTGGGATTGAATTCTTGACGAGAATTGCCAATCCTCTGTCTGTGCCTACGCATGGGGTTGTGTAGACATTATATCCAGTTATTCTGAATTTTGCAGTAGAATGATGTCCACATTTTCTGTTTTGCAGACTGCAATTAGTGTAGCTGCCTTTGTCCTTATTCCACCAGCGTTCCAATTGATGATTTTCAGCATGATTGGTACGTTGAGGAGAACTGTCTGGGGTCCCTTGGTGCGAATGTTATTCCAGTTTCCTCTGTCATGCCTTCAGTGGTTGATGGTGATGATGAGGGTGAGTTGGATGAGTTGAGGGTGTGGTTTATTTGGTCAAAGGATGTGGAAGGTGAGGGGTTGAGGGCGGATGTGGAAGGTAGAGGTGAGGGGTTTGTTTGAGGAGTGGGTTTTGGTGCAGCTTGGGTCGCTGCCTCCTGCATAGTGGTAGAGGGGGAGGGGGACTTGGAAGCTCCTTTGATGAAGCTCTTAAGAAGTACATCTATGCACTCTTGGATAGTTTCTGCATTGATGTCTCCCTTTATGATGCGTTTGGAGAAGTCTGTCAATCTGTCCCTGAGATCGACTGTTTTGATGTATATAGACCTTGGCAATGGCTTAGGTGCCTGTGGATTTGTTTGCTGGGGGGAAGGTCTTCTTGATGCAGACCTGGAGCTGTTCCGTTTCCTGCTGAATCCTGCTTCCCTCCTGGATTCCTCCAGCTCCTCCCTGGTATAGAACCTTCTTCTGGGCTGAGGTTTTGGTGCCGCCCTTCCTCTTGACAAGCTCCTCTCTCTTCTGGTTTCTTTGGGCAGAGCGGCCTTTACTCTTGCCAGTCTCTCCGGGCATCCCCAGGCCATGGCGATGTGTGCTTTGCCGCAGTTGGGGCACTTCGGTGTTGTGGTCTCCCCTGCTTTCCTTTTGGCAATGCAGTCTTCAGTTGGATGTTTCCTGCTGCATATTGCACAGGTCTCTTGCTTTGCCTGACATTGGCTCTTATGGTGCCAATTCCAGTGGCGAGTCCTTCTCCTTTTATCGTGGGTGTTGCGAGCTCTCCAGTACGGTCAGAGCACTTCTCCGGTAGGTCGAGTTTTTTATTGGTTCCCGGAAGGTGACTCATACGGCGGGCGTTGACTAGTCTTGCAGACCTTCTCAGGTAGGGGGTATCACCGGGAGCCTCTTGATTGGCTTCTACCTGCGTGACGTCACCCCTGGTATTGTTCTCATGTCCGGTGTTCGTTCCATGCGCGCTGGTACTTTCGTTAGGGTAGAGGGGTGTGGTCCTCCTCACACACGTCGGTATCAGGAACGCTTCTTGGGTGGTATTGAGGGGAGGCTTTTCTTCGAGGATGAGCAGCGCTTCTAGGAGACGCAGACGTCGTGGGTCAGGTGCTCTCCCGATGATCTTAGTATTCCTGACCGTACTGGAGAGCTCTCAACACCAAGATAAAAGGAGAAGGACTCGCCACTGGAATTCAGTCCCTCAGCAGTTATCGCTTGATAATGTCCTGTCGATCAGGAGGAAACGTCGCGTTAGAGAGAGAGAGAGAGAGAGAGAGAGAGAATTGTATAAGCAATAATAAATCAAATGACTCAACCGAATCTTACATCGGCATGACGACGATGCGCCTGTCGAAAAGGATTTCCTGCCACGCCCAGGAGGGCACCATTAGGCAGCACGCCCTTGCAGTACACCGCAGAAACATCACGAGAGACGACATCGTCAGGAATACTAAGATAATCGGGAGAGCACCTGACCCACGACGTCTGCGTCTCCTAGAAGCGCTGCTCATCCTCGAAGAAAAGCCTCCCTCAATACCACCCAAGAAGCGTTCCTGATACCGACGTGTGTGAGGAGGACCACACCCCTCTACCCTAACGAAAGTACCAGCTCGCATGGAACGAACACCGGACATGAGAATAATACCAGGGGTGACGTCACGCAGGTAGAAGCCAATCAAGAGGCTCCCGGTGATACCCCCCACCTGAGAAGGTCTGCAAGACTAGTCAACGCCCGCCGTATGAGTGAGTCACCTTCCCGGGAACCAATAAAAACTCGACCTACCGGAGAAGTGCTCTGACCGTACTGGAGAGCTCGCAACACCACGATAAAAGGAGAAGGACTCGCCACTGGAATTCAGTCCCTCAGCAGTTATCGCTTGATAATGTCCTGTCGATCAGGAGGAAACGTCGCGTTAGAGAGAGAGAGAGAGAGAGAGAGAGAGAATTGTATAAGCAATAATAAATCAAATGACTCAACCAAATTTTACCATGCCCTTAGGTGCGTTGCTCGCCAGTCTAAGCAACAACGAGAAAGCCGTCATCAGAAAGATAGAGAAGACTCTTTATAAGATTAATAGTGCTGAAGCAGCAGTTATTTTTAACAAAATAATAATAATAATAATAATAATAATAATAATAATATTGAGAGGATATAGAAGAAGGTTGGTCAACATCTGGAATGAGAGGAATAACACCCCCCGAACAGAACAGAGGCTGCCAGACCAAGTAAGAAACATAAAGAAAAAGAACTGGCTCTCCCCAACAGAAAGAGAAGAACTGGAAAGGGAATGTCACACGACAACGAATTACACGAAGACGAACTGAGAGACGATGCCACAGAAGACGACAGGGATGATGAGGTATCAAACAACGACACACGAAGAAACACCGACGAAGTAACAGAGAGGACGGAATGGGTAGAAAAGATTAGACAATGGATGGAACCAGATACAGAGAGAACAAAGATCCCCTCCATGAAAGCCTACAACGCCAAGAAATTAAGGGAGAAAACAAGTGAGGTCAATGAAATAATGGGCATAATACACACAACCAGTATCACAAAAACAAATAACTTGGCATATGCAGGAGCAAGATTAGTGGCAGAACTGATGGGGATACGAACACCAACACCACCAGCACAACCAACCCAACAGAAACCAAAACAGCAACCTCCTTGGAAAAGGCGCCTGGAAAAGCAAATCATGGTGATGAGATCTGACTTGAGTAAACTGAAAGAGATGGCAGAAAAAAGGCTAAGAAGCAAGAAAACAAGGGAGGAACTCAACGAGAAATACAAAGTACAAGAGAGGGGACTAAACAACACAATAGAAGATGTAAAACAGAGGCTTAAGGCCAAAGCACATAAGATCCAACGGTACATGAACAGGAATAAGGGATACCAACAGAAGAAACTATTCGGAACTAACCAGAAAAGACTATACAGCCAACTAAGAGGGGAAGACAACCACCAAGAAATTCCTGAAGCCGAACCAAGTAAGAGACTCTGGGAAAACATATGGAGCAATCCGGTATCACACAACAAACATGCAACACGGCTCCAGGAAGTCAAGGAAGAAGAAACAGGGAGAATAAAACAAAGATTCACAGAGATCACGACAAACACAGTCAGACACCAACTAAAGAACTGCCAAACTGTAAAGTCCCCATGTCCCGATGACGGCCATGGATCTGGCCAAAACTTCAAGCCCTACACCCACGAATAGCAGAACAACTCCAGCATTGTATCTCAAATCACCATGCACCCAAATGGATGACCACAGGAAGGACATCCTTAGTACAAAAAGACAAGAGTAAGGGAAATATAGCCAGTAACTACAGGCCTATCACCTGCCTACCAATAATGTGGAAGTTACTAACAGGTATCATCAGTGAAAGGCTATACAACTACCTAGAGGAGACAAACACCATCCCCCACCAACAGAAAGGCTGCAAAAGGAAGTGTACGGGCACAAAAGACCAGCTCCTGATAAACAAAATGGTAATGAAGAACAGTAGGAGAAGGAAAACCAACCTGAGCATGGCATGGATAGACTATAAGAAAGCCTTCGACATGATACCACACACATGGCTAATAGGATGCCTGAAAATATATGGGGCAGAGGAAAACACATCAGCTTCCTTAAAAATACAATGCGCAACTGGAATACAATACTTACAAGCTCTGGAATAAGACTAGCAGAGGTTAATATCAGGAGAGGGAACTTCCAGGGAGACACTGTCCCCACTACTCTTCGTAGTAGCCATGATTCCCATGACAAAAGTACTACAGAAGATGGATGCCGGGTACCAACTCAAGAAAAGAGGCAACAGAATTAACCATCTGATGTTCATGGACGACATCAAGCTGTATGGTAAGAGACTCAAGGAAATAGATACCCTAATCCAGACTGTAAGAATTGTATCTGGGGACATCAGGATGGAGTTTGGAATAGAAAAATGCGCCTTAGTCAACATACAAAAGGGCAAAGTAACGAGAACTGAAGGGATAAAGCTACCAGATGGGAGCTACATCAAACACGTAGATGAGACTGGATACAAATACCTAGGAATAATGGAAGGAGGGGATATAAAACACCAAGAGATGAAGGACACGATCAGGAAAGAATATATGCAGAGACTCAAGGCGATACTCAAGTCAAAATTCAACGCCGGAAATATGATAAAAACCATAAATACATGGGCAGTGCCAGTAATCAGATACAGCGCTGGAATAATGGAATGGACGAAGGCAGAACTCTGCAGCAGAGATCAGAAAACCAGGAAACATATGACAATACACAAAGCACTACACCCAAGAGAAAATACGGACAGACTATACATAACACGAAAGGAAGGAGGGAGAGGACTACTAAGCATAGAGGACTGCGTCAACATTGAGAACATAGCACTGGGGCAATTTTCTGAAAACCAGTGAAGACGAATGGCTAAAGAATGCATGGGAAGAAGGACTAATAAAAGTAGACGAAGACCCAGAAATATACAGAGACAGGAGAATGACAAACAGAACAGAGGACTGGCACAACAAACCAATGCACGGACAATATATGAGACAGAATAAAGAACTAGCCAGCGATGACACGTGGCAATGGCAACAGAGGGGAGAGCTAAAGAAGGAAACTGAAGGAATGATAACAGTGGCAAAAGATCAGGCCCTAAGAACCAGATATGTTCAAAGAACGATAGACGGAAATAACATCACTCCCATATGTAGGAAGTGCAATACGAAAAATGAAACCATAAACCACATAGCAAGCGAATGTCCGGCACTTGCACAGAACCAGTACAAAAAGAGACATGATTCAGTGGCAAAAGCCCTCCACTGGAGCCTGTGCAAGAAACATCAGCTACCTTGCAGTAATAAGTGGTACGAACACCAACCTGAAGGCGTGATAGAAAACGATCAGGCAAAGATCTTCTGGGACTATGGTATCAGAACAGATAGGGTGATACGTGCAAATAGACCAGACGTGACGTTGATTGACAAAATCAAGAAGAAAGTATCACTCATTGATGTCGCAATACCATGGGACACCAAGCTGAAGAGAAAGAAGAAAAGGAAAAAATGGATAAGTATCAAGATCTGAAAATAGAAATAAGAAGGATATGGGATATGCCAGTGGAAATCGTACCCATAATCATAGGAGCATTAGGCACAATCCCAAGATCCCTGAAAAGGAATCTAGAAAAACTAGAGGCTGAAGTAGCTCCAGGACTCATGCAGAAGAGTGTGATCCTAGAAATGGCGCATATAGTAAGAAAAGTGATGGACTCCTACGGAGGCAGGATGCAACCCGGAACCCCACACTATAAATACCACCCAGTCGAATTGGAGGACTGAGATAGAGTTAAAAAAAAAAAAAATAATAATAATATTGTGGCGCCGTGGCAGAGTGGGTTAGGTCGTCACTGGACTGGTTAAGCAACATTGGGGCTGGTCAGTCGTTGGATCGGGTAGGGTCCAGCTATGGGTTAAATAACAAAACTCTGCAGTGATGGAAAGAAATGAAGAATTAAACGACAACGACGTAAATGGAACCTCTAGCAACAGAGGAGCTTTGTCCGGCAGCCAGGTATTTAGCCTAATTGAAGGGGAAGACGGTCAGGTACTTGGAGGTCGTCATACAGCAACTGACCACCACAACGACAGTAACCAACATCCAGAGACTGGAGCTACAGAAGCAAACCAAAGGAAGAAATGGACAAGAGAAGAAAATAAGGAAATATGGAGATGCTACATTAGAAGCAACCTGACGGAGGAAGGATATAGGAGAAGGTTGGTCAACATCTGGAATGAGAGGAATAACACCCCCAAACAGAGCAGAGGCTGGCAGACCAAGTAAGGAACTTAAAGAAAAAGAATTGGCTCTCCCCAACAGAAAGAGAAGAACTGGAAAGGGAAATGACACACGGCAACGAATTACAAGAAGACGAACTGAGAGACGATGCCACAGAAGACGACAGGGATGATGAGGTATCAAACAACGACATGCGAAGAAACACCGACGAAGTAACAGAGAGGACAGAATGGGTAGAAAAGATCAGACAATGGATGGAGCCAGATACAGAAAAGAACAAAGATCCCCTCCATGAAAGCCTACAACACCAAAAAATTAAGGGAAAAACAAGTGAGGTCAATTAAATAATGGGAAGAATACACACCACCAGTAACACAGATTAGTAGCAGAACTGATGGAGATACGAACACCAACACCACCAGCACAACCAACCCAACAGAAACGAAAACAGCAACCGCCTTGGAAAAGCAATACAAAGTACAGGAGAGGGGACTAAACAACACAATAGAAGATGTAAAACCAACAAGAAAAGCCAACTAAGAGGGGAAGATAACCACCAAGAAACTCCTGAAGACGTACCAAGTAAGAGACTCTGGGAAAACATATGGAGCAATCTGGTATCACACAACATGGCTCCAGGAAGTTAAGGAAGAAGAAACAGGGCAACTTACAAGCTCTGGAATAAGACTAGCAGAGGTTAATATCAGGAGAGGGATCTTCCAGGGCGACTCACTGTCCCCACTACTCTTCATAGTAACCATGATTCCCATGACAAATAATGTGGAAGTTACTAACAGGTATCATCAGTGAAAGGCTATACAACTACCTAGAAGATACAAACACCATCCTCCACCAACAGAAAGGCTGCAAAAGGAAGTGTAGGGGCACAAAAGACCGGCTCCTGATAGACAAAATGGTAATGAAGAACAGTAGGAGAAGGAAAACCAACCAAAGCATGGCATGGATAGACTATAAGAAAGCCTTCGACATGATACCACACACATGGCTAATAGAATGCCTGAAAATATATGGGGCAGAGGAAAACACCACCAGCTTCCTAAAAAATACAATGCTTAACTGGAATACAATACTTACAAGCTCTGGAATAAGACTAGCAGAGGTTAATATCAGGAGAGGGATCTTCCAGGGCGACTCACCGTCCCCACTACTCTTCTTAGTAGCCATGATTCCCATGACAAAAGTACTACAGAAGATGGATGCTGGGTACCAACTCAAGGAAAGAGGCAACAGAATTAACCATCTGATGTTCATGGACGACATCAAGCTGTATGGTAAGAGACTCAAGGAAATAGATACCCTAATCCAGACTGTAAGGATTGTATCTGGGGACATCAGGATGGAGTTTGGATTAGAAAAATGTGCCTTAGTCAACATACAAAAGGGCAAAGTAACAAGAACTGAAGGGATAAGGCTACCAGATGGGAACAACATCAAACACATAGATGAGACGGGATACAAATACCTGGGAATAATGGAAGGAGGGGATATAAAACACCAAGAGATGAAGGACACGATCAGGAAAGAATATATACAGAGACTCAAGGCGATACTCAAGTCAAAACTCAACGCCGGAAATGTGATAAAAGCCATAAATACATGGGCAGTGCCAGTAATCAGATATAGCGCAGGAATAGTGGAATGGACGAAGACTGAACTTCGCAGCATAGACCAGAAAACGAGGAAACATTATGACAATACCCAAAGCACTAAACCCAAGAGCACGTACGGACAAACTATACATAAAACGAAAGGAAGGAGGGAGAGGACTGCTAAGTATAGAGGACTGCGTCAACATCGAGAACAGAGCACTGGGGCAATATCTGAAAACCAGTGAAGACGAGTGGCTCAAGAGTGCATAGGAAGAATGACAGATAAAAGCAGTCGAAGACCCAGAAATATACAGAGACAGGAGAATGACAAACAGAACAGAGGACTGGCACAACAATCCAATGCATGGAGAATGCATGAGACAGACTAAAGAACTAGCCAGCAATGACACATGGCAATGGCTACTAAGGGGAGAGCTCAAGAAGGAAACTGAAGGAATGATAACAGCGGCAAAAGATCAGGCCCTAAAACCAGATATGTTCAAAGAACGATAGATGGAAACTACATCTCTCCGATATGTAGGAAGTGCAATACGAAAAATGAAACCATAAACCACATAGCAAGTGAAATTCCGGCACTTGCGCAGAACCAGTACAAAAAGAGGCATGATTCAGTAGCAAAAGCCCTCCACTGGAGTCTGTGCAAGAAACACCAGCTACCTTGCAGTCATAAGTGGTACGAGCACCAACCTGAAGGCGTGATAGAAAACGATCAGGTTAAGATCCTCTGGGACTATGATATCAGAACAGATAGGGTGATACGTGCAAATAGACCAGACGTGACGTTGATTGACAAAATCAAGAAGAAAGTATCACTCATTGATGTCGCAATACCATGGGACACCAGAGTTGAAGAGAAAGTGAGAGAAAAAATGGATAAGTATCAAGATCTGAAAATAGAAATAAGAAGGATATGGGATATGCCAGTGGAAATCGTACCCATAATCATAGGAGCACTAGGCACAATCCCAAGATCTCTGAAAAGGAATCTGGAAAAACTAGAGGCTGAAGTGGCTCCAGGACTCATGCAGAAGAGTGTGATCCTAGAAACGGCGCACATAGTAAGAAAAGTGATGGACTCCTAAGGAGGCAGGATGCAACCAGGAACCCCACACTATAAATACCACCCAATGGGATTGGAGGACTGTGATAGAGCAAAAAAAAAATAATCATCATCATCATAATAATAGTGAAACCCAATTGATTTCATTAGTCTCTCTCTCTCTCTCTCTCTCTCTCTCTCTCTCTCTCGCTCTCTACACACACACACACACACACACACACACACACACATATATATATATATATATATATATAATATATATATATATATATATATAGATATATATATATATATATATATATATATATCTGTAACATAAAAAGGGAGAAGTTGCTATGAGATATTTTAAATAATATAATGGATATGCTGTGACGTTTCGTAGAATGTGGAGAATCAGCAATTTAACTTCCTTAGATGCAGAGTGGTCCGAGCGACAGCTTAGGAATGCTTACACAGCTTTCTTCGAGGTGGTATGATCAAGAGTGCTGGCTTAGCAAATCAGTGCTTTCGTCCTGTCACCATGAGAGTCATGCAGAGGTGACTTTGAAACCGGATTAAAGCAGTTTGAGGGTGTGAATATTCTGGGCAATGGGTGTGAGTTTGTGTGTACGTGTGAGCCTCTTTCCTACATATTAAGGAAATGTAGACTTATCATGAAGAGACTGTTACGGGGAGAGAAGGCAGAGCCGGGATGGCTCTGCCAACGTATTTCTGTTTAGTGAAAAGTGAAATTGTGCCGGAATGGGTGAGTGTTATTATACCTGTTTTAGCCAAAGTGCGGCTGGATTGTATTTGAATATTTATTTCAGAGATAACCTGTTTATGTGATCTTTTGATTATGTTCTTGGGCTTATCAGAGTGTTCTCCTGTCTCCTAACAGGCGATTCTAGCAGAGGGAACTATTTCCTGGAGAAGAGTGAGGATTATTCATTAAAGAAATGGTGTTGACTAATTACTGTATTGACTATGCCTATCTGTTATGGCTAAACTAATATTGGTGTTAGGTTAATTACTGAGGGTTATCTGAGTTATTTGGACTTTGAGCTAACATTCCATTTAATCATTCTGTTAAGAATCTGAATTATTCAGTTAATATTTTGCTTTTAAATAAATGCATATTTTTGTAAGCTTCGACTCTGATTTGATGACCTAGATAATGGAGGGGAAGTATAGAGAGAGAGAGAGAGAGAGGAAAGAAGTTTTTGGGTATCAGGAGAGAGAGAGAAAGAGAGAGAGATATGTATTGCCAATACCGGTTGCCTGCCGCTCTTGGCCTATCGCTACCTTTTAGAATAACGAGATAATTGCATCTCATATCGTTATATATAATATATATATAGATATATATAATATATAAACATATTATATATATCTATCTCTATATATATATATATATATATATATATATATAAATATTTTTGTTATGAAGTGGCAAGTATCTGGTTACCATTTATCAATTATTACCTCACCAAAAGCCAGACACCTGAACCCTCATAACACGTTTAAACGACTGAATACTCTAAAGGCAACAGTGATCCCTTAACACTTACCAGTATTGCAGAAAATCAGACTAAGTTCATCAAAACAGGTGTGAGGTAATCTTGTAAGTAATTAAATTAATTAAAGGGCATCACTCCATCAACAACTTTAAAAGTCTAAGTATTTCCCTGATTTCAGAAGTCTAAGTACTTCCCTGGTTCTAAGTCACTTCAAGTAAATTGAAGGAAAGCAAATCAATTACCACTCTATGTTTCTACCTAACATAAATATAATCAAAATCAAATATATTGGTATAAATGAAAACACTTATAAAAATTTTAAATACAAAAATTTATTATTAAACTCAAAATTTATAAGTGAAATTCACAATATCAGGGAAAATTACTGTTACTTGAAAACAAAGTAAAGTTTAATTAATTCTTGAATCAAATTAAGTAAAATTAAATAAAAATTAATTTATCACAAAATTCAAGAAAACTAATTCAATCAAAATTCAAAAGTGTTAGGCAATAATTGAAAATTTGAAGTTAATTCACAAGTGCTAAACAACAACAAAACTTGAAAAGAATTTAAGTTAATGCAAATTAATTCACAAATGTTAAATTTAATTAAATGTGCAATGATTAAGCAATGAAAATAACTAAGTCAATTAAATTGTGAATGCAAATGAAAATATAAAATAAAAAGACACACTTCAACAAGAAAACGAATAGTGCACAAACAATGGAACAAACACAAAACACAAAAAATACGCAATGTGTAAAAGTGTAAATCTTTTTCACTCAAAACACTGTAACCAACAGTTTTTACCAAACTTTCACAACCACCTGTTATTAGTTAACCACAGTTCCTATCAATTATTAGTTATTAGTTATTACCTAACCGTTATTAGTTGCAACTAATAAAAATATAACACTTTATCTTTTTGGTATACCAACTTCTTTCTCTGCTGCAGTATTGTCTTACACACTTTCACAGAAACCAGGCGCCATTACGAAATAATGTTTGTTCAGATTCCACAAAAGAAACTGAATAACACTAAATAAACTCTAAGAAATACCAAATATGAAATTCTAAGTTACAAGTGACCAATTTACGTTACGTTAATATAATCTCAATGATGTCGAGTGAGAGAGAGAGAGAGAGAGAGAGAGATCTAACCACCTTGAGGTTCTATGATCTAATGAAATCTTCTTCCCTTGCAAAAACTGGACTGAGATGACAAAAAACGTATTTGGCACGAATGCTTCCAGTAGCTTCGAAATCTGATGCAATCTTCATAAAGAAATGTGTAACATGCACGTGGTTTTGATCAAAGAAATACGCGTACGAGTCCAGTCTGTTAAAAAAAAGACGTACTCTACTCGATCGAAACGGAGGCTGAGCGACAATTAAGATTGACATGTTTTGATAACAACGCAAGACTCAATTCTCTCGCTATTACATGCGTTGACAGATTTAGGAAAGCAAACGGATCTCGCAGACCCTCTAATCTTACAGTGTTGACATAAAAGTTAAACATTCATAGTTTCGAAAAGACAAAGTAAATCTCTCTCTTTTTACATTCTACGTTAATATATATATATATATTCTTTTACATTATGTAATGCAAAATCTGAACACACATTTTAAAACATCCTATTCTAAACTATCTAGGAATCTGAAAAAATGTTACACAATCTACATGACACTTCAAAGAGGGGAAATATGCATTTTGAAAGTAGCAATATATAATATACCTCCCCCCAGTAGATTCTTTATCACGGTGTTGAATCCAACAATTCGCAACGAGATAAATAATCAGCAACTACATTGTTTTTGCCATTGATGTGCTGCACTCTTAAGTTATACTGTTGCAGGCTCAAAGACCACCTGGTCAGTCTTTGATTATGGTTTTTCATTCTCTGGATAAATGATAGTGGATTGTGATCAGACAACAGTAAAATTTCTTCATTCCTAGGTCTATTCACATACACTTCAAATTTTTTCAATGCGGTGATTAAGGCTAATGTTTCCTTCTCGATTGTTGAATATACTTTCTGATGTTTTTTCAGTTTTGTAGACATGAAGCACATAGGATGGTAGATATTATTTTCATCTTCTTGAAGTAGAACAGCTCCAACACCACAGTCTGACGCATCAACTTGTATCACAAATTTCTTGTCGAAGTCTGGAGCTTGAAGTACTGGTCTTGAAGTTAAAATGGCTTTTACCTTCTCAAAGGATTCTTGACACTCTGGAGTCCAAATAAACTTAGCTTTGGGACTAGTCAAGTCTGTCAAGGGAGCTACTACGGCTGAGAAATTTGGGCAAAAAGGACGATAGAATCCAGCCATCCCCAAAAATCTCTGTAGCTGTTTCCTGGTAGTAGGTGGGGTAGCCTTACGGATACCTTCTACATTAGCATTTACTGGAGCAAGAAGGCCTTTCCCAACTTCAAACCCAAGATACTGTACAGTTGCCTTGCCAAACTCACTCTTCTCTAAGTTGACTGTTAATCCTGCTTCTTGTAGTTTCTTGAAAACTTTCCTCAGAATCTTCAGATGTTCTTCCCACGTTGTAGAGTGAATCACGATGTCATCTAGGTATACAACTACTCCTTCTATTGATCCTAGCAGTTGATCCATCACTCATTGAAATGTTGCGGGTGCATTCATCAGACCAAACGGCAGAACAGTATACTGATATAGTCCAAATGGAGTAATAAAAGCTGACAGCAACTTTGCATTCTCATCTAAGGGAATTTGATAATATCCTTTCAACAAGTCTATCTTGGAAACAAACTTGGCTTGCCCAATATTATCAAGTAACTGATCTATAAGAGGCAAAGGATAATTATCAGCCACACTGATAGAATTCAGTTTCCTATTATCAGTACACATCCTAAATGAACCATCCGGTTTCTTCACTAACACACACGGAGAACTGAAGTGACTTGAACTGGGTTCAAGGGAGCTACTACGGCTGAGAAATTTGGGCAAAAACGACGATAGAATCCAGCCATCCCCAAAAATCTCTGTAGCTGTTTCCTGGTAGTAGGTGGGGTAGCCTTACGGATACCTTCTACATTAGCATTTACTGGAGCAAGAAGGCCTTTCCAACTTCAAACCCAAGATACTGTACAGTTGCCTTGCCAAACTCACTCTTCTCTAAGTTGACTGTTAATCCTGCTTCTTGTAGTTTCTTGAAAACTTTCCTCAGAATCTTCAGATGTTCTTCCCACGTTGTAGAGTGAATCACGATGTCATCTAGGTATACAACTACTCCTTCTATTGATCCTAGCAGTTGATCCATCACTCATTGAAATGTTGCGGGTGCATTCATCAGACCAAACGGCAGAACAGTATACTGATATAGTCCAAATGGAGTAATAAAAGCTGACAGCAACTTTGCATTCTCATCTAAGGGAATTTGATAATATCCTTTCAACAAGTCTATCTTGGAAACAAACTTGGCTTGCCCAATATTATCAAGTAACTGATCTATAAGAGGCAAAGGATAATTATCAGCCACACTGATAGAATTCAGTTTCCTATTATCAGTACACATCCTAAATGAACCATCCGGTTTCTTCACTAACACACACGGAGAACTGAAGTGACTTGAACTGGGTTCTGCTAATCCATGTTGCAGCAAATACTCAACTTCTTTCTTCAAAACATCTCGATGATACTGTGAGAGGTGGACAAAGAGGCAGGTAGAAGTGTACTGATTTTTATTACAGTCAAGGGAAATATAAATATACAGCATGCGGACGGAAATGTGGTCACCGACCCGCGAGAGAGTAAAAGTGGGTCGGCGAGACCCGATTTGTGTTTCTTTAGAGACATAAAATACAAAATATAAAAGTACACAATATGTGGTTATACAAGCTTTATACACTGACGGAAAGCCCGCTGAATGCTCTCTCAGGGGGAAGTAAGAACAACGCGAATGATGAATTATGTACAGAGAAAATTATGAATAAGCGTTGTCCTTACAAATACTCCCCCCCTAAGACAATAATTAGGTATGATTGTTGGCTGACTTCTTTGTACTTCGGGTAGTCACTCGCGGAAGCGAGCTGGACGGCGGAGGCGCCCTCGGGTGCGTGATATTAGTTGTTGTGTTAGATCCTCGGGGTTTTCCGGGGACGGGATGCCTCCCCTGAGGTGATGATCCTCGGGGGGTTCGACCGTCTTTCGAGGGCGGCCGCGGCTACGGCTAGGAGGTTTGGCGATCGAAGGAGTCGCTTTTTTCCGAGGAAGATTGAGGCGCCCTGTGGAATCCGCGTCTGTGAGGTCCTCGTCCATGATGAAGGCTGGTTTCAGGCGATCGATTGTGACCCAGTCCTCGCGACCGTTGATGGATAAGAGATATGCCTTGTCAGTGCGTCGTAGGACGCGGTAGGGTCTCGTTAGAGGCGGGCGGCGGGCGTCGTCCCTGACGAAGACGTGCTTGCACGATGATAGGGCCTTCGGGAGGAAACGTTTGGTTCTGTCGGAGAAGGTTTTGACGCAGGGCGTGAACTTCCCGGCGGATTCCCGAAGTCTGGCGATGGAGACGTCAGCGTCGTCGGCATTGGTCGGGAAGAACTCGCCAGGGACTGTTAATGGCTCCCCGTATACCTTCTCCGCGGGTGATGCCTCGCCGTTTGCCCGCGGGGCAGTCCTGAGACCGAGGAGGACCCACGGTAGTTGGCTCTTCCAATTTTCGTCGGTGCAGCGCGCCATCAGGGAAGCCTTGATCGAACGGTGGACTCTCTCCACCATGCCGTTAGCTGCTGGGTTGTAGGCGGTGGTGGCATGTAGCGACGTTCCCATTAGGCGGGCCAAGGCAGTCCACAACTCCGACAGGAAAACTGGTTCCGAATCGACTGATCCAGCTGGCGAGGAGTGCTTCGGCACATGCTTTCGTGGTCGCCTCCGACATCGGCGTTGCCTCGGGCCATCTGGTGGAGCGATCGATTACCGTCAGGAGGTACCTGGCGCCTTCCGACGGGGGCAGGGGGCCAACGACGTCTATGTGGATGTGGCCGAATCTTCGTTTCGGCTGCGGAAATTTCCCCACGCCTGATTCCGTGTGCCGACTGATTTTGCTAGTTTGGCAAGGCACGCAGGTCCTGGCCCACTCGAGGGAGTCCTTCCGAATTCCATGCCAGACGAACTTCTCCGTCAGGAGGCGCACCGTCGTCCGGCCCGAGGGGTGCGAGAGTCCGTGTATGACGTCGAACACGGCTTTCCTTCGGGAGGCTGGGATCACGCGCGCGGGCGCCCGTGCTGATGTCGCAGAGGAGCGTCATGCCTGCGGGTCCGAAAGGCACGTCTTCCCACTTGAGGGCGGTGATAGCAGTACGGTATGCGGCAGTCTCCGGGTCGGCAGCCTGTTCCCGGGCGAGGTCTTCGTAGTCGACCCCGAGACGCACGGCGTTGATTTCTATCCTCGATAGGGCGTCTGCCACGGGGTTTCTTCTCGCCAGGCACGTACTGGATGGTGCAACCGAACTCTGCGATGGCTGCTAGGTGCCTCTGTTGTCTCGCTGACCAAGCGTCGCCCGCCTTGGTGAAGGCGTGTACCAAAGGGAGGTGGTCCGTCCTGATCGTAAAGGGGGAGCCCTCGAGGAGGTAGCGGAAATGTCGCACTGCTTGGTACACTGCCAGGAGTTCGCGGTCGAACGTGCTGTACCTCGTCTCGGCGGCTGATAGTTTTTTGCTGTAGAAGGCGAGTGGCTGGGGCTCGCCCTGGACCACCTCTCGAGGACAGCCCCGCAGGCGACGTTGCTGGCGTCGGTGGTGAGGCGTAAAGGTGCAGCAGGGTCTTGGTGGCATAATGTCACCGCTCTGGCGAGGGCCCTCTTCGTCTCGTTGAAAGCCTTCTCTTGTTCGGCCTCCCACGTTAGGGCCTTTGGTTTCCCCTTCAGGACCTGTGTTAGAGGAGACATGGTGCGGGCGGCGGCGGGGATGAATCGGCGGTAGTAATTGACCATTCCGATGAACTCCTGCAGGGGGGACTTGACCGTGGTTGGTGTTGGGAACTTCTGCACCACGCCTACCTTCGAGGCCATGGGGCGCACGCCCGTCGCGGAGATCTCGTGTCCGAGGAAGTCCACCTTCTCGGCGCCGAAGGTGCATTTGTCGAAACGGACGACCAGCCCGTTTTCCTGCAGGCGCTTCAGGACCGCTCGGACGTGATGTAGGTGCTCCTCCAAGGACCTGGAAAAAATCAAGATATCGTCGACGTAGCAGACGCAGAAGGGCAGGTCCCCCAGGATGCTGTCCATCAGGCGCTGGAAGGTGGCCCCTGCATTCCTCAGGCCGAAGGTTGAGTAATGGAAAACGAAGGAGCCAAACGGCGTGATGATGGCAGTCTTGGGGACATCCTCGGGGTGCACTGGAACCTGGAAATAGGATTTTAAGAGGTCCATTTTTGTGAAGACCTTCGCCCCATGAAGGGCCCCTGTCAAATCCTGCATGTTTGGCAACAGGGGTATTGGTCGGGGATTGTAGCGAGGTTGAGTCTTCTGTAGTCTCCGCAGGGCCTCCAGGTGCCGTCAGGTTTCTGTACCATGTGCAGGGGCGACGCCCAAGGGCTCGATGCTTTCTTGCAGATGCCCATTAGTTCCATCTCCGAGAACGCCTGCTTCGCCTCCTGGAGGCGGCCTGGAGGGAGTCGTCGGAACTTCGCGTGTGTCGGGGGGCCTGTGGTGGCTATGTGGTGGAATATCCCGTGCTTGGGCGGCGTCCCTGCCGCCTGACGAAGTTCCGGCTTGAAGACTTCGGGAAACTCCTGCAGGAGGTTGCCGTATTTGTGGGGGGCGATGGTACAAATTGTAGGGGCGCCCGGGCCTGCTGCTAGTGGAAGGGAAAGGCATGTCCCCATGTCGAGGAGGCGTTTGCGGCCCACGTCCACCAGGAGGCCGTTCTGCGCCAGGAAGTCTGCCCCCAGTAGCGGGATCCTGACGTCCGCGATTGTGAATTCCCAGACGTAGTTTCGCCCCAAGATGGATATCTCGAGGGGCTTCGTGCCGTAGGAACGGATGGGGGTCCCGTTTGCGGCGACGAGGGAGGTTGTTTTGTCGGGCTCGCAGCTACGGTCTTTTCCTGACGGCGGGAATATCGAGTGCATTGCCCCCGTATCCACCAACATCCTCCGGCCGGAGATCGCGTCGCGGACGTAGAACCCTACGGTGTGTAGTTCCGACGCGGCCGTTGCCACGGGCGGCCTTGGTTTTGTTTGCCGTCGTCGTTTTTTGACTGTTGGAAGGTGCAAGGGCTTTCGCACCTCCTGGCGAATCTCCCGAACCTCCGGTGGAAGCGGCACCAGGAGTTTTCACCTCGCTGCGTGTGGGAGGACTTCCCTTGGGATACGGCGCCGATCTCTTGCGTTGGGTCGTCGTCGTCTTCTTCCTTCTCTGCGGCCAGGCACACGGAGGATCGGGGGGGGGCGGCGAGCTTCGCGGCATTGTTTGACAACGTCAGCTTCTTTGCCTTCTCTAGTAGTTCGTCGTCCTCTAGGGTGTGCGCGTCGGTCAGCTGCTTTCGGACGTCCGGCTCGAGTTGCCGCAGGAATATTTCGCGGCTCAGGCTGATCTCTACCTTTTTTCCGTCGGGGCCTATTTCGGGCAGACGGACGAGGCCCATCACAGTGTCCCAGGCATCTTGGGTGTCGGCGCCGCGCATGGGGTTCGCGACTAGGTCGAGGGCGCGGGCGGCCCTTTCAGCGATAGGCACGGAATAGGCTGTCAAGAGCCTTTCTTTTATCTCGTCGAGCGTGACAAGTCCGATTCGTGCTCGAACCGGTCAGTCCAGTTTAGATCTTCGGCCGAGCACCTCTGTCCGGGAGAGCCACTGCGACGAGGTCAGCCTGCAGCACTTTGTTTGTGAGCCCCGCGATCCGGAATTGCCCTTCGGCTCGGAAGAACCAGGAAGACGGGTCAGCCGTTGTGAAGGGGGGCAATTTGACAGCTTGAGCGGCCGCTGTGTCAGAGTCCGTCGCTGGGGCGGGGGAGGCCCGGGTTTCCCGCGAGGTTTCCCGCGAGGTACTGTTTGCGCCCATTGTCCTCTCTCACAAAAAACGGTCGACAGAGTCGTGAATGGCGGGCCAAACCGTTTGAGGAAACGCCTGAACACACCTTGGGCAGGTATGCCGTATTTAGTCCGTTAGAGGCGTTGGTTATTTCCACGGTAGGAGCTTTCAGAGATCTATACTGAGGCGCCGTATGAGTCCGTTAAAGATCTCTGAAGGTGAGCGGCGGTAGTGAGTCCCTTAATGGCTGAGCCAAAACCGCTTGGGTCACCGTCACTCCGGGGTCACCAGTTGTGAGAGGTGGACAAAGAGGCAGGTAGAAGTGTACTGATTTTTATTACAGTCAAGGGAAATATAAATATACAGCATGCGGACGGAAATGTGGTCACCGACCCGACGAGAGAGTAAAAGTGGGTCGGCGAGACCCCGATTTGTGTTCTTTAGAGACATAAAATACAAAATATAAAAGTACACAATATGGGTTGGTTATACAAGCTTTATACACTGACGGAAAGCCCGCTGAATGCTCGCCCCCAAGTCACCAGTTGTGAGAGGGTGGACAAAGAGGCCAGGTAGAAGTGTACTGATTTTTATTACAGTCAAGGGAAATATAAATATACAGCATGCGGACGGAAATGTGGTCACCGACCCGCGAGAGAGTAAAAGTGGGTCGGCGAGACCCGATTTGTGTTTCTTTAGAGACATAAAATACAAAATATAAAAGTACACAATATGTGGTTATACAAGCTTTATACACTGACGGAAGCCCGCTGAATGCTCGCCCCCAAGTCACCAGTTGTGAGAGGTGGACAAAGAGGCAGGTAGAAGTTGTACTGATTTTTTATTACAGTCAAGGGAAATATAATATACAGCATGCGGACGGAAATGTGGTCGACCGCCCGCGAGAGAGTAAAAGTGGGTCGGCGAGACCCGATTTGTGTTTCTTTAGACATAAAATACAAAATATAAAAAGTACACAATATGTGGTTATACAAGCTTTATACACTGACGGAAAGCCCGCTGAATGCTCTCTCAGGGGGAAGTAAGAACAACGCGAATGATGAATTATGTACAGAGAAAATTATGAATAAGCGTTGTCCTTACAATACGGTGATAAGCGATAGGCTCTTTGCTTGAAAGGTTTTCCATCTTCTTGAATCTTGATTTCATGCTTGGTCAGATCAGTACGTCTAGGCACATCTGAAAAAATTTCTGGAAAACTTCTAATTACTTCACTTAAGTCTTCACCTTGTTCAACACTCAGATGTTTCAGTTTATCCTCCAAATTTTCCAAAATTGAAGAATTATTCATCTTGCTTGCAGCTCCCAATTCGTAGCCATCATCGTCTTCTGTAGATAAAGTTGTTTGGGTTACTGACACAGTTTCAGTTTTAGTTTCTGAGAAATAAGGTTTCAAGAGGTTCACATGTATCTTCCTTTGTTTTCTTCTTCTTTCTGGTGTTTCAGTCACATAAGTTCTATCACTTAACTTCTGAATTATCTTGTAAGGACCTTGAAATTTATTAGTGAGGGGAAATCTCTTGACAGGTAAGAACACTAACACTTGTTGACCAACACTAAAATTTCTTAGCTTAGCCTTAGCATCAAATCTCCTTTTCATTTTCTCTTGACTCATTTTCAAGTTTTCTAAAGAGAATTTTCTAATCTCTTTCAACCTTTTCCTTAAGTTCTTCACATACTCTCCTTGGCTTTCCTCTTGATTTTCTTCCCAATTTTCTGCAAGAATCTTCAACGGTCCTCTCACTTCTCTTCCAAAAATCATCTCATTAGGTGAACATCCCATACTTTCTTGATAAGCATTCCTAACCTCAAACAACATTAATGGTAAACCAACATCCCATTCTCTTCCTGACTCAGAACAATACTTTGTCAGCATACTTTTCAATGTCTGGTGGAACCTTTCCAAGGCACCTTGAGTTTCTGGATGATAGGCAGTGGATAACTGTTGTTTCACTCCTAACAAATTCATCACATCCTGGAATAACTTTGAAGTAAAGTTTGTTCCTCTGTCACTTTGTACTATCTCTGGTATACCAAACTTTGAGAAAAACTCCACAAGTTTTTCAGCAACTATCTTGGCAGATATATTTCTAATAGGGATTGCTTCTGGATACCTTGTCACAGGACACATTAATGTTAACAAATACTCATTTCCCTTCTTTGTCTTCGGCAATGGTCCAACCATATCTATAATCACTTTGCTAAAGGGTTCTCCTCTAACTTCTATAGGTTGTAGGGGGGCTTTCTTGATGGTTTCATTCAGTTTTCCAGCTATCTGGCAGGTATGACACTCACGACAGAACCTGCTAACATCTTTGTGAAGTCCAGGCCAGAAAAAATATTTCATGATCTTCTCCACAGTCTTCCTGATTCCCATATGTCCAGACTCATGAGCTACTGCAACCACTTGCTTTCTCAATGGATATGGAATCAAAATTTGATGATATTCACCCCATTCAGCATCTCCTGGTATATCTGTAGGTCTATACTTCCTCATCAGCAAACCTTCCTTCAGATAGTAACAGGTAGGAGTTTGTTGCATCTCTTCTCGATCAACAACTCTGAAGAACAAATCAGTTAACGATGCATCCTTCTTCTGCAAGTCCATCAGCTTCTCTCTTGTCACTTGACCAACTTCAAAGGTTGAATTCTCAATATCTGCTAACTCAGCTACTGTAGTTTCACTACTGTCTTCAGTAACACTTTGACTACTCGGAGTTTCTTCAGGAACATCAGGTTCTTCTTCTTCATCGTCGTCGTATTCTTCATCTTCTTGGGAAATCTCTTCTTGGTCAGCACTATGGGAAACTTCACTTCCCTGGAACAATTCTTCTAAGCGCAAAGATCCTTCACTTGATCCTTCTTTGGTGTGTAAATCCTCAGTTTCTTCACTTGCAGTCGTAGTCCTCTTCATACTTCTGGTAGTTTTACACAACTAGGAAACAGGTGGTTGGTTATTCTTCTCCAACTCTACTGTAGAGTAATCCTCAATGGTTTGTCTGTCACTACAGGACAAGGAATAAATGGCACACCACCAACTTCATTCCCCAACAGAACATGTACACCTTCCACAGCCAGTGAGTCCTTTACAGCAAAATCAACATTCCCTGTCACCAATTCACATGACAGGTGTAAGCGGCATATAGGAGTTACTTCCTCTCCTCCTATACCCTTCAAAATAACTGAATCTCTTGTGAGACTCTTCTCCAACTGAGGGTGAGAACCACGTACTACGACACTATGGTTACTCCCTGTATCACGTAATATCTTGACTGGTACCTGCATACTTCCTTCTTGAGTTGACAGCATACCCTCATAGATATATGGCTTAAAAGCCTCCACACTGCTAAGCCACTCACTGCTTGAGGTAACATTTCCACTGGTTGCTAAACATTCAGCTTGTTTAGTTTCATTCTTCTCTGGAGTCTGATTCTTTCCCACACTGCTCTTCGTAGTTTGTTTCACCTGGTCGCCTTTTACAACTTGACCAACTGGTTTTGACTGCTGTTGATTCCGGTAACACTCTTGACTGTAGTGTCCTACTCTTCCACACTTGAAAGAGACAACATTAGGTTTCTGTAACTGTCTTGAAAAACTGGATGAGGATTTCACATTAGTTTGCTGAGGTGTATTACCTTGTACTCTGGTATTATCACTTGAAGGTTTCCCATTAAATTTGTTCCTATTATTTGGATAAGACTTAAAACCTGGGCGTTGTTGACTCTGGTACTTGACATTGTAATTACGTTTACTACTGATTATATTGTAATCTTCACTTAGTGTAGCAGCTTTGTCAAGTTTCTTCACTTCTCTCTCTCTTAAATAGGCTCTTATATGTTCAGGAATTCCCTTAAGATACTGTTCAAGAACAAGTAACTCTTCTAACTCATCAAAGGTTTTTACTTTAGCAGCTTCTACCCAACGTTTGAAACACCTTCTCACTTTGTAAGCATAATCTAAGAATGTTCCCTTCTCATCTTTTCTTAAATTTCTGAATCTTTCATTGTAGTACTCTGGGGTCATCTGGTAAACTTGTAGCACACTGTGTTTAAGTACCTTGTAATCTTTACACTGATCAGCTATTAAGGCTAGATAAGCACTTCTCCCTTTACCAATTAAGACACTTTGTAGCAAAACTGACCATTTATCCTCTGGCCATCCCATACCTGAAGCCACTTTCTCAAAGTGATAAAAAAACTCATCTGGAGCTTCTTCAGTAAACTTAGGGATTAACTTCTGTACTCTCACTACATCAAATACAGGGTCTTGATTACCTTGGTTAGGGTTAAACGGTGTTACAGGTAATGTGGATCTAGCTTTTATTAATTCCATTTCCCTTTCATGTCTTGCGATTTCTCTTTCCTCTTTTATCCTTTCTCTTTCCTCTTCTGCTGCTTTTTCTTCTTCTCTTTCTCTTCTTTCTTGTTTTTCCCTGTCTATTCTTACTCTTTCAGCTTGCATTCTCTCTCTTTCAGCAAGCATTTTTAGCTTAATCAAATTCTCTTCTGCTTCAATGCATCTAAGCTCTAACTCTGCATCATTTTTCTCTTTCTTTTCTGCTTGCTTATTTATGAGATCAGCACGTGCTACGTTCAACAACTCTTGAGCCAATTCTAACTCATCTTCATCAGTTATTCTACCAGAGTTTATCAATGATTCCATAGCAATACATCTTATTTGTGCCTTTACCATACTAGTAGACACATAACCACCACATGCCTCTGCTAAAGCGCTCCACTGTGCTCTAGTCAGAGTGGTTTCAGACAAAACTTGGATGGAAGGGGCTGCTAAAAATTCCTGAACATTGAACTGAGCCATTTTCCTCTAAGTTATCAACTTACAATTCAATACAATAAATGCAAAACAAAAACTATATGGTCACTCTCCTAGCAAAATATATCCCTAACACCACCAGTATATTCTAGAGTGATAATGAAATCTGCTTTCCCGGGTCTCTGGGCACCATTAAACAAGAGGTACTAAGTGCCAAGTATCTGGTTACCATTTATCAATTATTACCTCACCAAAAGCCAGACACCTGAACCCTCATAACACGTTTAAATGACTGAATACTCTAAAGGCAACAGTGATCCCTTAACACTTACCAGTATTGCAGAAAATCAGACTAAGTTCATCAAAACAGGTGTGAGGTAATCTTGTAAGTAATTAAATTAATTAAAGGGCATCACTCCATCAACAACTTTAAAAGTCTAAGTATTTCTCTGATTTCAGAAGTCTAAGTACTTCCCTGGTTCTAAGTCACTTCAAGTAAATTGAAGGAAAGCAAATCAATTACCACTCTATGTTTCTACCTAACATAAATATAATCAAAATCAAATATACTGGTATAAATGAAAACCCTAATAAAAATTTTAAATACAAAAATTTATTATTAAACTCAAAATTTATAAGTGAAATTCACAATATCAGGGAAAATTACTGTTACTTGAAAACAAAGTAAAGTTTAATTAATTCTTGAATCAAATTAAGTAAAATTAAATAAAAATTAATTTATCACAAAATTCAAGAAAACTAATTCAATCAAAATTCAAAAGTGTTAGGCAATAATTGAAAATTTGAAGTTAATTCACAAGTGCTAAACAACAACAAAATTTGAAAAGAATTTAAGTTAATGCAAATTAATTCACAAATGTTAAATTAATTAAATGTGCAATGATTAAGCAATGAAAATAACTAAGTCAATTAAATTGTGAATGCAAATGAAAATATAAAATAAAAAGACACACTTCAACAAGAAAACGAAATAGTGCACAAACAATGGAACAAACACAAAACACAAAAAATACGCAATGTGTAAAAGTGTAAATCTTTTTCACTCAAAACACTGTAACCAACAGTTTTTACCAAACTTTCACAACCACCTGTTATTAGTTAACCACAGTTCCTATCAATTATTAGTTATTAGTTATTACCTAACCGTTATTAGTTGCAACTAATAAAAATATAACACTTTACCTTTTTGGTATACCAACTTCTTTCTCTGCTGCAGTATTGTCTTACACACTTTCACAGAAACCAGGCGCCGTTACGAAATAATGTTTGTTCAGATTCCACAAAAGAAACTAAATAACACTAAATAAACTCTAAGAAATACCAAATATGAAATTCTAAGTTACAAGTGACCAATTTACGTTACGTTAATATAATCTCAATGATGTCGAGTGAGAGAGAGAGAGAGAGAGAGAGAGAGCGATCTAATCGCCTCGAGGTTCTATGATCTAATGAAATCTTCTTCCCTTGCAAAAACTGGACTGAGATGACAAAAAACGTATTTGGCACGAATGCTTCCAGTAGCTTCGAAATCTGACGCAATCTTCATAAAGAAATGTGTAACATGCACGTGGTTTTGATCAAGGAAATACGCGTAAGAGTCCAGTCTGTTAAAAAAAAGATGTACTCTACTCGATCGAAACGGAGGCTGAGCGACAATTAAGATTGACATGTTTTGATAACAACGCAAGACTCAATTCTCTTGCTATCACATGCGTTGACAGATTTAGGAAAACAAACGGATCTCGCAGACCCTCTAATCTTACAGTGTTGACATAAAAGTTAAACATTCGTAGTTTTGAAAAGACAAAGTAAATCTCTCTCTTTTTACATTCTACGTTAATATATATATATTCTTTTACATTATGTAATGCGAAATCTGAACACACATTTTAAAACATCCTATTCTAAACTATCTAGGAATCTGAAAAAATGTTACACAATCTACATGACACTTCAAAGATGGGAAATATGCATTTTGAAAGTAGCAATATATATATATATATATATATATAGATATATATTATATATATATCTATATATATACATATGTAAAAGCAAAGGTTTTTTTGCCACGAAGGAAAAAATGAAAAAGCGAGATAACCAAGTACTTTCAGTCCTGTTCGGACCCTTTACTGAGGCAAACTGATTTTACAGAGGACAACATAGTCAAAAGAAGGCTTGATATCCAAACTGACACTACAAGATTAGCATTAAGGGCGATTTCACTCTACAGAAAGGAGGAAACACCTGAGGGTAGCCACACCTTGGGGGACACACGCAGTAAACAAGTTATTCTTCCAGAAAACAGTACATTTTGAAAAAACACGGAAGTATATACAATTTAATATCATGAAATTTACACAAATTTTCCCAAAAATTATTATTAATGAAAAGACGAAAGAAAATATAAATATATATATCGAGGGAGAGAAAATATCGAACCAGAGAGAGAGAGAGAGAGAGAGAGAGAGAGAGAGAGAGAGAGAGAGAGAGAGAGAGAGAGAGAGAGAGAGAAATAATAACTATATACATGTGGGACTAATTTATTAGTAGTTCATTTATTTTAAGGTCCTTCATAAACATCTTACAAATATATGGGTCCAAATGGTACGTTCCCAGACTAAGATTTAGGTTGTTTTTATTAGTGATGTGTATAATTGCTGATTCCAGTAAATTTCTTGAAACATAATCATTAGATCTAGCAATTACCGAGGTATCACCCCAATTAATACAATGAGATTTTTCACTCAGATGGATAAACAGTGCATTTGAAGTCTGGGCTGTTCTAACTGAATACATATGCTGCTTAATACGTACACATAAATTTTACTTGACTGACCAACGTAAAACGATGGGCAATCCTTACAAGGAATTTTGTAAATGATGTTGTTATTTGTTACGGGACTATTCTTAATTAGCATATCTTTAATGGTATTGTTATAAGAGAACACTACATTAACATTAAACGATTTAAATATTGATTTTATGGTTTTAAATCCACGAAAGTAAGGTAAGCTAAGTACATTTTTAGGCATATCTTTTTCATTAATAGCAACACTGTAAAACTTTTTGTGAGCTTTTTGATAACATAAATCAATTAAATGAGGTGGGTAGCAGAGATCGTTTCCTATCTTTTTTATGTATTCTATTTCTTGGTCAAGATATTGTGGACTCGTGATACGCAAAGCGCGTAGAAACATAGAAGAAAAAATTGAAATTTTAATATTAAGATGGTGGCCAGAATAAAAATGTACATATGTTAAATTATTTGTGGGTTTTCTATAAATACTGAATTTGCATTGGAAAGATTCTCTATGTATTAATACATCTAGGAAAGGGATGACATTGTTATTTTCGATTTCAACAGTGAATTTTATGGATGGCACTAAATTATTCAATTTAGACAATAAAATCATTTACATCGATACCAACAGGTAAGACTACTAAGATATCATCGACATATCGGTACTATTCAAGTGTGATATTCGGGAGGTGTTGTCTCTCAAAAAATTCCATATATAAGTTTGAAAGGAGAGGTGATAAAGAGTTACCCATGGCCATACCAAATATTTGTTGGTAATATTCTCCATTAAAAATAAATCTGCAATCACAAATACATAACTTAATCAAGGAAATTATGTGACTAACGGACATAGGCAATTCATGCAGTACAAGTTCATTACTTAAATATTCTAGCACAGAGTCAATAGGGACTTTTGCAAACAAAGAACATACATCAAAACTGACAAAGATATCGCTAGGGCTTAGTACAATATTATTTAATTTTTCCACAAGATCAAGAGAATTCCGGATGTGTGAATTAGATACAGTTCCTAGTAGAGGGGATAACAATTTAGTAAGATATTTAGATAGTTTATAAGCAATTGATCCTACAGTACTAATAATGGACGCATAGGTTTGTTTTCCTTATGAGTTTTGACTAGGCTATATAAATAAGGTAATGAGGGACACTTTACAGTTAACTTACACAAAAGTTAGTTTTTATCTTTAAGAATTTATTTGGTATTGATATTTAAGTTTTTTATTACTTGGTCCAACGGTTTTTTTGTGTGAGTTTTTTGCAAGTTATTTCATCCTCTAGTAAAGTATGCATGCGTGATATGTAGTCAGTTTTGTCAAGAACCACTAAACTATTGGATTTATCAGCCTTGGTAATGTGTAAGCTATTATCATTTTTCAATTCTTTTAAAATTTTTCTGTAGCGAGCGGGGAAGTTATTTTCATGATAGGCATGCGTAGCACTATATGTCATGCCTTTGATAATGTCTAAATGATTTTGTGGTAGGTCACAGTATTTTTCAAACTTATATAGAGATGTCGCTATTGATAAAGCTGAGGGTTTGTTACAAATGAAGAGAGTCAAACCAAAGCCTAATGCACGCACTGCATTATCGCTTATTGTTTGCTCGATAAATTCACCACACAATCACTTCTAGCATTATTGGTCCAATCACTGTCGTTGATAAGGTTGCTTAATTTTCTGTCCAGTTTTCTAAACAAAGTGACTGTAGTTCTATGAAGTTTTCCATATATTTCTTGCCTTATTGCGTGTTTCCAATCAGCGGGAATCGAGTAGTTGAAGTTACGTCAGGCTTTTTCCAGTTCTTTAAATTTCTCCTTTTCCTCCATTTTCGCGGCAGCAATGTGACGTTTTAATATAATTGAAGAAAATTCGTTAAAAGGATGTTGATCGTATCTTCTTATGTGGTATGGTAGCAATGATTTGGGTAACACTTGTTCCACCTGGCATTTTTTCAGGAATTTCAGGTGAATTCTGGTAGAGTGCGCCGCCTGTAAGGACTTGGAGAAAGAGGTGACAAAGCAGCTCAGCAGTGGGAACAGGAAAGTAAAAGTCAACGTGACCCTCATGATGAATAACTTGATCACAAAGTATATAAAACGTGATGCTATGTATAAATAAAGGTTTTTTTGCCACGAAGGAAAAAATGAAAAAGCGAGATAGCCAAGTACTTTCGGTCCTGTTCGGACCCTTTACTGAGGCAAACTGATTTTACAGAGGACAACATAGTCAAAAGAAGGCTTAATATCCAAACTGACACTACAAGATTAGCATTAAGGGCGATTTCACTCTACAGAAAGGAGGAAACACCTGAGGGTAGCCACACCTTGGGAGACACACGCAGTAAACAAGTTATTCTTCCAGAAAACAGTACATTTTGAAAAAACACGGAAGCATAATCTAATGATTATGTTTCAAGAAATTTACTGGAATCGGCAATTATACAAATCACTAATAAAAACAACCTAAATCTTAGTCTGGGAATGTACCATTTGGACCCATATATTTGTAAGATGTTTATGAAGGACCTTAAAATAAATGAACTACTAATAAATTAGTCCCACATGTATATAGTTATTATTTCTCTCTCTCTCTCTCTCTCTCTCTCTCTCTCTCTCTCTCTCTCTTTTCATTAATAATAATTTTTGGGAAAATTTGTGTAAATTTCATGATATTAAATTGTATATGCTTCCGTGTTTTTTCAAAATGTACTGTTTTCTGGAAGAATAACTTGTTTACTGCGTGTGTCCCCCAAGGTGTGGCTGCCCTCAGGTGTTTCCTCCTTTCTGTAGAGTGAAATCGCCCTTAATGCTAATCTTGTAGTGTCAGTTTGGATATTAAGCCTTCTTTTGACTATGTTGTCCTCTGTAAAATCAGTTTGCCTCAGTAAAGGGTCCGAACAGGACCGGAAGTACTTGGCTATCTCGCTTTTTCATTTTTTTCCTTCGTGGCAAAAAAACCTTTATTTATACATAGCATCACGTTTTATATACTTCGTGATCAATTGTTATCGTGATAAATTATATATAAATATATATATATATATATATATCATATATATATATATATATATATATAGATATAAATATATATATATATATATATATATATATATATATATAGTACGTTTTAGGGCACAGCTGTGAAAAAACGTAAGGGGAAAGAGGAAAAAATTGAGCGCTTATGACTTACCTTAAGTTTATGGGATTGTTTTATGCTTCGAAGGTTGCCAGAAAACTCAGCAAGTTAATCTAAATTACATTTATTTACAAAGAAAACATTAAATGGCCTGAGAATACTCAAAGGCACATGGGCCACATGGAAAGAGTGACATGTATTGTCCGAATTGCTCTTATCATTCCCAATATTAAGAAAATGGTCACAATTAGCATCTACTGCAAAGCTGGTTTCCAAATTTCTGTTCTCAGGTAATAAAAGCGCTTGCAAGGAGACAGGGGGCACGGAGCCGGCAGTGGCAATCTGGAAATGAACCCCAAATTACACACAACATAAAAACAAAGAATTCTCACTCAATATTTATGTCTAACGCACTATGGAGGGAATTTATCCTTCATCACACACACTGGGAGAGCTCTACTGCTTAAAGAGATTCATGGCTCAATGAAGATTTTTGTTTATCTGGGATGAGTCAGGAGGGCAGCATGCAATCGCTAGGTAGGAGGAACAAAGGGAGGTTCGTTTGAGAAGTAGGAATTTGAGTTGGAAAATGTGGGAGAGTTTATTTGACTCGGAGTAAAAGAAACTGGCAACATGAATGTAACTCAGACGTACCTGGGTGCCTTATAGAGAGTAATTTAAATAGGATGGTGTCGGCTTTGTCCGAGTTTAGGCGCGCCAGTCAGCGCCTTTGTTTAGGCCTAGGGGCAGGCAGGGTCAGACATCTGTCTGTTCCAAGAGACTGAGCTGGAATAAGAACGAGGTCAGGTGCTTGAGGTTGGAGGTAGCTTCTCCCCCCCCCCCACCACCATTGGCAGGTCATTCTGGAAACAGTGTTACAGCAAGCGAAAGAGTCACAGGATAATAGATCTTATGAGTAGGCCTAGGAAGTACCTATCTAGCTACACACTCCCCTAAAGGTGGGTACACACGTGCGAACCGAACCTTGTATTGTAACCGATTCTTGTAACAAAAACGCAAGTGTGGACGGTTCCTCGAACCCGAACCCCGAACCCGCGAGGTTCGAGGCTCGGTTCGCCCTCCGTCCCGCCAATTGTCGGTTTTTGGGCCCCGCATCAAAGGGAGGTCTCTTTGAACGTTACGCCATGTGTGGACGGGACCTGTATGACACGCGTAACAACAGAGGTTGCTGAACTTGTTAACACCGACTATGAACAAGACCGTCCATAGTAGAGTCCCTTGTATTGGTCAGTCAGTACGTATATGTCTACCATGGCTGATTGAAGTGACGAAGAGGTCCTTCAATTTATTAGCTATTACGAAGAAAAGACTTCACTGTGGCCAGAAACTTCTTGGAATCTCAAGTCAGCGAGTAATTCCCGACCACTGTATTCTACCCTTCTAGTATATAACCTTGATTGCCTCCATCTTCTTTTATTTCGCTTCATCTTCGTTAAATAATGTGTATAAATGTACGCGGCAGCTGCTACTTGCATGGTGGCCATCGTCGGTAAACTCCCTGGACAGAGACAGACTGGTGATCGCAAGTGGATTGAAATGAAGTTACGTGCTTAACGTGGTTACGGTTCGTCCTCTACATTTTGACACCTTGTAAACCGTATATGCGTAACTCGGTTACGCATACAAGGTTCGGCTCTCACGTGTGTACCCACCTTTAGGATATGTCCCTAATGCTTAACGAATTTTATTCGCCTGCTTTTACCTGCCGGGAATGTCTATGCTGAGTTTCCCTCCTAAAGTCAGCTGATGTTAGGAGTAAGATGGCTGCCATTTCTAGCTAATGAAGTAAAATTAAATTACCAAGGAGGCGAGGCAATATGAAAATGTAACAATATATATATATATATATATATATATATATATATATATATATATATATATATATATATATAAAGGTTTTTTGCCACGAAGGAAAAAATGAAAAAGCGAGATAGCCGAGTACTTTCGGTCCTATTCAGACCATTTACTGAGGCCTCAGTAAAGGGTCCGAATAGGACCGAAAGTACTTGGCTATCTCGCTTTTTCATTTTTTCCTTCGTGGCAAAAAAACCTTTATTTATACATAGCATCACGTTTTATATACTTCGTGATCAAGTTATTCATATATATATATATATATATATATATATATATATATATATATATATATATCTATAGAAGAGAGAGAGAGAGGAGAGAGATGAGAGAGAGAGAGAGAGAGAGAGATTACAAACGAAGTAGGGGAAGGAAGAGAGTATAGACTGGCATAGAAAGTCCACAAACAGACGCGAGTAGAAGGACATGTCTGAGTTCTTTGTCCTGCAGTGGACTAGCAATGGCTGATGATGATGATGATGATGATGACGATATATATATTTATATAGTCTTACTTGATCTTAGTTAAATATCCTCTGTTCTTTAACTTCTTATTTTCTAGCACATTTGGAACTTGAACCTACTTCCACAGCTGTTATTCCAACTCCAAGTCCCAAGATATGATTCAGAATTCATACGGTCCAGTCACAAATTGCCTGAAAGGAATGGGTAAAAATCTATATTTCAAAATATGTACCTATCAGAAAAGGGGTCAGTACTGTTTCTCTTTCAGCTCTTGTTACCTACATCAAACCTCTTCAATCAAAAGCTTACCATAAACCTTTCCTGATATAAATTTATAGCCTCTTCTATAATTGTTGAAGCCTTTCCCTTATCCAGACGTACTTTACACTTTCTGGGCAATCATTCAGTCGTTATCACCTCTGTAGTAGTACAGTATGCAGCAAAACTCGTGCGACTTTTTTATTTTTGTACTGGACAAGCACTGTTCTCAAGTTGCCACTTAGTTTAAAATCTCATATTTTACTTTATAAACATGTATGTATGAGGAAAAGTTGGTTAATTGTCATGTAACATTGATACTTTAAAACCACGCTAAGTGAACTGTATCTTTTTTTGAGCAGTTTCCCAATGTTTCGCCGTTACAATTTAGCGTCATTAGAAATGTGGAGGAGGTAAGAGTTGCCAGTTAGTGACTTTCGAACGAAAAACACTGAAATCGGGTCACACGAGTTTTGCTGCATACTTTATCATGGCATTTTGCTTGAAATTCCACTAGCTACTGGTGCCTATCCATTCTTCAAGCTACACGTTGTTCTCTTAATTTCCTCGCTGATCACCTCCACCCGTAATCCCTTTCTTACATTAACCCATCCTAATCTTGTGGCATTCAGTTCCGCTTTTCTTTTAACACTAGCATTTTAAAAAATCTTATAAATATCCAATCCGCCGATCCTGAACCACACAACTTCCCTCTCTCTCTCGCCCAGAAACATTTGCTCATATTCACCTCCAAATTTTCATTGCGTGCCTCCTTTTTCCTCTTAAAGTTTTTCTCGAATATCCCTTCCTGCATCCTATCTAACCATGAGTGATCTCTTCTATAAGGTAGTTGTGCCTCAAGTAATTTCGCCATCTTTTTTTCGTTTTCACCAAACCTTTCATTTTATCATCTCTCACATCACTGCTTTGATTCCCCTTCCAGGCCTACGTATATCCTTCCGTACCTAAAAACACTGTCACTAGAATCTGTATCCCATTCAAGAATTCTTCATGCATGCGTAAGTGTGTGTGTGTGTGTGTGTGAGAGAGAGAGAGAGTAATGTCATGTATTACTAAGGGCCCCTTCACACTATGTCGCACCTACATGCGACTAGCAGTCGACGATTATCTCTAATATACAGATGGCCAACGAAGAATAGGCGTAGTTTCTTAATTCATTGTTCGTTATGGAAATATTGCCATATGCAGGTGCCAGATTATTTACTTAACAATAAATAACATTTCCTTTCAAAGGTGCTATACTAGAAATAAATTACATTAGAATTGAGTAGACTTATTCAACGTATTAAAGATAATTATTTTGCAAAGTAAGGAAAATATATACCGATGGGTCCACGATTTCTAGTTTTATTCTCAACTCTAGCTTCATGACAGTATACCGAAGATTTTGAAGTTGGCATTGCTGCCGCTCGAGTCTTGACTCAACGTATCGTACTGCACTGGGGTGTCGTCATTTCGTCTCCTACAGCCGATAATTGAGGTGGGAGACGGCATAACTTATATCCTCTTGCGGTGGCAGGGTGGGCTAAGGCTTCACTGCCAGTCCTGGAATTGAAGATATCGATGGTTCGTGCCCGTCGGCCGGCAATTCTATTATCGTCTAGAAAATTCCCCTTCGGTTAAACATGTATGAAAATATATTAATTCCGAGGTAGAGTGAATTAGATATTAAAGGACATTTGTAGCTCGATATATGTATATGAATCAGGTAATGTGATATGACTTATATAATTGGCCACGTGCGGGCAAAAGCACTACAACGCTACCGAGGACGAGGTGGGTTTGATGCAGTCTCCAAAACTACAAATACCTGAAGTGCGATGGGTATTTGAGGTGGGAGACGGCATAAACTTATATCCTCTTGCGGTGGCGGGGTGGGCTAAGGCTTCACTGTCAGTCCTGGAATTGAAGATGTCGATGGTTCGTGCCCGTCGGCCGGAAATTCTATTATCGTCTAGAAAATTCCCCTTCGGTTAAACATATATGAAAATATATTAATTCCGAGGTAGAATGAATTAGATATTAAAGGACATTTGTAGCTCGATATATGTATATGAATTACGGTAATGTGATATGACTTTTATATATATAATATATATATATATATATATATATATATATATATATCAATCTGCTTTATTTGATTGTTCCCGTTATTCTTGATTTATTAGCCATGTTCGCCTTTCTTCTTATCCTTTTCATAATTGCTTAATATAATTAACTCAGACCTAGCTATTCAAAGTCAAAAAGCAAACATAAAAAAATCAAACGAATATAATTCAGTCTTATTTTTTATCGAATTCCTTGCATATCATCATGTTTCATTTGGACAAGTTAGAAAGCTGTGGGAGTCAAAACTGACGAATACATTAAGAAAGGCTTACTTTCATTAAAGCTTTCTTAGGTTGATCTTTCTGTAGCTATTCATTTGTTCTAAATAGAAATTAATTCAAATTAGTTCCACATGTATACCTAGACCTACTACCATAAGCATATTATAAGTAGCTGAAAGGATAAGAAATATGAAAGGTGACGTTCTCGTTTAAGTCTATTTCATGTTTTTTTTTGTTTTTTTTTTCAAAAAAACCTACTGCTTTAATCAAGGGTTGCTCTTTGACGGCTACATATTTTGTGGAATGAAAGATAAAGTTTCTTTAAACAGAAAATATTTTATAAGCATGCATTTTAAGGCCTCCGTTGTCGGTGCGGGGAATTTTAAAATAATTGTTATCATTAGTGATGCTTTTACGCGATGGAGTTCGTAACGAGAAGTCGGATCAAGTCGCCTGAGATGTAGAAGAGAGCGGAGGTGGCGTATAGGAGTGATGGAAGGATTAGGCCGATGTTAAGAAAGTATCTCCAAGTAAAATGTATTCTTTAGGTTTTGAAGAAAAAAATGCATGCATCAATGAAACTGTTACCCTCCGTATCCGTGGTATTCACTGGCCACCGATAAAAAACAAAACAAAAAGAGTAAGCCTAAATGAATCTCTCATCCATCAAAGATAAGTTTGCTTATTCATTAGACTTATTCGTTAGACAACTATCAAAGATTTCAAGTGTAGATTTAAAAATCTCTTCCTCTCCATCTAAAGTATTCATCAGACACCAGTCATAAGCGTAGAGCTAGTTATGATTCCTGGTTCAGCAATGTCGTGGCGAGGCACTATAGAATTCAAAGTTCACAAATGAATGTTGCTCAGCAACATTTACAATACTGTATTGTCTTGCTCTCTTGTGGTGCTTCGAGGTGTTCCACCTCTAAGCCCATGTTCTAAATTTTGCCGTTCTTTATACAATTTGATTCATCTATGTATGATTCTCTCCGGTTTATTAAGCTTTCTTGATATCTCTCCAACAGGAACTTGCATCGAATGCGGTGCAACAATTCTCTCGCTCATCGAGGGATGTTTCTTAGACCGATAAATGACACATAGACGTTAGATTCCCGTGCACATAACATCGAAAGCAATAGTGAGGTCGCCTGGTTCACACTGTTAGGATATCGTTTTTTTTTCTTTTTGTTTTTAAATTTGATAGCATTTTGTGAGATTCCAATGTTTTCTGTTAAATTTAACAAATGGAATAGTTCAACTATACCTTCAACTTAATATTGAAATGATAATGTAAGGACTAGGTTTATGCAATACTTCTAGTGATATGTGTCTCCTATCTATTTGGTAATGTATATCTATGGTTGTGATATGAGTTTTTTATCACTTCGTTTCGTTCACGTCAATTTTGCTATATGGAAAATAGTTTTACACCATAACATAACATAATGTTCTAAAGATATCAGTTACTGTTTTTAACGTCATTACACATGATTTCTTCCATCTTTGAAAAGAAAAATAGATAATAAGGCATGAATCGTGCATCAGGCAGGTGAACCAAAAATTATGAAACTCTGCCACCAGTTTTTTGGCCGACAGTACCTTTTCACACTATGTCGGTCCGGCATCGCATTATAGCCGACAGGCCCCACTGGCCATGTCCGGTGCTGCACCCAGACGTGATTGCAGTTGGCCATTGCGTTCAATACATGTATTCACACTATGCGATTTTTTCCTGCATATACGTGCGGCAGCAGTAGACCTCCGCTGCTTCTGGTGATCGGGTGCATTGGGTATTGAAAACATTTGAGGGATATAAATAGTTGTTCCCGTTGTTGAATAACCACTGGTTCCATGCAACAAAAAAACACCATACAATAATAATAATATCAATAGTGTTATTCGTAAATAAGAAAGAACTACAGGTATGGATATCTTAAGTATAAACTACTGAGAAATGATTTACTAAATGATTTGCTGTTTTTTTTCATTTGGGTTACGTATACGTTTTGATACTGAAATTATTAGGTTATCGGCAGATTATTGATATAAAAGAGGACTAAAAGCTTTTGATTTCGATATATATGATTTCTTAAGAAGTTTTTATAGTTAACAGTTACGTTTTATTTAAATTAATTAATGAAACAGAGAGAGATATGCATTTTTTATATCAAAGTAAAAGATTTTAGTTTTTGATATAGATATACATATCAGTTTATACTTTTCATAAATAGAGATGTGTAAGGACAACGCTTTTTCCCTAATTTCATTGTAACCAATCATCAAGTCGCGTTGTTCTTATTTCCATCCGATAGAGCGTTCCGCGACCTTTCCGCCGATGTATAACACCTGCAATTCCAATATTTGCACGCCTTAATATATCTAAATGTATGTCTGTAAGAAAACACAAACTTACTGTCTCAGAGTCATTCCTGTTAGCGGTGCGAGACTGCACTACATATCCGTCCGCACCTGTCTATGTCAACCCAGTTTGTCTGTAAATAAATTATCAGTACCCAGCTACCTGTCTTAATCTCTGGAACTCACAACTGGTGTTTTCATTTCTCAGTTTTAATTTCTATATGGAAAAGCAAATTTACAAGGAAAGGTCCATATTATTTCCTCTTACTTGATGGTAACTGCCAGTTGTTATGCTGGCGAAATATCATCTCTGAATGTCATATTTCTTTTAGCAAATATGACATTCTTGTAGACGTGACAAGAGTTCCTCAAAGGCTGTTTTAGACATTCTGAAGTAATTACAAAATTTATCATGATCTCTCTTTAGCTCCTCGAAAATTGTGGCAGATGCACCATACAAGTAAGTGCCTTTGTGTATTCAAAGGGTGTACCGAGTGAATTCTAGATTTTTTCTTTTTTTCTCAAATGTAATAAATACAGACAATAATTTTCTCTTCCTGTCCATCTAGTTACCACTACAGGCTGAAAGCAGACTGCAAGCGCTCGTCAAATATTGGATCACTTTGTGCGGCTGTCGGACAAATGTACGATTTCCGCAATTTTGTAACGCATTGAGATCCGGTACTGCAATCGCATAGCGTGAAAGGGCCCTAACCAAGAATGAATTGCAAGTTTGATCACGGAACGGGGTAACAATTCAAGTTTGCTGAATGGAAATCCATTGTCATTATACGCTCGTCTGAAAGACTCTTGAATAATGGGTGAAAGTTGGGGCAAAAAGACTATAAAAATGGGAGGCAAAGTGTAGGGACTAAAAAGAACAGAAGAAGAAGTAATAAAAGGGGTTGTACTAGAGATGATCCACAGACCTGCAAAAGAAGCCTAAAACAACGCAAATGTTTAAAAATGCGCTGGGAGCAATAAAACATTAATGCAAAGTAAGTCTCCACATGACTGAATGTATACAAATACGACCGACGAGGTCATATCACTTTTATTAGTTAGTTGCGCCTACTTAACACGAGGAAAACCAGCCCAAAATTATCACGCACTTCTGAGAAGCAGATCTAATTCCACAGCCTACCCGGGAGTTGTTGTTCCTATCTATTCTCTTGTTTTACTGTTGTTCCTACTATTCTCTTGTTTTACTGTTGTTCCCTTCTATTCTCTTGTTTTACAAGTGTTTGTAGGCGTGTATATTTATATAATAGTATATATAAAGTGGGATAAATTTAAACTAGAATATTTGAAGTGTATTTCCTGAGCTGGGATAACCTTTATAGTCACACAGAAATTTAACTTTTTTTTTTTTTTTTTCTTGGCATAAAAGTTGAGTATACGTAGAAAATTTGAGGTTGATTGATTGGTGTAAAAGTGTACCATGGCGTCACAACAACTAAGGTCATTGACGCCGGAAAATTTGAGGTCTGCTTCTTAAAATTCGTTAAATTGAAGACAGAAACTGATGACATCTTGCCGCATATAAGAGTACTATAACGTCCGAGAGTTAGGTTAGGTTAGGGTGAAGGTCTTACGGGTGTGCAATTTTCGCCATAATTTCTGAAGCATACAAGATAAAGGCTTTCATATTTGGCAAGCATACTCCCCTAATCAAGACCAAAATCGATCAGGGCCAAATAGGAATTTACCTTTGGCAATGACTTTTTAACAGAGATTAACTTCATAGTATGTGTCATGAATTTCGAACTGATCATTCGAAATCCCCGCCATTTAACTTCACAAGTGTTGCGTTAAATTGGGGCAAGACTGAGGGATCTCGCGGGCGATTCATTGAACAAAAAGCTGTCCAATACACGACAGTTTATGACGCAATTCCTAAATGCATGGCGGGGAAGGAGCGCGTCTTATAGAAAAGAAGACGTTATGAATTTTCATTAATAAATCTAATTCGCTGATCACTAGCAAGAGATAAATTATCATGTATAGATTTTGAGCCAAGGATTCTGTAGTTCACACAGGAAAGCGTAAGTTTCCTTTGAAGAAGGGCGAAGTGACGCGTCATTCCTGCCCAGAATCTGATTCGTGTAAGTACCGTAGAAATTTGTGTCTCTCAATTCTCCAACTCCCAGCCATCGCCATGCTAGGTCGAATTCCGTCTTAACAGTAAGTTAACTTTATCCACGTATATATGTGCCATCCCTGCAATGAGGGATTCGATTTATGCAGCAAAAGAAAGCTGTCAGTGCAAGGATGTTATTTGTTTGTGATATTGAGTCTATGGGTCTCGAATTGTGCAGATTTTTCGTCCAGTTATGGACTTAGTGTTTTGCCGGCACGTGACTTCAAAGACCCTATGTGCTACCCCATAAGAAAGCAAGAAAGTTTTCAGGTTAATTATATTAACTGAGTGAGAGCAGTAAGAAACTGCGTGTATTGTGGAATTCTGCTAGGAACTTTAGTTTCGGTGTACTGTTAGTGTATTTAAATGTTTATTTTTTCGTAATAAAATTATGTTGACCAGATTTTATTGTATCTCACCCTAAGAGTTTTAGAGTGCGAGCCTCCTCAAGGCCTTGTCATCTGCCCACAACATCCGGGCACGAATCATATAATAAAAGTCGAGAAAATTCCCGACAATATGCATACTACAATTCAATGCAGAGTGAGATCAAGGTGAAGCTAATAGTAGTACTTATGCCTCAAAATCATATTTTAACTTTATCACAAATCTTAAATTATAACAAACAGACTTCATATTCAGCATATCAAATGTAGTACCAATGATATTGATTGCAGAGAGAAGTCAGGGTCCTGGTTAGAGGTCAAAGATCAAATAGGAATAGCTTGTGTTTTGTTTGTTTGTTTTTATTTGTACGTTGCATGGAACCAGTGGTTATTCAGCAACGGTACCAACGGCTTTACGTGACTTCCGAACCACGTCGAGAGTGAACTTCTTCCACCAGATATAAACACCTGTAACATCTTAATGGAATGCCCGAGAATCGAACTCGTGGCCACCGATGTGTTTGTTGTTTGTATGGTGTTTTTACGCTGCATGGAACCACTGGTTATTTCAGCAACGGGACCAACGGCTTTCCGTGACTTCCGAACCAGGTTGAGACTGAACTTCTATCACCAGAAATACACATCTCTCACACCTCAGTGTCTTTTGGCTTGACTTGTCTATCTGTTGGAAATTCATCAGATTACCCAAAACAGTTACCTGAGGATTTTCACAAAAATCCTCTCAAGATTGGCAGGGAGAGATAGGAAGGTCACTTTTGGGCACCCACTACCTTGCAGAAAATAGAAAGCACATATTCTAAACATAAAAAAAGGGGACAAAACCATCATCCCTAGGATAAACTGGCAAACTGTGTGAAGGCAGCGCAAGACATCTTAATACGGCCTCTGTTAAGCAATTTGCATCAACATTAACTGAAGCGCTCTCTGCATCATAAAACCCTCCAGGCCTTTATTAGCATTCCCCAAAGACACCATAATTTACTGTACACCATTTTAAATTCGTGTTTTCTCAATTTAATTATAATCTTACATGCTTGAAGGACCACCAGAATAGACAAGCATATAATGAACATATGCACACACAAATACACATCACATGTACTATACATATATGTGTGCATATACGTATATATATTTCTTCAAATACTCCATATGTATTTGAAAAAAAATCTAAGCGGTTTCTACACTCTGTCTATGACTAATTACTGTGAGTACTCTAATTATACAATTACAGTACTATTTTTCTTATTATACTGCCACTCATAAAAACATAAATAAATTATGCAGAGGGAGAGATCTTATATGCATGTTCCCACCCTGAGAACACAAATAATTTTACTGTACAACTGATTACATACTCTTACACTCTACCAGTGGTTCTTTAACTTTTTATATTACCACGCCCCCTCTATGAGTTGTTTGTTTATATGGTGTTTTTACGTTGCAAGGAACCAGTGGTTATTCAGCAACGGGACCAATGGCTTTACGTGACTTCCGAACCACGTCAAGAGTGAACTTCTGTCACCAGAAATACACATCTCTGTCCCCTCAGTGGAATGCCTTTATGAGTTGGTTCTTCCCTCTACGCCCCCCTTGCATCTGAGTAAAATTCCCTCCCAAATTTAAATTAAATTAATAAAAGGAAAGAGAAGGGGTTTCGAGGAATAGAGCGGGAGAGAGGCAAGTAATTACGAAACATGGTAAGGTCAATTAACGAGTCTAACCAGATTAGTAGACTATAGGAAACTGACGTCTTAAGGCAACAACACTTTCGCATTTTTTTTTCAAACACTTCAGAAGTTAGTTTCCCTAGTTTAAGAACCGTTGTACCATACCATTCACTCATTTCTAAATGAGTCCTAAAATAAACCCCTTGGCTGTCTACTAGGCTCTCATATTGGATTCACACCATCTCTCTCTCTCTCTCTCTCTCTCTCTCTCTATATATATATATATTATATATATATATATAGTATATATATATATATATATATAGATATGTGTGTGTATATATATATATATATATATATATATATATATATATATATATATATATATATATATATGCGCGTGTGTGTGTATGCAAAGTTCACAATTAACAAATATAAAATAGAATAAATCCATTCCTTATTTCAGTGAACCTTTTATTTTTAATTTAATTGAACTGAATGTAGAATTTAGGCCAAAGGCAAAGGACTGAGACCAATGAGGTCATTCAGCGCTGAAACAGAAATTGACAGTAAAAGTCTGAAAGGTGTAGCTGGAGGAAAACAATGCAATTGCACTATGGATCAGTATTTAGGAGAGGGTGGAAAGTAAGATGGAAGAAAGAGAATATGAAAGGAGGTACAGCAAAAGGAATGAAAGGGGTTGCAGCCAGGGGCCAAAGGATGACCCAAAGAACCTTAAGTAATGTTCACGGGGGAATCTTTTGTTTGGTCATGTAGTAATTCATCATTTGTCCTAAGGATTGCTCTTCATTGTATTGGGAGAATAAGATGGAGTACATTATATATACAAAGATTTGGTTTATTTTAGCAAAAATACAGTTTTATACCATTAAAATGATAAGAGAATTACAAATTATTTCTTACTATCCTTTGTGTGTTGCTATTACTAAGGATCAAGATATACCATCTCAGTGTTTTCAAGAACATGGTCTTCTTATCGCTGTCAAATACTCCCATCATCAAAAATCATACATGAAGATTTGAAAGTTAAAACTCGCAGATCTATCAGTAGCATGTTTTAGGAGCATAAAATAACCTTGGCCAAGTCTTCTTCTAGAAAGCCATGTGATCTCTTTCAATGCTTCAAATCTCCCCAGGGTGGTGCACTTCCCATAGGGGGTTACTATTTAGTGTACCTTAAGCTACAGTTTGTAGGAAGTAACCAGGGTACTCTTAGGCATTCCTTCAGCCTCCCGCTACATTGCTTTCTGTCTCTTACTTCATGCCCTCTTCTTCTCTTTTTTTCTTTACTTTGTCTTACTCTAATCTTCACATCACATTCAAGAACACCTCATTTGAGCCAGCCCTTTGAGTCTAAAAATAACAATTTGTCGAAAATTGTATTTTGCCTAACTATACAAACCTGAGGTCCTGTCCTTTAACAATAGGAATGTAACTTGCGGCAGCTGGAACCAGTCGTAAGCTTCGAACAAGGGAGTTCGGTAGTTAACTGCTTGTCCGACAGTCAGCGCACCGCGCGACTGGGAGGTGAAGATTCAATTTGCTTTAGGCCCAGGAAAAACAGTGAGGGGTGGCATGAGGTGGGACTATGTGTAAAGGACCTCAGGTTTGTAAAGTTAGGAAAAATACAATTATCGACAAATTGTTCTTTGTTTCGATACGTAATACAAACCATCGGTCCTTTAACAATAGGAGGACTCACTTCTTGGTGGGTGGAATCTGAGTCAATGAACAGACTGGTGTTCGTCCAACCTTGGTTCCCTCCCTGGTTGTAAGAGCAGAGGGAGGGATCCTAGCCTCTGCCCAATGATTGGGGTATGTACCGCAGGATCAATGGTCAGACCTCTGGAGCCAAGTAATAAGAGGGAGGCCAGCGTACCTCTTAAAACTAGCAGGCAAGAACTTGTTCCTATTGCAAGAGGCAATATGAAGTCATGGGTTTGTCTCTTGTTGGCTTCCACTCCCCCAACACCCCTTGTTGGGGGAAGTGGTGGATAATTGCTCCTATCCCTACTGAAAGGGATAGGATGGAGCTCAGTCGAGTAGCTTACCTACATCGGTCTCCTGTACCAGCATAGTGACGACTGCGTCCCTCTGCCCACAGGTAGAGGGGGAGAAAAAGATTGGGAAGAGAAGCCATTCACACTCTCATTCACTCATCCATTCATGCAGTCACACAAGGATGCGATGCTGTTCTGTCTGCTCGGGTGCTGGGTAAGCTACACAACGTGTTAAGCAGCCACCACGGGTCCCAAGGAAAAAGTGTCCAAGGACATGTGGGCTATATCCCGAAGGTAGAAGGAGGTGAAGGTGGTCTGGTTGGTCCAGACCCCCGCCTTCAGGACCTGCGCCACGGAGAAGTTCTTGCGGAACGCAAAGGAAGGACCAATGCCTCTGACTTCGTGGGCTCTTGGACGAAGGGTATGGATGTCGTCGCTACCATCAGCTTCGTACACCCTCCTGATAACCTCACGCAGCCAGAAAGAAAGAGTGTTCTTAGATACTTCTTTCTTGGTCACCCCGGTGCTAACGAGGAGGCATCGACACTCATGCCTGAGGTGCCGAGTTCTCTTCAGATAGCGCCGTAGTGCCCTCACAGGACACAGCAGCATCTCATCTGCATCGTTGTCGGTGAAGTCCAATAGGGAGGGGATCGTGAATTACTCGAACCGGTCGTTGGGGACCGAAGGATTCTGAGTCTTCACTACGAAGTTCGGGACGAAATCAAGTGTCACAGATCCCCATCCCCTGGTATGCTTGACGTCGAAGGAAAGCCCATGAAGTTCCCTTACTCTCTTCGCTGATGCCAGGGCCAGCAAGAAGAGGGTCTTGAGGGTCAGATCCATGTCTGACGACTCTCGGAGTGGCTCGAAGGGACTTCGAGTCAGACTCCTAAGGACGAGAGTCACATCCCACAACGGGGGCCTGAGTTCCCTGGGTGGGCAAGACCTCTCGAAGCTCCTCATGAGAAGGGAGATCTCAAACGAGTTTGAGATATCCATTCCCCTCAGTTTCAGGACTGGGGCCAAGGCGGCCCTGTATCCTTTGAGTGTGGGGACAGAGAGGAGCTTCTCTCGGCGAAGAAAAACGAGGAAATCCGCTACCTGCTGAAGAGTGGCTCTGAGAGGAGATAGACCCCGTCTACGATACCAACCACAGAAGACGGCCCACTTTCCCTGGTACACAGCTGCAGAAGACTGTCTGATATACCCAGCCATCTCTGTTGCTGCTCAGCAGGAAAAGCCTCTCGCTCACAAGAGATGGTGGATAACAGCCAGCCATGAAGACGAAGGGACTGGACTGACTGGTGGTACTATTCCACGTGTGGCAGGCAGAGAAGGTTGTGCCAAGGGGGAATCTCTCTCGATGCTTCTGCAAGCAGAGCCAGCAGGTCCGGATACCAAATAGCCTGAGGCCATTTGGGAACCACCAGGATCATCCGGAGATTCGGGGTGACCTGCGCTCTGCTGATCACCTTGCGAATCAGACAGAACGGGGAAAGGCGTAGACGAAGAGGTTGTCCCACAGGTGTTGAAGAGCGTCCTCTGCAGCTGCCCATGGGTCCGGCACAGCTAAGAAGAAAACCTGAAGTTTCCTGTTGTGCCGGGTGGCGAACAGATCCACTATTAGCCGCCCCCACAGGTTGAAGAGCCTTTCCGCCACGTCTGGGTGTAGGGACCATTCGGTCCCTATCACCTGATCCTGACGGCTGAGCTTGTCTGCTACTATATTCCTCTTGCCTGGAATGTAGCAAACTGACAGCTCCACTGAGTGAGCCAAAGCCCACTTGTGCACCTACAATGTCAACTGGTGCAACGGGAGGGACACAAGGCCCCCCTGTTTGTTGACGTATGCCACTACTGTGGTGTTGTTGCACATCAACACCACCGAGTGTCCCATCAGACCAGCAACTCCTCCAGGTGTGCGCCCCATCCCTCGGTTGATGTGTCTGAAAACAGCAACATCTCCGGGGGAGGAGTGCGGAGAGGCACTCCTCTTACAAGGTTCCTGTCGTCCAGCCACCAGACTAGGTCCTGCCTCACCTCCTCCGTGAGGGACACGGGGAAGTGCGGCGGGTCTCTTGCCTGTGACCAACTCTCCTTTAGTCTCCACTGGAGAGACCGCAGGTGAAGATGCCCATGAGGGACTAACTTCTCGAGTGACGACAGGTGGCCGATCACGACCTGCCACTGCTGAGCTGGCTGTTCCTGCCGAGACAGGAACTGGTTGGCTGCCTCCCTGAATCTGCTGATCCGTGAGTCTGTGGGGAAGACTCGCCCTGCTACTGTATCAATCAGCATACCCAGGTACTTCATCCTCTGCTTAGGCTCGAGATCTGACCTATCGAAGTTTACCACAATCCCCAGATTGCAGCAGAACTCGAGGAGTCAATCCCTGTCCCGTAGCAACTGCGAGCGGGAACTCGCCAGGACTAACCAGTCTTCAAGATACCTCAAAAGACGTATCGCTGATGAGTGGGCCCAAGCAGACACCAGAGTGAACACTCACGTGAACACCTGTGGGGCGGTTGAGAGACCGCACCAAAGTGCCCTGAATTGGTACGCCGTCCCGTCGAGGATAAAGCAGAGGTAGTTCCTGGAGGATTGATGAACGGGTATCTGGAAATATGCGTCCTTCAAGTCCACCGAAAGCATGAAGTCGTTCTCCCTGATGGAGTCGAGCACAGAGCGTGCAGTCTCCATCGTGAACTGAGACTGGCGAACGAATCGGTTCAGGGGAGAGAGATCTATCACCGGGCGCCAGCCCCCCGAAGACTTCTCCACCAGGAAAAGACGGCTGTAGAAGCCTGGTGACCGATCCCTGACGATCTCCACAGCTCCTTTGCTCAGCATGGCTTGGACTTCCTGCTGAAGTGCTACGTCCTTGGATGATCCGGAAACGTAAGTCTGAAGGTGGACCGGGTTGGAGGTGAGGGGTGCGAGACTCGAAGGGTAGTAGATACCCCTCCCAAAGGACGTCTACTATCCAGGTCTCCGCTCCATAGCGCTGCCATGTTGCCCAATGGCTCGATAGGCAACCCCCCACTTCGGCAGCAGGTGAGGGGGAACGCCGTCCCTAGCGTTTCCCACCTCTCTTCGACTTCTTCTTCCCAGCTCCCCCTCGTGAGGGGGAGGGCTGGTGACGGTCGCTCCTTGAAGAAGTTGAAGGCAGAGTCTTTCCTCTGGGCTTCGACGATGCGATCGTCTTGGCCGCAGAGGAAGCTCTAACCAAACTTTTGGGCTTGGCCGCAGTAGCTCGAGGCTGTCCAGATGCCTTCGAGACTGCCTGGTGTACTAAACGGACACTGTCGTCAGTGCACCGTCGTTCCACTGCAGCGTCCACCATCTCTCCTGGGAAGAGAGAGGAGGAACTCAGCACCGGTCCGTTGCGAAGACCAAGAGCCACCTCACGCCCAGCCGCCCTGGTCACTCGGGTGAGGACTGCGTCCCTACGCCGAAGAACCAGGTCGGCCCACAGGTTTGCCGTCTGGTGGGCTAGGTAGGAGATGGCTCTACTTCCAGACTGGCACAGTCTCCCAAAAGCCAGGTCACCTTCAGGAGAGATGTTCCCCGAGGTGGCCGCGACCTTAGACACTGTGAGGGACCACAGGTCTAGCCAGGAGACTGCTTGGAATGCCGCCATGGCGGTCGATTCCAAGGCGAGTGCCTCTTGCTGCGAGAACCATAGGTTCTCCGACCGACAGGAGCTGCTGTAGAGACACCCCCGAAGTTAGCCTAGCTAGCTCCGGGTTCACCTGTTTGGGCGGCATAGGTTCCTCCGATGGCACGTAGAACCTTCTCTGTCGCAGTAGAGGCGGGGGAAGTAGCTTGGAAGACCTGCCAGACCGTAGCGAACCCTCCTGTCTGGAGACGAGTGTCCACCTGGCCCAGTCAACCAGAGCAGATTGTGGCAGACCCACCGTCGTCCTGGGCTCCTTCTTAGGACCCCAGAATGACTCGAGCCTGGGCGTAGGCTCAGAAGGTGGGAGCAGCGATCCTTTCCCGAGGTCGTTGTGCTGACGGATCAGCGCAATAACCTCCGAAAACGACCTCTGGATCTCAGGAGTGACTGCGTCCTGTGGAGTAGGACCGTCAAGTCCCTCCAGCAAGAATGCCAACCACAACAGACCCCTCCTGGTCTCCTCCGGCCACTTGCGCATACAATCTGGTCGGTCCTAAGACCATGCCAGGCTCGTAGGGCGTCGTAGTGGGACTGTGAGGAGCGCGCTCCCCAAGATCACTCCGGTTCGCCTCGCTCTTCCCGGTGTAACCCAAGGAAGTTGAAGGGATCGGAGAGGAAGACCTGACGCTCCTCCCTCACCCACCAGCAGAACCGGTGTGCTCGGGGGGCTGCAGGCAATCGCCAACCCGTGGTGGCGATCGAGCTGCAGGCCTGGTCGCGCGGCTCTCCGGGGGAGAGTGGCTGGACCGAGAACAGCGGCTCCGGTCCTGAGTGTCAGAGGAGCTGCTGCTGGTCCCCCTACCCGCCCGGTCCCGGTGGGAGCGGCAGTCCGGGGACCGGCAGAGTCCGCTGTCGCGGTGGGAGTGGGGCCTGTCCTCATGGCGCGTCGAGCCGCTGGGCCGGTTCCGGCGATCGAGGGGACCTCTCCCTTGCCTCGGCCCACGGCCGGTCTGGAACCGTCGCGTCAACCCTGGGCACCCGCGGATCGCTACGAGAGCGATCGCTGGTCTGGCGGAAGTCACCTGAGCGACTCTCACCAGTCTTCCACTCCGTGCCTCGGTCCTGGTGCCGAGCGAACTCGGAAGCCTAAGCCTTAGCTACATGGTCACTCGCAGGCAACTGCACACCCGGTACCTCTCGCGAACGAGAGGCCGAGACGGAACCTGATGTAGCGGCAGAGCCCCTAGCACCAGGTGAGGAGGTACCGGTGTTAGCCGGTACCTCTCTGGTCCCCGTCTTCTTCTTCCTTGCAGAAGGAGAGACGGGCCCTGCTCCCGAAGGAGTGGGAGGACCAGCAGAAGACCCCCCCGTCACACCGGAGTGAGACGGGCCCTTAGAAGCTCCCAAACGAGACTTCTTAGGGGGGAAGGAGGTGGCCTTCTTCTTCTTCAGCTGTGAAGCCTTGGAAGTCGAAGGGGAAGAGGCGGCAGCAGACGACAACGATGAAGACGACGACAACACCTTCCTCCTCTTCTTCTTCTTCTTCGTCAACTTCCTCAGGACAGTCGTCAGGTCCTCCATCCAGGACGGAGCTGGGGCAATTGCCGAAGCAACACGCCCCGGCAACACCACGGGCAGGAACGACGTCGGCAGGGGTTGGTCCAGTTACGGCAGGTACGACAGGAATGGCAGGTACGGCAGGAACAGCAGGTACGGCAGGAGGCGGGGCAGCGGCCAGCGACATCCTGGGTACTGGGGGCAGGTCCAGGGGCGAGCTCTTGTGGCACCGGAAGTCGGGGGCTGAGGCGAGAGCGGCGAACCCGGGCGGCGAAGTCACGACCCTCCTCGGAATACCTGGAAGTGGCGCCTGGACAGCAGCTGAAGGTGTTACCATGGTTACATGTTGAGTGTACACCAGGTAAGGAGGGGCGGCATACCCCAGGGTCGAGACGGTGATGGTAGTGGTGGTTTCTGGGCCATGTGTTACCGGAGCAGAGCCACTCGCCAGGTGATGCAGTAGCCCCCGAACACTCGGTGTCCCCTGGAGACCCAGCGAAAACCAAACCTGGCCAAGGTCGTCACCCACGGCAGGCACACCTGAGGAAGCAAAGGTCGGGTTAGTAGGGAGGGTTCCCCCTCGCCTGGGGGGGAGGGACAAGTCCCACCCTTAGCGAACAGAAGACCCCAAGTACAACTGAATGTCGGGGTATCTCGCCCCCTCCTCCACGCTCGACGGATCGGGCGAAGAGGAGGAGCGAGAAACCGCCACCCCCCCAAAGAGGAAGGAGCCATACGCGGGAGTTGAGATGGAGGGAAGAAAGAAGACGATGTGTCCGAGATCAGGGGAGCAGCCGGAAAACTTTCTGATGACTCCCTGGAAGGCTTACGTTGCTTCCTCCTCCCCTCAAATCGCGCCCACTGCTCCTCCGACCACACACAACAAATATCACAGGGCTCGGTGCGAGAGCATTCGCGCCCCCGACACCGAGCACATAAATCATGAGGGTCAACTTCAGGGAAGGAGCGGAAGGCCCCACACTTACGGCCCTCCACACCAGGCATCTGCGGCTGATGGGGGGGCGTGGGGAACTCTCCAGCTCACGAGAATCCATAATTAAATGAAAATACAAAAGTCACAAGTACTTACAGGATTTTCACACAAATACGCTAGCAAGAGAAGGCAAACCAAGTTTGAAGTACGAAGTATGCGACGATGGTGGGCAGAGAGAAGTGGAGAACACGTCTGTCACCCAGCGCGGCCGAAAGCAAGGTGATTCTTCACCTCCCAGTCGCGCGGTGCGCTGACTGTTGGACAAACAGTTAACTACCGAACTCCCTTGTTCGAAGCTTACGACCGGTTCCAGCTGCCGCAAGTTACATTCCTATTGTTAAAGGACCGATGGTTTGTATTACGTATCGGAACAATACGTATTAGTGATATTGCTGAATTACTTCATAATAATTCAGTGACAATACAAAGAATTCATACACCATTCTCTTTGACAGAACTGAATAAATGTCTTTCTTTCTGATTTAAGACCCAGCTCTTCCTTCCAATTTGGATTCACTTTAACGCATTTACAAATTTGCATCCGTCTGGATTGTTTGTTTGTTTGTATGGTGCTTTTACGTTGCATGGAACCAGTGGTTATTCAGCAACGGGACCAACGGCTTTACGTGACTTCTGAACCACGTCGCATCCGTCTGGAGGTTTTCCTAGTATATCACATTGGGCATTACTCTTAAGGCCCTCTTGACTATGCATTGTCCCCTCCCCTCAGTCTCACAGTAAATACTAGAAGGCCTCACAGTTCCCTGGTGTGGGAGTTGAGATAATGAATTTTATGGCTAATTAATCTGACTAAATTAGTTATAACAAATGCTTCTGCAATGCAGAGGTCGCTGCCTTCATCTCTGTTTCCAGAACCACTTGAATTGGCTCACTTTAAGGGATTTTCATCATCATTCTAGAGAAGGAAACCCATAACTAGGCACATACCTTTCTAAGAGCAGCCTAACAGTCACCGAAATGGGCAACCTTGCCCATCTTGGCCACTTCGCCATGAAAAAGATTTTAGAAATAAGATTTTGCAGATGAAGTTTATACAACAATCACCCAGTCATTATTCATCACACTAACAGAGAACTCTAACATCCAACAGAGTTCAAGAATTAACATTTTGATGAAATTCCATCATAAAAGATTTCAAAGGCCTATTGATTTGTTTCTTTTCTTGTAGTAGTTCTCTTTAGGATATGGATATTCAAAACTTCCATGTATCAATGTTATGTCGGAGATATAGTTTTAATAGATAAGGCTTGGTTGGTTGGTTTTATAAAGTTTAGGTGTAACACCAAACACTGGGGCAGCAAAGGCCATTCAGCGCTTACTGTGTAACTTTATGAAATTACAAGACGTGTTATATCAAATAAAGCAGGTTTATTTCTTTGAGATAATTTACTATATTTTGAAGTGGGGCATTTTCTCTCAATAGTTCTTCAAGTGGTATATTATATATGTTGAAAAAGAAACCCACAAAATCACTTTGTAACTTGTTTACTTATAAGTATTTACATTTAGTTTTACTCCACACTCGAGTACTTTCAGGCCCTGTCTGTGGCCCATTCTCAAGAGATGTTTGGGATGTTAGCCTGGGTCAAGGCCCAGCAGTCTTCTGGAACTTCTCGTTGAGCTGTCATTTATGTGATGGCTGTTCTGGTTTTCTTGAGAGTTGCCAATCCCCTCTTGTCGCTCTGATATCCTGAGCTGATGGTCAATGGGGTTCACTCACCCTTGTGGTAAGGGTGTGGTCACCAAAAGTCTGTTGGGCAGGAAACCTAATCTCCAGGTCAGCAGGGTCAATCTTAGCTTCTTTTAATATCAAAGCTCGGCTTATGGGATCTTCTGAGGTAAAACCTTTGTTTCCTTCAATTACTTTAATCTCTCTGATAAGTGCACCTTCTACTACCCTCCTGTGACTAATTTTGTTGCTTTTGTATATAAGCCTACTGTTTTTTAAATCCATCCTATGGTCATTTTCCCAACAAGTTACAAAGTGATTTTGTGGGTTTCTTTTTCAATCTTTAGAAGAAAACTGAGAGAAGTTTTTATTTGGTTCATCATGTATCCACACCAACATTACAACAGAAGTACATTTCAACAACTGTATGAAGTCGCTGGAACTCAAGCTGTTCATTATGTAAGAAGATATGAAACACAACTTTACAAAGCCAAAGCCATGAAAAACAAGATCTGGTTTATAAGTGAATGTTTGAAGAACAAAGTGTGTCCAAAAACATATGGCAGGATTGGAAGAAGACCCTGGAGTGGAGAAGCATTCAGCAGTTTTCAAGAAGGATACATCAAGGATCAGTTGCAAGAGCTTAGGGAGAAGAAAGAAGCTGCATTTGCTGGTGTAAGGAGTACACAAAACACACTTCAAGAGACCATAAGGGGTGAGTGGTACAAAAAAGTTGTTGGGCAAGTCAACAGTAGAGTAAACTTTGATACAAATCGTAACATGGTCAACATTAAAAATAAGTTTGAGAGTTTATTCAGTAATTCGGTTTGGATAAAATTTAGCAATATGGATAATATAAAGAATATCTCAAGTAGATTATTGACTAGGGATGAAACAGCAGCACTAGGGCTGGGATTAAATTTCTGTGCAGGGACTACAAACAATATTAACATAGAATTCAACAGCAAGATTAACTACCTTAATTAATGTTGAACATCACAATGATTTAGCTCCTTTTCTCAGAGGAGTGATGATAGGGAGTAATGAAAGCAAACTTGGAGATATCTTGCCAAGGAGATTTAGTATCGCTCTGAAGGGATTAAAAAGCTACAAAGATATTAGAATTATGAAAGCTGACAAAGGGGGTAGTATTGTCATCATGAATAGTTCAGGATATAGGGTTAAAATGTACAGACTACTAGATGATGAAATTACTTATGCTAAAATAGAGAATCCTCCAACAATCCAAAAGCTTCAGAATACCTTTAATCAGAATGTGAAGAAAATAATCAGTAGACTAGGTAATGGGAAGGACATGCTATGCAATAAATTATTCTCAAGTAAATTACCTGAACTTGCATATATATATGGCAGCCCCAAAATACACAAGGAGGGCTGCCCACTACGCCCTATTGTTTCTAGTAGGAAATCTAACAAAAACTTAGCTGTGTGGTTAGCTGGAGAACTAGGAACATACTTAGGTATATTTTCAGAATCCCATATTAAACATTCAGTAGATTTCATAGACAAAGTTAAGAAAAAGAATATAAAGGGACACATGGTTAGTTTTGATGTAGTAGCATTATTCACCAATATCCCCTTAGATAAAGTATTAGAATTCCCTCAGACTAAACATAATGAGGGCATTTTTAATCCAAACATCGAAATAAGCGTCTTCCTTGAGTTGATTAAATTGTGTGTCAGTGATACTTATTTCACGTTTGAGGGACAAGTTTACAAACAGAAATATGGAGTAGCTATGGGGTCCTCATTATCACCTATACTCGCTAACATCTATATGGAATATTTCGAAACTAATCTAGTTCCTAATGTTAATGTCCCTAACTTAAAACTGCAAGGATGGTGGAGATATGTGGATGATATTTTTGCCATTATGCAAGGGGATGGAAATAAAATAGAAACTTTTCTAGATGAACTCAATAAGTTTGATAACAATATCCAGTTCACTTTAGAGAAAAGTAACAATAATAAACTGCCCTTTTTAGACATACTCATAGAAAGAAAAGAAACAGGATATGAATTCAGCACATATAGAAAGCCCACACATACAAACTCATATATTCATTTCTTCTCTTTTCATAGTCATGATATAAAAATAGGGGTTCTAACAGGTTTATTTCTTAGGGCAATGAGAACGTGTGACCCTTGCAAGATAGAGCAAGAAATAAATTACATCGATAAAAGCTTCGATGCATTAGCATACCCGGAATGGTTCAGAAAAAGGGCACTCAACAAAGCTAGGAAAAAATTTTACAGAGCGAATGTAGAGAGTACATGGAATAAAGAAAACAAGAAAATAGTTGCCCTCCCTTTTATGCCTAAAATGAAACAAATCACTTCAAAACTGAAAGAAAGTCAATATAAATTTGTATATACCTTTGATAATACCGTAAAAAACAAAGTATGTAAAAATAAATTGGAAGGAGAAGACAGTAATACAGATGATGTAGCTGGGGTATACATAATCAATTGCAACAATTGTGGAGACAGATATGTGGGGGAATCAGGTAGGGGAATAAGAACTAGAGTCCAAGAACATAGAAGGGCAGTACACCTTAACTCTCAGGGGAGTGCTATAGCCAGGCATTGTTGGGAAAATGACCATAGGATGGATTTCAAAAACAGTAGGCTTATATACAAAAGCAACAAAATTAGTCACAGGAGGGTAGTAGAAGGTGCACATATCAGAGAGATTAAAGTAATTGAAGGAAACAAAAGTTTTACCTCAGAAGATCCCATAAGCCGAGCTTTGATATTAAAAGAAGCTAAGATTGACCCTGCTGACCTGGAGATTAGGTTTCCTGCCCAACAGACTTTTGGTGACCACACCCTTACCACAAGGGTGAATCCCATTGACCATCAGCTCAGGATATCAGAGCGACAAGAGGGGATTGGCAACTCTCAAGAAAACCAGAACAGCCATCACATAAATGACAGCTCAACGAGAAGAAGTTCCAGAAGACTACTGGGCCTTGACCCAGGCTAACATCCCAAACATCTTTTGAGAATGGGCCACAGATAGGGCCTGAAAGTACTCGAGTGTGGAGTAAAACTAAATGTAAATACTTAGAAATAAACAAGTTACAAAGTGATTTTGTGGGTTTATTTTTCAATCTTCAGAAGAAAACTGAAAGAAGTTTTTGTTTGGTTCATTATATATGTTGTTGGATCTTCGTTTCCTTTCGAATTTATGGCATTCAGTTAGCAGATGACGGATTGTGACCAGAGTACGACAATGGTCACAGTAAGGGGTCTGTCTTTCCTCGCCTTGCAACATCAAGTATTTGTGTGTTAAGTATGTATGTCCTATTCTTAATCTTGTTAATATGACATCTCCCCTTCTTTGACATTGTTGTCTATTCCAAGATTTTACAAATGATTTAATATGCTTTAATTTATGATTTAATTCTAGCCATTCTTTTTCCCATTTTGATTGACAGTATTCATTCATTGTTGCTTTAATGTCATTGTAAGGTATTTGTATTTTTTTGACAGACTCCTTTTTCACTGCCTTTTTGGCTTCTTTATCCACCTCTTCATTACCCTTTATGCCCACATGGGAAGGGACCCAACATAGTTTTATATTTCTTCAATTACGGGATGAGAAACTGTGAATTGTCTTAGCGCTTCTAAAGCACTGTAAGAATCTGTGTATATTACAAAGGTATCGTTTGCCTTTCCCACCATAAAGGTATGTTTTATACCCTCTAATATAGCCTTTATCTCTGCAGTGAATATCGAGCATATTTTTGGAATTTTTTCTCTTATTTTTATATTTTTTGTTACTACAGCATAGCCTACACCCTCCTTCGACTTGGAACCATCTGTATAAATACTAATGTCCCGTTTATGTTTTTCCTGGTGTGACAGAAATTCACTCCTTAATTGTGCATCTGTTACCTTCTTATTAAATGATTTTTCACAGATTTCTATTTTAGCATGACTCCACGGAGGTATTTTAGGAGTGGTTATTTTTTATATGCTACTTGTTCCTAATCTTAGACGTTCTATATCAGGTTTTAATCTATTCTCCAATGGTTTAGAGGCTCTTGGTTTATTGTCATAATTATTTGTTAAGTTCTTCATATATTTGGTGTTTGGATTATCATTAAGGTTATTTATTTTAGCTATATATTTTAATCCCATTTCTTCTCTTCGTACTTTCAGGGGATCTATTCCTGCTTCTACACACAGACTTTCCACGGGGAAAGTTCTGTAGGCTCCAGTGCATAGTCTAATACCCATGTTATGTATGACATTAGTTTTGTTAATAGGGTTTTGGAAGCACTACTATATACTTGACATGCATAATCAAGATTACTTAAGACAAATATCCTTATATTCTTTTATCAGAGAGGTTCTATCAGCACCCCAGGGAGTCATTATGCGCAATTACTTTTATTATATTTAAGGATTTTCTCACTTTTATCGCCAGTTGTTCTATATGCTCTTTAAATGTAAGTTTTTTTTTTTATCAAGTATTACATCGAGGAATTTTATCTGATCATCATATTCAATTATATCATTATTTATGAATAAAGTAGGAATTAATTCCTGTTTTCTTGATCTTGTAAATCTGACTGCTTTTGTTTTTTGCGGTGAAAATTTAAAACCGTTGTTATCGGCCCACTTTTTTACCCTATTTATGGCTGCTTGCAATCTGTTGGTTATGTCCAGCGCTTTTTCACCACTACTATATATATGACGAAGTCATCTACAAAAAGGGATCCTTGGACTCCTGGTGGGATCATTTTAATTATCTCATTTATTGCTATAGCAAACAATGCCACGCTTAGTACACTACCTTGGGGGATTCCTTCCTCCTGGATAAATGATTCAGAGATTTCTGCCCCCACTTTGACTTTTGTAGATCTTTCTGATAGGAATTCCCTGATATCTTCATATAAATTCCCTCCTATTTCCCATTCTAGCAATTTTTTTAAAATACCTCCCCTCCAGGTGATATCATATGCTTTCTCTAAATCAAAAAATACTCCTATTGTTTGTTTTTTACCAACCATTGCATTTTGTATCTCTCTTGTAATCATTAAGAGGGGATCTATGGTACTTTTATTTTTCCTGAATCCAAACTGTCTGTTTGACAATAGCTGTTTGTTTTTTAATACCCATATTAATCTGTTATTCACCATTTTTTCAAATATCTTACTTAGACAACTAGTAAGGGCTATTGGCCTATAGCTACTTGGTGACTCTGGGTCTTTTCCTGGTTTTAAGCCTGGTATGATTAAAGATTCTTTCCAGGTTTTAGGCATGCTGTGAGAATGCCATAATTCATTTAAAATTTCTAATACAAAATTTTGCTTTCGTCTGGTAGATTTTTTATCATTTCATATCTAATATTGTCTTCCCCTGGAGCTGTTGGACTTGCAAGTTTCAGGACATTTTCCAGTTCTTCCATGGTGAAAGGAAGATTATAGATTTCCTGATTATTAGATTTTATTGGTATTGGGACATAATTTTTTTTTATTTTTTATTATTGGAATTTCTTTGTATAATTCGAGATACTCGATGTTTTGGCGAAACATTTACCCAATTCATTTGCTACTAGTTTGTGGTTTGAAATATAGTGGTTTTCTACTTTTAATATAGGTAATGGTTCTGGCCGTTATCTACCCTGCAGTTTATTTTTTTTTTTCCAGATTTTTTTGTCTTGAGTTTAGAATAAATATTATTAATATATTTTTTCCACGAGTTTCTTTGGGCTATTTTGAATATTCTTTTCTGCTTTGCTTTAGCTCTCAAATATGCAATTCTATTGGCATCACATTTATGTCTCAGATATCTTCTAAAGCATGTTCTCGTTATCTTCCTTGCTGCTTTACATTCCTCGTTCCACCAGGGTACCAGTGGTCTAGTCGGGTTGCCTGAGGTAACTAGAATAATTTAATTTGCTTTATCATCTATTGTTTTTATTAGATGTTCATAAGCATCTATGTGGTTTGTAAAGTCTGATAGTTTTTAGTTAGTCACAGTTTTCTCTTTATATAAATTCCAATTTGCTTCCTCCATTCTCCTCTTCGGTATATACGTTATATTAGTATTACTTTTCAACTCAATTTGCATTGGCCAGTGGTCACTCCCAAATAAATTATTATTTACTTTCCAAGTGAAATCTGTCGCAATTTCTGGGGAACATAAAGTGATGTCTATTGCAGATGTGGTATTATGATAAACATCAAATCTTGTTGGAGAACCATCATTTAAAATAATTAAATTTTGTTATCTATAAAATCTAGGAGAGTATTTCCTCTCCTGTCAGATGATGTACTTCCCCACATGGGATGTTTGGCGTTGAAGTCACCTACTAATAAGTAAGGTTTTGGTAGTTGTTCTATTAGATTTTCTAAATCTTCCACTTGTAATGGTCTATTATTTCCAAGATGATCAATTAAGCGTTCTAAAGACGGTTCTACATATATTGAGCATATGGTTATTTTTTTTTCAGGAATACTTGGACTGCACATGCCTGTATTATCGAGTTAATCCTGACAGGTTGGCATTTGATTGAAGAATGCGTTATGATTGCAGTTCCTCCTTGACTGATGTCATTTAAAATTTGTGTTGATTTCCACACTTTATAATTTATGCCAGCATTGAGAACATTGTTACCTGTTTTAGTTTCATGTAAGCAAATATTTGCATTACATTCTCTAATTAATGATTTTAAGTTTTCATTATTTGATACGTATCCTCTAATATACCACTGTAAAATAGACATTTTAAGAAGGTTTTGGGTTTTGTTTTACTATCTTTATTTTCCTGAACTTTGCATTTTATTGAAGTTGTATAATTTTGCTGTACTTTGTTCTTCTTTCGGTGGGTGATGTATTTCTGCTGTTGTTTTCTTTGTTGGCTGAAGAGTCTCAGATGTTCTTTTTATAAGAGGTGCATTCAAATGGCTTTTGATCTTGGGTTCTATTTCAATACTTTCTTCAAATTTATTTGATATTTTAACTTTCTTTTTTATTTGAGTTTCTCTTTTTTCATTTTTTGTTTGCAAGCAATTTTCGTTGCCTTTGTCTTCTCGGTATTCATTTTTTTCCATATAGATTTTTGGTCTTACTGATTGTATAATTTGTTTTTTGGATTTGGGTGGGGTTGTTTCAAGTAGTCTTTTTTTTTTTTTTTTTTGTCTTTTGATTTTGCTTGTCCTCCAAATTCATCATGTCTTCATGCATTTTTGGTGTTGGTAATATATTATATAAATTTGTGTTACTTATATGTTCTGCAGCTTCTGAGCTTGAATTTTGGGCCTTTGTATTATGAGTATTTTCTGTTTGATTTACACTGTATAATTTTGTAGGAATTTGGTTTTGCACTTCTTTATTTACTACCTCTTTATATGTGTTTTCTTTGTTTGTTTGTATGGTGTTTTTACATGGCATAGAACCAGTGGTTATTCAGCAACGGGACCAACAGCTTTACGTGACTTCCGAACAAAGTCGAGAGTGAACTTCTATCACCAGAAATACACGTCTCTCACTCCTCAATGGAATGGCCGAGAATCGAACCCGCGACCACCGAGGTGGAAAGCAAACACCAAACCAACCACGCCACTGATAGGCGCTGTGTGTGTTTTTCCTTGCTGGGTTTTGTAAACCTCTTACTTTTAGTTCTATCTTAGCTTCTCTTATTGACATTCCACTTCTTTCTTGAAAGATTTTTAGTGCAGTGTTGTATAAGTAATAAGCGCATTCCTTTGATCTTGAGTGGTGATTCTGACCACAATTTATGCAATTTGGGTTTTCACAGTCCCATTCTGTTGTGTGGTTGTATGATCCACAACATGCACATCTTGGAGGTTCTCTGCAATTTTTATTTGAATGGCCATATTTACTACATGATTTGGATTGTAGTGGTTTAGGGATATATGGTCTTATCTCTCTCGTCTGCCCTAATACTTTAATTGTTAAAAAGTTCGTTTCCTTCAAATTTCAGTTTAGCTATTTGTATATTTATTTTTGAATTTTTCCTACTTGGGATATCATAGATGTCCCAATCTTCAATGTTTTTGTATCTTTTCTTAAGTGAGTCCATCAAAATATTTTGATCTATTAATTCGTCTTCATTATTTGGCAGGAATAAAGTACCACAAATACTATTAAGTTTATTATGCTTCGTGACCTTTATTTTTGTGTTATCTATGTTCGTAATTTGTAAGTAATTTTCTGATAGGGCTTTAGTAGTGATTTCCACTATCCATGTATTTGTTTGTGTTTGACGAAATTTCATGTTTTCTGTTGGGTATCTGGTCAGTAAATAATTTTCTAATTTTAAATTTGAAATTTTGTTTTCACTTTCTATTGTCAAAAATCTTGTCCAACTGTCCTTTCCAAAAAGTGATTCAAATAAAGCTAGCGAAGGGCTAGGCTGGAATTTCTTTTGATAAATCTTTTGGGCCTAATAAAAGGCTCCATGGTTGGTATATTTTGGGTTGAAGCGTCCAGAAGGGTGTCCTTGTTCGTTTCCAGGGTCAGATGAGAATTTAGTGTCAAGGGGTCACATTTTCCAGGGGACCGGGTTCCATAGTCTATTTCCATTTTTTCTTTTTTTTTTGAAATTACAGAGAAACCAACTGCAAGTCACAGAAAAAACTGGGTCTCCTCTCAAAGACTTCCCCTTCACCAAAGACACATATTAGAGACTAACTCCCATATGTCCACTCCCTACCCTACCCCGAAGGGATGGCTCTATCATAACATGATTGGCTCAAGTGTAAGCGAAATCCGCTTGATAGCACCAAGGGTATAGCTAGTATGCAATCATCCCCACTCATGTTATCTTAGAGGGCAATCCGGATAAATTGCCGAGAGTCCTACTGTGGAGACTATACCTCCCCGGATTCCGTAGGTAAGTCCCCACAGGTAGTCCCGCCCCAATAAATATTGTACATCAATATCCTCAGGGTCCAGACATATTCGAGCGGCGGACCAAACTACTATAGTCCCTGCCATTTGGATCAAGGTAAAGCCTCAAGTTCAGAGACCCAGCTCTTACCTAACCTGCACGAGGGTTTTAGTGAAGAGGAGGAGGACAGCTAGGCAGAGCAACTGAGTGATAGAAAGTAAGAGATTGGAAGATGATCAAGTAAGAGAAAAATTGACATTTAGATTCAGACTAGGAGATAATTCTCCCAGTTCGAAAGCCCTCTTGCCAGCTACGCAGTTTCAACCATAGGTTGGAAATGCATAACTCCGTCAAGGCAGTCTCAACTTAAGAGGGTAATAGATAAGGCAATCTTCCTCTTGCTGGATATATTGGGAGCTTCTGTTATGACCACACAAGACGCACTACTGAGGGATGCATGGCGGGTCGAAGGCTAGCATCAGAATGAGAACCAGTAACTTTGTGGTCTTTTCATTGCCAGAGAGATTGAGGGTCATCATTCATATGGTGGACACATAATAGCAATGTTAGTGATACATGCAGTTAAAGCTTTCTCTTTCAGTTTTACATTTTGTATTCCTCATTCTTAGAAATTAACTTAAGTGTATAGTATACATAGAATCGAATGTCACTGAAATCCAGCTGTGAAAGTATCATATATTATTTATGTCATATGTACTCACTTGACCAACTTTTGAGGGTTCATACAGCCCTGTTTACCCTTGACATGATCACAATATTTAAAACTTTTTTAAAATTAATTTACATGGTTTGAATAATTTTTTTTGTTTCATCAGTGATGCAATTACTTTTAATTCCATTTTAATGTTAACCACTACTCTTTTCAGTTTATTCACTACTTAATGACATTATCACTTTCTCTGTTTGGTAAATGACAGGCATCAAATGCTAACTTATTTCTATATAAAAATCTTGTACATCTAATAAATAAAGTTTATTACCTTTTATACATTAACATTCTCCCCTCCTTACATGGCTCAAGCTAAATTCAAGTGGTCTCGCTTATCTTGGGCCTCCTCAGGATGAAGGAAACTACATGATGAAATTTCCTGAGGGAACATCTTCTATACCATTGTGTGTCACTAAAAATTCCACAGACTTCCGAGCCAACCAAGGACAAAAAATTATGTGCAAAGTTCTAATTCGGTACTGAACCGATCTGCTTTGCCCTGACTTGGCATCTTCTCCTTCTCCAGCAACATCCTTGCTGAATGTCGAGCCCTCAACAGCATGACTTGCTGCATATGATGTAATAAAGGACTCTGTTCGTGAAAGCATCACCCGTGTTGTTACCAAGTTGGCCCATGACAAACCTAGTGAAGGCATGACTTGGTTGTTTAAACCATACAGAGACATCTGCTTGTTACCAAATGAAGTTGTAACCTAAAATAAAACAATTACAATTACCTATTGTATCCTGTCAAAATACTGTGTAAAACTAATTTGATTTATACACTGGTTGCAGGGCTATTTTGACTATAGACAAGACTACAAATTGCTGGTAAGGATTTCAGTTACAGTACTAGTATAACCTTCAATTTTTTTTATAAATTTATTAAAAGTATTGTCACTTAAGTTTAAATTCCAATCACTGTGCTAAACAATTTGATAAACCTAGAATACACATGCAGAATCTTCTGGAATACCTCAAATATTTTGCCATTTGCCATTCATCAGCAAATCATTGAAAATATGATATTTCCTGATATGAAAATTACTTTTTGACCAAACAAGCAAGCTTTCAATTACGGAATGTATTAACTATTTATTAAGTAGTCTGACTAGACCACTGAGCTATTTTCTTTATCTCTCACAGACCTGGCCCTAAGGATTTTGTCTTGATCAGTAATAAAGTTTAGATTTTATCTACTATATTACAGCCTTTTAAAAATTTTATAATTGGCTAGTTTGAAAATGATGGAGATTCTGACAAAAACTTCTTTGATTTGTCTCCAAAAACTGACATTTGTTGTCATTTAAAATTTGGATCTTCATAACATTTTTCCAATATCACTCTCCATGTCAAAAGCTTTCTGGAAGACTACAGTCTTGTGGAACATACAAGTGCTTCTCAAGATATTTTTGTTGTTGTATTTGTCTAAAAAATAAAGTCATGTCTAAAATTACAAAATTAACACAAATTTTTATGGAATATACATTCCAACAAAATTTGTTGTAATTTTTATATCATACTCATGTTTCTGGATATCATACCAAGCTATAACAAAAACTTCATAATTTTACTTTTTTCTGACTTTCAATGTTCATTTAACAGCCAGGCTAACTGTGCAAAATGCCTCTATAAATGTTGCAATAACTTTTGGAACCTTTAATATCTTAGAGTTGTATAAAATCAGGAAACCATAAAATCCAGTGCTGTAGAGTTTGTGAAGCAAAATTTTACTACCTCATAAGAATTTAAATGTGATTCCTCATCTATAAACTTTACCATGCGTTAATCAATGTCAATGGGTTTATTACAAGGCATATCCTTGCTTGAACATCAACATAGCTGAAGAAGAACAACTTTATTTACAGAAACTATAAATACAAAGTTCAACCAGTAGGATGCAGTTTGGTGGTTGGGAGTCATACAGCAGTAATGATGCACAAAATAATAAGCCTAACCAACCTTGCAAGTTACTGAGAAAAACTTGATGACTATTAAGATTTCTGTGTGAACAATAGTCCAATTAATGTAAAATAATGGGGTCATCCCTGGCATGCTAATAAAGGGATTTTGACGTAAGGAAAAATCTATTTCTGGGCGATTGGCTCGTGTCGCCAGCGAAATATCCTTTAATCTATTATTTCTAGGGTAAATGTACTAACACATACCAGAGAATAAATAAAATAAAGAAAAAGGTCAGTATAACTGACTCGCTCACCCTCCAAGAGGGTGTCGGTATGAACACTATGGCGAGTGAGACCACTACCACGAGCCAAATGCCAATAGAAATCTCCCACTACAAAAACCCTCCATGAGGGGAGCCGACCCACAGAGTGAGCAGCACGTACTACTACTACTCCATCCCATGCTGCCGACTGCTGCGCCTCTGGTGGCCATCCTGAAGTTAGCAGACAATCTTGGGCGAAGGGATGGGTAGGGCGGGATTTCGCTGGCGACACGAGCCAATCGCCCAGAAATAGATTTTTCCTTACGTCAAAATCCCTTTTCTGGCTCAGCTCGTGTCGCTGCGCGAAATCGTACCAGAGAAATAGCACAAGATTGTAAACAAAATTAATAAAATAAATCAGAATAGGTCTCAAATAAAAGATAAAATAAAATAAAAAGAATATAATTGCTAAAAAGATACATATACACAGTGATACAAAAACTAGAAAATATGCTTAAATTACACTTAATTCTAATCATGTTTCTTAACATAAGGTAATTTACATATATACAGAGGTAAAATGGCTTACATGTATCAAAATGGTATCTGTGTAAAGGTATGTATCAAAAACACTAGAGCAATTAATATAATCAAATGAACAAACAACTCAACAATAATAATATATAAAGGAATGTATATGACTTAATATACAAAACCCGTAACCATTATAATTAAGATGTATCCCCTAGCATAAAAATAAGGGGATAACATCCATGAGATCAATATCTGTAATCACCTGTGAGTGTCCCTAGCAAAAAAAATAAGGGACACCCACTACATCATCATAAAAGCAGCTAAGACACAAGGTGACTGTAAATGAACAAGGCAGGAATAGACGAACTGTTGGGTGAGGCAGGTAGAAAGGAGGACTGGATCTTCTACTACAGATTAGTTAGAGTCAGGGGAAACTATGTTACCCGCTGCTACTGCTGAAAATTTCAGAGCTTCCAAGGACTTAAGGTAATGACGTTTGAACACTGTCGGCGATTTCCATCCGGTATACTTTTTCAACTCATCGAAGTTCATATGTTGGAAATAATTAATTGAGGTGGCTACTGCCCTGACATCATGTGCTTTCGGGAAAGAGTCAGGATTGGCTTGTTTAATGAAGTACAGGATTTGTTGCCTGATGCCTTTAATGGATAAAGTTCCACCTTTTTCCCTCTTAAAGAGGGGACCCGATGAGGATGAGGAGGTCCTGGACAGAAAGGCTCGTAAGGCTGAAACTGGGCAAAGAGATACATCTTGTGGAAGGGGTAGTACCTTCCAAGGTTCCCACCTCATCAAAGGATCTTCATTCTTTGCTATAAAGCTACGTTCCGGAGAAAGTAGGACTTCCCCTGTGGGAAGGAATTGAATATGATCCGGATCTCTGGATAAAGCCGACAGTTCTGAAATTCTTGCTCCTGAAGCCAAGCTTAATAAAAATAGAGTTTTTAGTTTTTCTTAAGAGCATTATAAACGAGCATGTGTCATTATCGGTTTCTGAAGCCAGTTTTAGAACATCGTTTAAGAACCATGATACTGACGTAGGCCTTACAGAAGGTCTAAGTCTAGCACATGCCTTAGGAATAGACGAGAAGTAGGAATCCGTCAAGTCTATGTTGAATCCAAATTGAAATATCTTTTTCAAGGCTGACTTGTTTGTCGTAATCGTGCTAGCTGCTAAACCTTTTTCAAATAGGGATCTGAAAAAGGATATAGCTGAATTAATTGCCATGATTCTAATATCTGATTCTCTCAGGAAGATTGCTAACTTTTTGACAGCAGCATCATACTGTCTCAAAGTTGAATCCCTTTTATCGGATTCCAAGAAGAGAATATTCTGAGGGTCAATATTCGCATCTCTTTTCGCTGCAAACTTCATGAAATCCATAAAGTTAGGGTTTTGAGAATCCCTGAGGAAGCGAACACAGTCTTCGTTTGTACTGACTGGGAGAGCCTGGGATTGGGAATCCGAAGAGGACGAAGACCCAGTTCCAGAATTAGGGGATACCAATTGCTCTTCGGCCAGTCTGGGGCTACTAGAGCCACTTGACCCTTGAATGTCCTGAGTTTGTTTAACACTTTCATGAGAAGATTCACTGGAGGAAAGACATAAATCTTCTTCCAGTTGTTCCAGTCTAGAGCCAGGGCGTCCGTGGCATAGGCCAGAGGGTCCAGGTTGGGGGCTACATAACACGGTAGTTTGTGGTTCGCTTGAGATGCGAAGAGATCCACCTGTAGCCCTGGAACTCTTTGAAGGATCCATTGGAACGAACTGTTGTCCAGTGACCATTCCGACTCTAGGGGCACTGATCGGGATAGCGCGTCTGCTATGACGTTTCTCACTCCAGCTATGTGAGTGGAGGAGAGATGCCAACTGAGCTTGTCTGCCAGGGAGAAGATGGCTACCATGACTGATTTAGATGACGTGACTTGGAGCCTCCTCTGTTTATACAATGTACTACCACTGCGCTGTCCAGGACTAGCTTTATGTGGGAGTACTTTGGTGGACGTAACCTTTTTAGAGTCAAGAACACTGCCATTGCCTCCAGTACGTTTATATGGAACTGACGGAACTGAGGTGACCAAGTTCCTTGAACCTTTTTGAACTGGGAATACCCTCCCCAACCGCTTAAAGACGCGTCTGTGTGGATGGTGATCCCTGGTGGAGGGAACTGAAGGGGTACTGACACCGACAAGTTCTTGACTTTCGCCCACGGCCGAAGTCGATTCTTTAGAATCAGAGGGACTGAGGATAGTTTGTCCCTGGACCTGACATTTGCTCGTGAGCGCCAGATTCTGGTTAGGTCTTTCAGTTTGGCTTTCATTAAGATGTTCGTCACTGATGCAAACTGGAGTGAACCCAGGATCCTTTCCTGAGTCCTTCTTGACGCCAGTTTGTGCTTTTGGTTGATGGAATCGACAGAGTATGGGAGGATAGATTCCATTGAATGCCCAGCCACTGAAAGTTTGACTCTGGAGTGAGTCTTGACTTGGTCCTGTTTATCTTGAAGCCTAGATATTCCAGGAACTGAATCACTTTCAGTGTAGCTCTGTTGCATTCCTCGACTGTTGAAGCCCAGATCAACCAATCGTCGAGATACGCTACTACCATAATCCCTTTGGTACCAGACCTGGATGTCCCCGTGCGGAGTCGCGCATGGAGCATGGGACCGGCAAACTTCGTGTCCACATGGGTCCTGAAGTGTGGCGGCGCATCCCGGATGCTCACAGTTGGTGGTCTGTAAGTGGGAAGACACATGAGTATCTTAAAGAATATCACTTACAGGCTAAAGGACAGAAGAACTCCGTTGCATGCCGGAGCTCGGAAAAAATTTGGGCATAACCCCTCCCTTAATCGCCTGAATAGGCTATAATCCCGGAGAGATCCGGTGAGACATGTAAGGGAGGGGGGGTGGTTTAAGGTACTTAAGATAAACTTATTAGTTAATCTAATAGCACTTAAACCTAAAACTCGAACGAACCGGACTAAGTCCAGTGCGTGGCGGAGTGTAGTAACTCAGCGATACGGAGAGGTTAGCAGGGACCCACTGTATGTTCCGGTCCACTCTGCTGGGTGGACTAGCATCTTTCCGCTGGATGCCAGGACTCCGGTGGAAAAGGAGCCCTAGTAAGGTGGGAAAGAGCGAGAAGGCATACAGGCTCGAGCTAGCACGGAGCGACAGGGTAGCAACGGAGGGGGGGAAAGGCCAGTCCCCCCACCACGTTACCACCCGGCCGGACCGAGAAGCCGGAGAGGTCGAGTCCAGTCTGGGTCTGTCCCGTCCCCCTACTCCCTCCGCCTGGGGGAGAGAGGGAGGAGGCAGGCTCGGGTATGTGGAGCGAGCATGGTAGACCGACCCACCCTCCCCCGACTCTATGGAAGAGCGGGAGGGGGGGGAAGGTGACTGGACAGGCGTCTGGCTGCCTCGTGATCACGTAGTGACCACGGGGCGGTAAGACCAAAACAAAGACAACTAAGCCTAGGACAAACCAACTGATCAGAGAGATGCTATCGGGAAGCAACTGAACTGATAAGCGGTAGCATATAGGCCCACTGGACCAAAACCAACTGATCAGAGAGATGCTATAGGGAAGCAACCGAACTGATGAGCGGTAGTATAGGCTCAATGAGCCATGACCTAGGCTAAGCCAGACGCCTAACTAACCTAACTATAACAAAATAAATAGTATAAATGAATAATAATGAAAGAAAGAAAACAATATAGCAGGAGAAAAAATCCAGGAGTGTACGACTAACCCGAAGGCAAGTCTACCACTCAAAGCTAGTCAGGGGCCGATACTAAGAGCCGTGACTAGGGTCTGGATAGAAGGAGCCTACATAAGGTAAAAGACATGCATGCATGACAAACCTGTGTAGACAGTACCCTAAGTAAAGCGGATAATTAAAATAGAGCGTACATAAATAAGGGGATGTTCTGGGTATGGGAGACCAAGAACGAACCCACCACGAGGCAGGACTATGCTGCCATGCTTCCGACCCAGAGTTCGTATTTATACCTAAAAAACGGCAAATACTGTCTCAGGGCCGGAAAAAACCAACTAACCATAAATACCGAGTACTTAACTTAGCTGCTGCGATGGCTGCACGCTCCATGATAGATAAATCCAACGAAAGGGCACAAAAAACACAGAGAGAAAAAATGGCACGTGTGAATCGTGTGCGCTAACTGAAAAGGATGACCACCAGAGGCGCAGCAGTCGGCAGCATGGGATGGAGTAGTAGTACGTGCTGCTCACTCTGTGGGTCGGCTCCCCTCATGGAGGGTTTTGTAGTGGGAGATTTCTATTGGCATTTGGCTCGTGGTAGTGGTCTCACTCGCCATAGTGTTCATACCGACACCCTCTTGGAGGGTGAGCGAGTCAGTTATACTGACCTTTTTCTTTATTTTATTTATTCTCTGGTATGTGTTAGTACATTTACCCTAGAAATAATAGATTAAAGGATATTTCGCGCAGCGACACGAGCTGAGCCCAGAAAAGGCTATTATCTTCAAAAAATCGTCTGGGAGCACACTTTGTCAGATAAAAAGTTTCCTTCTCTGGTTATCAAAAACCCCAATTAACTTACTGGAAAAATGACAGTTCAAGGAACCTCTTCAAAGTTTTACCAACCATGACTTGTAACCAGGCAATAGATTATCATCTTTGGGAAGCACAGTAACTGGAATCTGTAACTAGAAAAAGCATTCTTTTGCAATAACAGAGAAGGCACAGGCTTTCTCAAACAGTACAAAAGAATGCTTCTCACTGAAAGAATCTGAGGAAAATCTCCTGAAATGTAAAACACTACGGCAAGAAAGGGTTAAAAATGTTAGACAGTTATGAGAGAAGAAACCACACAGCCCAGATGATATGAAAATGGCAGAAAGACATGTAACTCAGGGCTGAAGGAATGTTACAAAGAATCTTAAGTGCCATTAGCAGCAGGCTTGCATGGCATACTGCAGGCAATACCCCTCTGATATACAACCTGAAGAAACCCACTTTCAAGTCCTGGGAACTTTAGGAAGACATCCAAAGTCAAGCTGAGGCCAAATAGCAGTGCTCTGCACCAAAACCAATCCTCTAGCCAAAAATCTAGACACTTTAAAATATTACCATCACTTTGAATATGAGTCAATGTCCTAGAGGTTTAAGGAAATGGTTATGGGGAGTTGAGAAAGAGCCATTTTGCCTTGTAAGGGTTTACATTGGTCCATTAGGGGTTAGTTTTTCCAGACCTCTGAGTCTCAAGTAGACTCTTCTCGGGCTGGTTCTCAGGGATCAACCCTGAGAAAGAAAGAAAAAAAAAATTAATTAATTAATTTTAAAAAATTAATAAAAAAAATTAGTCTTTATTTGAGAAACCTGTCTTATTTAAAAAAATTATGATGTTATTAATTGAAAAATCTTTCCTCTCAGCAAGAATACTTTTCATTTTTGAATTTCGTAGATAAATAGATCTTTGCTGGGTCCAATTTGGGCACTCAACAAGTAAATGCTGTACTGTCATGGGTGTTTGACATCTGTTACACTTCACTGGGTCAGCATGTGGTGTTGACATCAGTGACCATGCGAGAATCTTGTTGTGTCCTATACGGAGCCTTGCTAGGATCACCTCTTTTGATCTTTCCTCCTGTGAGGATGTCCTCCATGTATACACTTCAGTTTTTATGTTTTTAAGTTTATTTGTTGTTGGCACCGAGGCCCATTCTCCTTTCCAATCCTGGTAAATCAATGGTTTAACAGATTTTACCCAGTCTGACACTGGAGACGATCCCGCTTGCATTGAAAGACCTCTTCGTAATGTTATCAAATTACGGTGATGTTTTAAGGGCAAAACACCTGCCTCTACCAGAAGTGAGTTTGTTGGGGATGATCGGAACGCTCCTGTGGATAAGACTGTTGCCTTATACATGATTAATAAAATGTCTCGCTTTGCTCCCCAATTAGTGTGTAATAACTTTTTTAATATGGCAAGGGCTTTGATGCCCTTGGCTTTAATGTATTTGATGTGCTCTTTCCAATTTAAATGTTGATCAAATATCACTCCTAGATACTTGATTTTTGTACAAAATTGTATTTCAGTGCTATAAAGGTGAAGTTTGATTGTTTGGTTCTTCATCCATCTTTTGTCTTTGTAGAAGAACTCTCTGAGCATGTCTCAAATTACTACTCGTTTAGTAAATAACAAAGTCATCAACATATAAACTGTTTTTTACACCACTTGGTAAATTTATAGTGATGTCATTGATTGCTAAAGCAAAGAATGTACAGCTCAAGACACTACCTTGAGGGATTCCTTCTTCCAGTTTATAGGTTACTGAGTAGGAATTTTCTACTCCTACTTGAAAAGTTCTGTTTGTTAAAAAGTTCTTAATAAATATTGGTAAGTGGTCTCTTAGTCCCTTGGAGTGGAATTTTTGCATGTATTATGTTTCCATGTTGTATTGTATGCTTTTTCTATATAAAAAATTATAGCTACTGTTAATTTCTTTTGTTCAAAGCCTTTTTTGATATGATCTTCTAAATGTGTTAAGGGATCTAGGGTTGATCTGCCAGCTATTGAACCAGACTGTGGTGGTCTTAAAATGGATTCTTTGGTTATTACATATGTTAATCGTGCATTAACCATTTTTTTCTAAGATTTTGCATAGGCAACTTGTTAGAGATATCGGCCTATAATTGGATGGATTACTTGCATCCTTTCCTGGTTTATTTATTGGAATTATTATGGCATGTTTCCATTTATCAGGAAAGACACGTTTTAGCCAGATACTACTATAAAATTTTAATAAATATGATTTAGCTATAGGAGCTAATTTTTCTATCATTTCAAATGATATTTTATCATATCCTGGTGCGGAGGGATGACAAAGAGTTGATGGCATTATCTAGTTCATCCATGTTAAAAATATAATTATATTCCAGGTCTTCAAGAGTTTCAAAATTGAGTACAGGCAGTCCCCGGGTTACGACTGTGTTGGCTTACGACGTTCCGAGGTTACGACGCTTGTCAACAGACATTATTTCCAGGGTTACGACGCATGTTCCAGGGTTACGATGCATATTCCAGGGTTACGACGCCTACAACACTCATCTGGGAGATGAAATATGACACCAAAAATGCTAAATAATCAATATTTGAAGGTTTTTTTTATGAAAAATGCCATAAGAATGCAGTTTACATAGTCTTCAATGCACCCAAAGTATTAAAAGTAAGGTTTTCTTAGGATTTTTGACGATGTTCCGGCTTATGACGCGTCTCAAGAACGGAACCCCCGTCGTAACCCGGGGACCGCCTGTATTATATTTTCTTTTTGCTTTCTGATATTTTTAAAATGTATATCTAGGCTGTAGTAAGCACTGATGTTTTCAAAATGCTTTCCAATTATATTTGATATTTCATAAGTATCACTGTATATTTTTCCATTTAAATGTATTGCACTTCTTGGAGGTCTTATATGTTTTCCCTTGATTTTCCTTATCTTTTGCCAGAATCCCTTGTGGATGTGTTTGAAGATATGTTTAAGACATATTCCTTCCATGATGCGATTTTTTCAGCTATTACCATTTTTCTAAATTTGGCTGTATATTTGTTATATAGTGGTTTAATGTGGTTAATAGTTATGTTTGTTATAACTATTTTGTTTAATATGTTTATATCATGGGGCCTTTTGTTGAGTGATTTAAGGCGAGTTTTGAGTCTGTTAAGATTGCGACCCAATATATGTTTTATTTTACTTAAGGTTGTTAAGGTTGGGTTCCACTATGGGACAGGGGATTTTGTGGAATGTGATTTGGTTTTTGGAATACTTTTATCTGCAGCATTTATTATGAAGTTTGAGAAGGATTCACATGTAGTATTGTGATATTCATTATGTGGGAATGGTGGTATGTTTCGTGTGTATAGGAAATATTTACCCCAGTTAGCTTTTTGAATATTATATCTTGTAGGTGGCAATATTTTGATATCACTTAAGTAGTTCAGAATGATTGGGAAATGGTCACTTGTGTATGAATCATCTAGGACGTTCCATTCAAATTTCTCGGCTACATCATTTGAACATAATGAAATGTCAATTGAAGAAAAGGTTAGCTGTGTATTTGAAAAATGTGTTGGAACTTCAATTTCATTGAGACAACACAGGTTACTTCCTATATGTTGTAGACATATGCACATTGGGTTGTGGTCTCGTATGATTCTTTGTAATTCGCCCAGACGTAGTTGGGTTAAGAGACCATTTATATTCCATTGAATGATTTTATATTCCATTATTGGGAGGAACTGGTGTTAAATTCTGTAAATTGATTGCTGATTTTACTTTGCCTCATAGTTTATATGCATTTGAATTTATTTGTGGTTTTTTAAGCGTTGCATTTGTATGTTGGTTATTAGATTCTGCAGTTGTTTGTTTTTCATAATTGAATATTAACATGTCTATTTTGATTTTATAAGTTCCTTTTTGTATTTTAAGGATTCAGAACATAATTCGTTCTCATGTTGGTGTGTTAAAGGGCACCTCCTTGATGTGTCTGCTGGATATATGTTAAGTAATTTGTTTTCTAGTATCGCTGCTGAGATTTTGTAGTCAGCTTTGAGGACTAGAAATCTTGACCAGTTATCTGGTCCAAAGAGGTCATCAAAATGTACCAATGTGGGATTGAGTCGGTAATTTTTGTTTCTTTTTGGTCCTTGTTTTATATATGTTGCTTGTCTATTATAATTTTTATATTTTTCTGTATTGTTGGGAGGATTATTTGTCTCTAATTCAGAATTATTGTTCATCATATATGGTTCCATTGTTACGATATTGGAGTTTAACAATTTATTTTTTTTGTTTGTTTCTTTCTTATTTATGCACTATTTGGTTTTCTGGCTCTGCTGCTTTACTTGGAACAGGGTGTTCCTTTGTATCATTTATAGTACTTTCACTACTTGTGGCAGTACCAAGGAAATTCGGGAGTGACATGCCAATAGTCATCAACTGTGCCGTAGTTTTTCCATCATGGGTCCCAGGGGTACTCAAATCATTTATTTCAATACTATTCATAAATTTTGAGTTTTATAAAAAAAAATAAATAAATAAATAAATATTGAAAAGATATCATTGGCCCTTCGCGAAGTTAAATCTTCCGCCAATGGCACATGTGAGAAAGGACTCCCAAATGTCCACATCCCTACCCTACCCCAAAAGGGGATGGCATAACATGATTAGAATGGCCCAAGTGTAAGCAGAACCCGCTTGCTAGGACTAAGAGTACAGTATTACGATAATACAATTATCCCCATCCTAATCACATTATGGGCAAACTGGATAGAATACCGAGAGTTGTATTCCTAGAACCAGGCGCCCCCTGGAATCCGTGGTCCAGCTCCACAGAATAGTTCCGCCTGAAAATCAGGTCCGAACATTGTCGGGTTGATGATGGATCTACCACAGTTCTCATTATTTAGCTTTGGATTTAACTCCACATTAAGCCATGATATGTTTTCTCATTTATTGCTTTAAAAAATTTTGGCAAAAAAGGAAACATCCACAGAAGTTAACTCGAAAATATATAATGTCATATGGGACTCTTGGGTTCGAACCTGGGAAGAGATTCCTGAGGTTCGAGAGCCCCCTCACCACGTCAAGGTGGTCCCATAATGAGGGGGTTACATTGGTCTAACTGTATGGTTTATACGTACAGTATATTCTTTTTGCAGCATCCTGAAAAAAAGCCTCCCTCTTACAGGGACTGCTCAACCTATAAAAGTTGTCATGAAACCAACTAAAGTGGGATGAACATTATAAAAAGACACGTCTTAAGTTTCTTTGATATGGCATCAAAGATTCCACCTTAACATGGCTGATCTTGAGGGCCATCTTAGTATAGTTTTGTTGCCAAACTAATACATACATGTAGTTTAGTCTCTGTCTATTCCAGCAAGAAGGCACATATAAAGTAATGGAATGGTTATTCATATAAGCATCTCAATACTAGCATGAAATTTCTACGTACACTACAAATGACGGAGAATCAAGTAGAAATTTACCTGATTCAAAACTATAACAGGTGTTTTCTTCAGTGAACCAAGTTCATGCAACTTGTGTCGTAGCTTTTTAAACATCACAAGTCTATTAATCTCTGGTCCCTCATCAGATCTAAAGACAGCAGCTACAGTATCTAAGATTACCATCCCAATTTCATGTTTTGACATCAAAGTAGGCAGCTGGTACTGGATACAATACAACAAATTTTCCTGAAATTAGACATGACAAAGCAATTATATTAGCAAACTGTGGGCAGTCCATGGTCGTCAGCAGCCTCGGTTATTGGCGATCTGGTTTTATCGCTACTATCAGGCTAAAGTAAAAGACTCCTGCTGTTGCTCATTGGTTTTAAGTAAGTTCATTCTCCAGGGTTGATGCTGAAGGGACATAGCACTAAACACCTTAATCATATACAGTGGTACCTCGACATACGAAAGTCCCAGCTTACGAAAAATTCAAGTTACGAAAGTAAATACGAAGATTTTTTTGGCTCTACATAAGAAAATGGTTCAGGTTAAGAAAGGTTGTTGCTGTAAAGTCCCGAGATTCGCCCGGACCACCGATAACAATTTTAAAACTCGCGCGCCGCCAACTGAGTAGACTCGCCACCATCCTCCCGCTCTCCCATTGGTTCCTGATGCTAGTCAACGCCATAACTTCCTCCTCTCCTATTGGTCAGCATCATGCCTCTATGTAAAGGCATTCCTTGACCATTTTTTGCAGCAGCGTTATCATAAACACTAGAATTTGTTCCTTCACATATACGTATTTCGTTTGTTAACATAAATTCGTGTTAGTGATTTCACTTTTGTTGTACTGTAAGTTACTTTATCGTGTTGTGTGTGAACTTAATTACGTTATTAGCCATTGGTCCCAAGAATGTTGCTGAAGTTCACGGAAAGAAGAGGATGCTTTCTATGGAGAACGAAGATGGAGATAATCAAGTGTTAATGTTTTCTGCCATTTGTTAATGTGTTTCGTAAAGTTTAGTGTTAATGTTTTCTGCCATTTTTTAATGTATGTCGTAAAGTTAAGTGTTCATGTTTTCTGCCATTTGTCCTCCTCCTCTGTCGCCACTTTCGGAGATCGCCTCACTCGAAAGGTAAGGTTAGGTTCCACCTTTTACTACATATGTATGTACATGTACGTAAAGTATTTCTTGTACCATGTATACTAATACACTTCATTTACAGGTACGTACTACAATAAAGGTTATGTTAGGTATTGAATGGTCCAAATTGTTGTATTTCATTGTTTATTGGTCAATTTAGCTTTATTATAAAATTTACTGGGGTGTTTTTGTAGGGCTTGGAACGAATTAGGCAATTTACATGGAAAATGCGGTTCCAGATACGAAAAGCTCAGGTTATGAAGGCCGCCTCGGAACGGATTAATTTCGTATCCTGAGGTACCACTGTATATCATCCCACTGCCAAGGATTTCAGATGCTGCATATAAGCAAGGGCCCAACTTTCAACTGTGGATCTAACCTTTACCTATACTTTTTTATGAAAAATTGTAGAAATTATTGTCACTAGCTAACTTCAACTCATTATCTGAACTTCCATTTTTTTCTTCTTTGAACATAATCAGTAAACTACTATGTATACAACTATTAAGCTTTAAATTAACAATACAACAAGCTTTGTATAATACAAAATAAAAGTCACAAGGACTGCTCAATCAAAATAATACTGATGCAAGTGTTGTAAGCAAGAAAACAAGTGAATCTTGGACACAAGTAAGTGGACACGAGGTACAATCTGATAAGAGAATATACATGACTGTACATTACTCCACTTACTAAATCAGGTATGTGATGTATAAAGAGGCAATCCTTGTATGACTTGGGACCTTGAGGATATCTTTTCTGCATGAAGTCAATCATCTGATGAAGACGATTAATGGGAAATTGTGATTCAGTACAGATGTAGACAACACCTGAAAATACCAAGCAAATAAAGGACTAATTCTAAAATGAAATATATAGTACAAAAAATTATTCAACACAATTAAGTAACATTTTTATAAAAGAATTCTTCCTTCCTAAATGAAAGTAACCAATGAAAAAAAATGATGACTGAGAAAGAATGGGAGATGATTTGTGATGAATAGAGCAATCTGTATTTTGTATTAAAAACAAAATGAAAGATGAATTTATAAACATCAACTTTTAGCAATCAAAATATAAAAAGTTATCCATAACTATAAGAAAAAAGCTGTGGATACAGAACCATAATGCATTTACCTTTGCCAAATCCTCCAAGATTCTTTGAGAGTTGAGCATTAAGCGCAAGCTGGAGTGCTATCTGGGTCTTACCACTTCCACTTTCCCCATATATTTCGGTGATCCCTTTTACTGGAATGCCACCTCCAAGGTTTCTGTCAAGTTGAGAACACCCAGTTGGAATAGTTAAGGTGCTGCCTTCCTCCTCCTCTAATACTTCCCAACCTAAAACAATAAACATATTACCAATTGAAAATAACTAATTCTGAGGAATAAAACCAAGTACGAACAGTAAAGCCCTATTTGCAGAGAATACATCCACATACATAAGTTACAGTATACTGCATAGAGGATAAAATAGGAATAAATAGTCACAACAAAAAGTTTTCCATCTCTAAAAATGGAAAAAAAAGAACATCGGAGTATTATAATTCCATTAAAGATTGGCACACTTCTGACAACATGATGTTGGGATCAAATTTAAGCAGAAATGCTCAAGATACAGCAAGTATGCAATATGAAAACCAATTCAAAATACTGCACTGTACATGAAAAAGTGGTAGTTTAATCAAAATAAAAATAAATAAAAAAAGTCTCTATCACAGAAGAGGTCTGACAAAAACTGCCACACTATCAATAAAAAAAGAACTATTTAGCAATGGCATATCTACCTAAGAAAAATATAAACTACATACTACAGTACACATCATGTAGCTAAATATTTGGTTTAACTAACATATACTGATACACAAATCAATAAAATTGGAAAATAAACATGATATATCCATCCTTGCTAGATTTCACTGACAGACAGAAGAAAGTGTGTGTGGGTCTAGTTTGCTTACATGTTCTTGATTCTGGAAGAATGGCCTGAGATAAAGCACTTATGAGGCTTTCAATGTCAGCATTACTTAATCCAGCTCTCTCGCGCAGCTCAAAGTGAGATGTAGAAAAGATTGAACGGGCAGAACAAAATCCAGCTGAAAAATAATTTCATTAACTATGACTGAAGAAACCAACATGAAAATGGGTACTTATTATATATGTATTGAAATTCTAGAATTGTTCATAGAATTACCATACAAAAATAATTTAAGAGTAAATAAAGAATTGTAAAAACATACTACTTGATGTACATAAATTCCTTTAGGTTAATGGTTCATTAAATCAATCTATGCCTGTGTTTTCAATGAATTATTCAACTATCATAAAGCATCGACATATACAATGCAGTACTGATGAGATAATCAGAGAAATATACTGCAATAATGAGAAATTTATCGTCTTTTATTTGTTTACTTTCATCCCCGAGGGACTTGTACTGAACTTGGCAGAAGTTCAATGGGACACCATGTATAGTACCATACCCTGGCGGGATGAAAGTAAATATATAAACAAAAGATGGTCAATTTCTCATTAGGCTATCTCTGTATATTTCTCAGATTATCTCACCTGTACTGCATTAGCCTATATGGGCTAGGCTATTTACAACCTTTCCTATAGTAAAAATAACTTCGTCGATAAAAAATATCTCTATGCGGAGCTCTTACTCAGAATTACCTGGCGTCAAAGAGGGGGACAAAGCCTCCATCCCAGCCAGACAGGACCTGGTACCTTAGGTCAAGTTAGAATGCATCACTTACGGTGCCCAAGGTACGAGTTCGTTGTGGCATTTCCGCCGTCACTTCTCCCCTGTGGCCCAGTTGCCCTATGTTAGGTTAGGCCAAGATGCATCCATTTAATTGGTTTGATTTTGATTTACATAGATTTTTGGCACTATGCCAAGCACTGGGACAACTAAGCCCATTCAGCGCTGAAATGGAAATTGACAGTAAATGGTTTGAAAGGTGTAGAACATAAAAGGAGAAAAACCTCACACTTGCACAAATAATTGTTAGGCGAGAGTGGACAGTGAGATGGAAAAAAGAGAATATGAACAGAGGTACAGTAAAAAGAATGAAGTAGCTAGGTACCTAGTTGTACCTAGCTAGGAGCCAAAGGGGCACTGCAAAGAACCTTAAAGTATTAACGCCTACATTGCACCGAATGAGGTGCACTGCCGGCTCTACCACCCTACGGAGTCCATTTAGGTAATTGGCTTTGCAATAATTAGATAGTACTTACCTAGGTACCTAGCTATTAACTAGTAGTAATGAAAAGAGATTTTAATTTAAAAATCCAGGCCTATGGTTGGTATAAACTAGATATAAATTAATATCCAGTTGCACATAATTGTTCACATATCATACACTTGGGTAAATAATGTCAAAATTACGTCAATGTTCCTACGTTATGACCAGGCAATAGGATATAGGTAGTAGTACGTACCTAGCTACTAGGCTAGATGGACGACCCAAGATAAAAATAAGTTACTTCTTAATCTAAATATTAAGTCTAACCAATCATGCCTACCCCTCCGAAGGCCATCTTTAATTCTTGGATTAATGAAGAGTAGACCCAAATCGTCGCTCGGGTCTCTCTTCCTCGACGTCTCCATAAATGTAGGTGAAATTATTGTAATTCATCAGATGATGGCGTATGGCCGAGACGTACTAGACGTTTCCATTCAAGTTTAGCGCCTGACAGCACGCAGCTGTTAGCGCTTTGAGATTGCTAAAAATAAATTCCTACTTTTATAGAACAAAATATGAATACAATTTTATTTTTTAGATTAATTATTCTCTTAATTTGCTAATAAAAGTATTTAGATGACGTAAATGATGTAGCATGCTATGTATTTAACATACACGTCAAAGATCAAGAATGCCAACAATGGTGACTTGAAGTAATATCTAAATTGTATGCTTTTACGTTAGGAGCCTGTATTCAATATAATCAGTATTATATATAATTAAAGTAAAATTAACAATATATTTTATGGTTATTCAAATTACCTGAAATTTATTAATAAATAATTATATAAGACTTCGTCATGTTGTCAGCACTGGACAGCTGACGTAAAGCTCTGACAACACAAAACAAACTGTCCTGTGGCTGTCTCTACTCTCGATCAACTCCGGTAAATTAACACAACATGGCCAGCCAAGAAGTAGACGAACTGTTTGAGGTCAAAAATTCCTTTTACATCGGAAATTACCAACACTGCATCAATGAAGCCCAAAAGTTGCAGGTAAATGCCAAGTTACTGCAAGTTCTTTTTACCCTAAGGTGCTCCGAGCAGAACCCTAAGGTACTCCAGAAGGGGATTGATGGGCCACCTTAGGTAGGGCTATTATTGCCCTAAACGGGTTTTAAGTTAAATTTTTGGTAGTTTTCAGAACGACGGGATCGGGCTTTTCCGATATTACTAGGTTTTCATTGGGTGCCAGGCCACCCCCCCCTCCCCATCCAGGTCAAGGCATGGTTCTCTAAGTGGGGTTAGGATGGTAAGATCTTGGGTTAGTTTGCGGAACGACAGCACTCCCTCCGATTGGAAGCTTGGTAATTTTAAGCCCTCATTCCGCGGTAAAGTAGACTATGGCAGTTGACGTTTTCCTATGTTATTTTACTTACTGAACAAGAATTTAAATTAATATTTACTATTCGGACGTAATTAACCCCCAGGGGCCAGTACTAAAAACAGCGAAATACATTGGACTCCCCAATCCCTAGTAGATGTCGTATCCACGGTTACGTTCCTTGTAGTCCGTGCGGAACTATTCTTTAAAATTACCCTGCAAGAAACGTAACCGCGGATACGACATCCACTAGGGATTGGGGCGTCCAATGTATTTCGCCGTGTTTAGTACTGGCCCCTGGGGGTTAATTACAGTCGGCCAAATAAATATTACTTTAAATTCTTGTTCAGTAAGTAAAATAACGTAGGAAAACGTCAACTGCCATATTCTACTTTACCGCGGAAAGAGGGCTTAGAATTACCGGAAGCTTAGTCTGTTGTCTCCAATGTTTAGTGTTACTTTAGTGGTCTAGGGGAGTGAAGCCCCTCCAGCCAGGTCAGGGGAAGATGCCCTACTACTAGCTGACGTTAGGAAGGTAAAGTCTGGTTAGGTCAGGTCTTGACATGACATTATAGGAAAGGTTAGGTTCCTTCTCTTCTGAGGAACCTATTCCCATCATTTCACACTTGCTCCTTTGCTTTAGCCCATTACTGTAGTATGGTCTTGAAAATATAATTTGTTTCGACTAAGTACAAACTGTCGGTTGTCACTTCTACCATAGTGTATGATATTAGCTTGAAAATATTTGTTAGGAAGACAAGACAGACAATTTTTCTACTCTGGATATTAATAATGCTTTTGATATCTTGTAACAGCCAAGTACTCCAGAGTTGCGTTTGGAGCGAGATGTATTCCTATACAGAGCACTTATTGGTCAGCGGAAGTATGGAGTTGTTCAGAGTGAGATTAAAGCTTCAGCACCACCCCCATTACAAGCCTTAAAGCTACTAGCTCAGTATTTCCAGTCTACAAGTGGAAGGTAAGCTTGCAAGCTACTTGTACAACACCATGTATATGTTAAATTGCTGCACCCTTTATCACATGCATTCTATACAGCTATCAGTTAATATATACTGTAAAGCACTGTATATAGATATATCGTGTTCTGTTTAACAGGCTTTATTTTTTGTGGTATGTTTGCCAGTGCTTATGTGAGTTCTGGTTGGAAGTATTTTTAATCTTCTGAAGTTGAAAAATAATATCCTAAACCTGTATTGCACATGAAATTAAGACCATAAACTTATTTTCGCAGATCAAATGTGGTAAATGAATTGGAAGCACAGTTAAGCAAAAGTGTAGATTTAACAAACATTGCATTACTTGTTGTAGCAGCCACAATTTATTCCCATGAAGATAATTATGAGGCAGCACTACGAGTACTGAATCAGTCGGATGCTCTTGAATGGTGAGTAGTTTCTACAAATATGATGATTTTCTTTTTTCTTTTATAGAAAAATTACAGATTGAGGAAGTACAAAAGTAAGGGTTTACATCAATTTATTGAAGAGGAGAATAGAATAGGCAAATTGCTGATTTTAACTAACTCAGGGCTAATGATAAAAAAGTAAACAAGTACGTAGAACCTAATGCTTAAAGAAATACTGTGATAAACTCACTGTTTCAGGCACTATGTTTAACAGAAATATGAAGAATTATGCTATAGCTGGTATGCAGTAACTCAACTATTTTCTGTGACAGTAATGTAGGTAATCTTATTTTATCAATTACATCTCTACTCTAACCTACAGTCGTGCCCTCATGGTTCAAACATACCTTTTGATGGAGCGAGTGGATGCTGCTCGGAAAGAATTAAAGACTTTGCAAGAAAAGGATGATGATGCAACCCTCACACAGATGGCACAAGCATGGATTCATATTGCTTCAGTAAGTAATTTTACTGACAAGTAATTTATGTTTGCATGAAAATTTTGCAGTTACACCAGGTTGGGTTTGAATTTTATATTTTACTTAGTGTTGAAATCTGTTTTCTGTTGCCCTTTAAAAGGAATTCAAGATTCTTGACTTTGCACTAATTAGTTTTCTTAGTGATGAAGTTGTTTTCTGTTGCTCTTTCAAAGGAATTGAAGATTCTTGGCTTCTCAGTAATTAGTATTCATAGAGATGAAATCTGTCTTCTGTTGATCTGTCAAAGCAATTCAAGATTATTGCCTGCTCAATAATCCTTTGTGTTAAGCCTTGACTCAGTTATTAAATTAGATGTGAAATTGGAGCAAGCAATAGCTACAAAAGTTGGACAGATGGTTGCGAGTTGATCAAAGAACTGAATGAAAAGCAAAAAATAGAAAGCAGTACAGGTGGATCAGAAGGTATCATTGCAAAGAACTTTTAGTGCTGCATTATGTTTGGTATGCTGGGTAAGGAGCACTGTATATCTGATAAGTCTATATGAGGCTCATTGTGCTTCTAGCTATTCTTTGTTGGTGAACCATTAAATTTCAGAAATAATGATAAAACCAGTTAATTTATTAAGATTATTGCTTATAAAACAGGGAGGTGAGAAACTTCAAGACGCTTACTACATATTCCAAGAATTGATTGATAAGAATAGCAGTACAGCTGTATTACTTAATGGGCAAGCAGCCTGTTTCCTTGGACAAGGGAAGTACGAGGAAGCAGAAGGAGCACTTCAGGAAGCCCTGGATAAGGATCCCAACAACCCAGACACACTGATTAATCTTATGGTATTGGCACATCACACTGCAAAACCACAAGAGGTAACTATGGATCGTAAGGGTTTTAAAACTTGTCTTTGTCAGTGTTAATAATATTTTGATCATGTAAATAAGTCCTTATGTATATTTCCAGGCTGTTATAATTTGAATATCACCATCAATATGGTTTGAATTCATTTGTTTGAAAAAACTAATTTGGTCTAGATCCTGATGAGTCCCAAAGTTGTACTATCATATTTGCTCTTAATAATTTTTATGCCGTATCTCCCTTTTATTTGTTTGGATCTCTATTAGATGAGATTTATACTCGTATTCATATAAATTACTATTAAAGCTGGCATGAAAGGATTGTATAGGGAGCATTACTTTACACCTAAATCCATAAATGGAAAATTTGTTGTAAAAATGATAGAGATTTTGATATGTTTGTACCAAATTGTGTTATTTTTTACAGGTTGCTAGCCGATACCTGGCCCAACTCCGTGATGAACACAAGACACATAAATTTGTTGATAGTATTGTAGCTAAAGAGGAGGAATTTAACCGGTTAGTGAAACAGTATGCAGCCTAGCCAGTCATATGTTTGTTTTTTATGTATTTTTGTATAAGATCAACTATGTTACTGCACCTCGATTACTTACTATTGATGCCATGGTGGGAACCACATATTGGTTCAGATTAAAATAAATTTTTATTTGGAGCTATGTTACTTTATAAAAAGTTATAATTAAATATTTATGCTGTTAATAATTTTATTTTCATATTGTCCTAACAATTAAAGGAATGTAATCATTCCCAAGGTATTGGGTGTGAATAAATGCTTTTACTTAGTGAGAATTTTTAATCAACATGTAGAGGACATCCTAATATTTCTGTAATTGAAAACAACACTGACTGATAAGCTTGTTACAATCAGATAAAAGAACTAAAAATTTCAGAGAGAAAATTTTCCTCCAATATTGCAGTAATTGAAGGTCAAATTGACTTGAGGTATAACAATGTTACTACTAGATTATAGACAAAAATTGACTTGAGGTATAACAAAGTTACTACTAGAATATAGACAAAATTACAGTTTAAAACTACAGCAAAAATTAAGAAAAATTAGTGATAAACTTAAGGGTCAAGGGAAACAATAGTGAACAATTACATTAGGTATAGGAACTTTCATCCCAGTGCCATGACATTTACTATTACGAACAGACTAATACTGTATACACTATGTAACTAGTACTTATATCATTGTTACTGTTTCAAATACCAGTACTACTAGTCATCCTCTGTACAATCTGTGTCAAATTTCTGTGTGAGATTGGCTACTGACTTTACAGGGATTTCCTCTAATGCTGTGGTTCAGCTTGGGTATAAACTTCTTGGAAAAGCATTGCAGAAGTGTTATTAATGAAGGTGTAGAATATCAATTTCAGAGCAATAAAGGCAAGGCAAGATACATAAGAAATTTGAGGGATATGCAAGTGCCATGGGGAGGTCAAACTGTCCTTGAGAGAACAGTCAATGGCATAGTAAAACAGAAATAAAAGGAGTTAATGGCAAAACGCAGTCTTGTGAGGATCGAGCATGTATTTTACCTTGAGAGAAGACAGTTACATCTGAATGACACAAGCAAAAAAAAGTGTGTGCAATTTTTAGGATGCATTTGAAATGGAGTTTAATCTAAGTTTAAACTTTGTGTGAATAGTAAAATACAGGAAAAGCTAAATGTAAAATGGAGTTGTACACTTCGTCAGCATGAAAAGTTTTAGAAAAAGGCAAGTGACAAAATTATTGAGAAAAATTATAAGCTTAATAGATTTTCAACAGATCAAGCAGTGTAAGGTCAAACTGTGATGAAAAGAAAAATTAAGTGTGCTGAAATGAAATGCCAAACTGGAAAAGTACTGTTGAGAAATGAGATCATTTTTTTTCTCTGAAGTGGATACGCAAGTTATGGAAGAATATACAAGGATAATGATAGAAATTAAGTAATTAAAAAGTAAAATGTATTACTCGCTTTTCTGGTTAACGTGCATATTGACCTGAAACCAATGTCGTGCTATTTTATGTGATATAATGTTTCTCAAATTAATTAGTTGACTAACACGACACGATAAAATTATTCTCTCTCCTTCTGATGATAAATCTATCAATTATTTTTCGTGTTTTTATCTAGTGATTTACACTTGTAGAGGGAGTACCTCGCTCAGTTTTCATAACCACGTCAGCAAAACTTGGTATGACAGTAAAATCAGTACAAGAATAATCACCTGTAGGCTACACCTGCAACTGAAAGGAAATAACAGTGCCAAAGCGTTTGTAAGGACATATTTTATGCAACTTCAGTGAACTAAGTTGCCTCTGGGAAAGCCATAATGAACCAGTCGCCCTCCCATTTACTTATTCTTGCACGAACTTCTCTTCCATCATAAAAATTGTTATTCATTCGCATCCTTCCACACTGTCTACTATATCATCCTAGCATTAGCAAAAGATTTTCCTTTACTAGAAAAACTCTCCCGAAACCTCTATTCTGAAACCACATTTTTTTTTTCTCGTATAGTTGATCCAATCGTCTATCTTGACTTCTAAAAACAAAACTTATTCTTTTCCTGATATGCAATACATATACTACAGTGTTATACCCTTATGCTATTTTTTTTTTCATTGCCTGATCTCTACCCTTATAGGAACAACTTACACCCATTTCTCAGAAACCTTTCCCTTATCAGGATATTTTATATTATGTATACCCTGGTCAATCACTTTATCACTCTTCCACACCACTTCAACATGTCTCATGTAATCCCATCAAAATGGAAACAGAGGAGGGTGAGATTTTGTCGAGTACTACCAGTAGGCTACCTGACTATCTCCCCGGTTAGATGCAAATAGAACTAAATGATGAACAAGATTCAGGATAATAAATCCAATTCTGAAAGAACTGGATTAAAAATAGAGAAAGATGCAGCAGTGGGAACTTCTATGGGAGAATAACACTTAGGTTAACATTTTTTGGTTGATTTTTCTATGATACTGCATAAATCATCTCTGTATTCAGCAGTGAAGAAGCTAGAAAGGAGAGTCGAAGGGACTTTTCTGGCGTGTTTAGGAAAAAAATGCTAACGTCTGCAGGAGGGCGGACAGTTGTCGATTTGCCATTTCCTGCACTATACATGAGCATGTGAGTGTGTGTGCGCGTAACCGCAAGGGCATGACATCATCCAAAATGTGTTGTCACTCACCGCCATTTGTTTTACTAAGTATTACAATTTGTTGAAGTTCCACAATATTATGCGTTTTGTTTATTTTTTATAACGAACTTGTATATTATCTTAAGAGTTATTTTTATGTTAATGTGAACTTTGTAAGTCAACTCTGTATTCACAGAAATTGTATCACTTGTATCCCAATAAAACTGAATGCAAAAGAGGGACGTGCTCCCCATCCCCCGCCCTCGTTTGAGTCACGCAGTTGACTGGTGTAGCGGTACCTTTTGTGTTGTGTGTGTACTTTGGAAAGGGTGATTGCCCATATTCTTTGTAATTTTGGTTAGTTTGTGTGCCTTTGAGTTGTAATTCCCTTTCTAACCTTTAGCTATTAATTTCATTTTAAGTTTAGATTTACCACGTGTGAATGCCAAATAGCAGTGGACCAAGAACGGTGCCTTGGGGCACTCCTTTAGTAAGGTCTTTCCTTTCAGATTTAACATTTGATAAAACCACTGTAACCTTCTTGTTCTCTAAGTAGCTTTTACAGTACCATTTGTTTACATCATCATCGATGACTATACTGAAAGGTGTTAGCAGAATTCAGACGAAACGGCATATAGAAGAGATGTATATTGTAAAAGAAAGAAGACTGAAGAAAGTGGAAGTAAAAATAAATGCAAGGAAGTGGGCAGAAGTGGAAATATGGCGGTGCAGGAGAAAAGTCTAGATAATTTCCTATCACAGTGAAAGGAATAGCGCAACGGACGAAGCAAGTCGAAAGAGATACAACAGCCTATTACAGTAGGAAAAATTATTTTTACTTCAGCGAACAGAGGAGAATGGCAACCTAACCGTGCTGATCCTAAAACCCGGAAAGGTAGGGATGGATGGGGTCAGGATGGGTATCAGGGACATTCATGAAACAACTGTCGTTAAAACATTGAGCCCGACTATAGATGAAGCTGTGAAGAAGAATGACATCTTGCACCGAATGTGGAAAAGACGAGAAAATGCACCAAAAGAGATAAGAAACGATAACGTAAGGCGGCCGTGAGGAGCTGTTGCAACGCGGGCACTTTCAAACCGAACTGAACCCTCTGTTGTGTTCCAGACTGAATCCGAAGAATTAGTAGCTAATATACCGTTATTGGTAGATCTAATGAGGGAGGAAGTGGAGAAGAGGAGAGAATATCTAAAAGAAATGTGGTATTCTAGAGAGAAGAAGCACAAACAAAGGAGGAATAAAACAAGCAAGGGAGCCGTTTCAAAGGCATATCTCTATTACTACTACTAATACCACTGTTCCTTCGCTGTCAATCTGTCAGTGTTAAAATTTGTGTCAAAGGTATTGTTTTAGTTGGTGAATTATTGACTGTGCACGTTGGGTTTTACGTTAAATACTTAATCATGTGATGTACTATTTGTTTTCCTCAAAACTTTTGACGAGAATCCCTTGACTCTTCATTATGATAATACGCAAGGGCTGTCTGAATTACAGTGGCGACAGTGAAAATTCTCTCAATCTAAAAAGGCCCTTACGTATTCTCCCTGATGTCGGCAGTGCTGCTGGTTGAGAAATGATACAATTATGGCTGTGCAGAGCACTGCAAAATAAGGTCTGGACCTTGCTGTTGCTTGGAATGCGGGTGGGGAGAGGGGCAGGGGAAGTTAGGTAATTGTGTCCGCCATGAGAGAGAAAACTTCCTATCAAGGTTATTGTACGCGTTCACTTTCGATACGTCCTCCCATACCTAGTACCTAATAGGCTAATATCCTGTCATAATTTCAGGTGGTTTGCAGATGACACTTAGCCTAGGTAGCACATACTACTAAACAATGCTGTAAAGTTAATTAAATAAAACTCAAATGGGTTAGGCTATGTATTTTTTTTCTCGGCAAAAGAAACTCCGCTCTTCTAGCTAAAATGTTCCAAATTAGGACCATCGAAAATCTTGAACACGTCTGTGTGCTCGTGAAAAGAAAACTTCATTATCTTACAGTATCATTACTAACAACTAGTATTATAGAGTAGGCTAGGTAAATAATTAATTATTTGGTAATTCTATACAATAGCTCTGCCATTAATAATTTTGATATTTTTTTTGCTGATGAATTACTTAGTGCTTTATCTAAAGCTGACCTTTATTTTGAGGAGGAACAGTATTTTTACCCTATTTGTTAACCTTTCCAATCTTGGGGGACCCCCAGTGGGAAACCGGGGTTTTTGGGTGGGGAATGAATTAAAGAATCCATTTTAACATACGAATAATGGCACTTGTAGAATTAGCAATAAACAAGGCCACCAGCTAACCTAAACAAACCACCTAACCTAACCTAGTAGCCGTATCCTTACCTAGCGGGGGGCGGTTGCTTTGCCCCCCCTGCGACCCCTTCCTTACACAGCCATATTAAGTATAAGACAGCCTGAAACCCTTTGTGTGCTTACTTAGGTTGGAGGGTAAATGTGAGCTGCCATCTTTAAGAATGCATGGTGCCTATGATCCAATACTTTAAAATGCAATTTAAAATGGCCAAGAGCCAAGTATCCAACAAACTGATCCTTTCGACGACCGTATTTTGGCAACAGATTCTTCAAATCCCGCCACCGCCTCTCAATAGTATTAGTATGAGCTCCAGTGTGTGGGTACACAAAGTTCAAGTAGTGGTTGACTCTTAAATGAAGAAATCCCTCCTCATTTAGGCAATCGTATGCCTTCCAACAGTCGGAAATGATGGTAGTGCCGGGCTCTATATAATCCCTTATCACTGTTAAAAGTGTCACTTTGTCCCTACTTTCTACAGGAACAGCAATTAAGACAATAACTTGGGAGAAAATCCACATAAATTGATGTCTGAGTAGATGGTAAATGAGAAACCGCACCAGAATTTGAAGGTTCACACGCCTCCATGGCTCTCAAAAGACTGATAAATTAGCGGTGGAAATTGTGTGAAAAGTATCGAAAAGTGTTAGTTTCTTGGTAAAACTGTCGCCTGATTTGGTATCCAAGTTACGTGATTGTAATTTTGTTAAAATGCTAGTCCCAAGTAAAATGTGGATAATCATCATTGGTTAAAACTATGACGTTAGGGTGACGTCTTGCTACGTAGAATACAGTCGATGATGTAATAATGACATAATCTATGTTTTTAACATACAAACAAACAAACGAGAGCTCAGTCTGGAGAGGAATTTGAGAGAGTTATGAAGTCGAGGGACTTAGTTTTTTTTCAGGTGGGTCAAATTTAATTTTGATTTTTAAACCACTTTTAGACCTAGCGCCGCTTAGATTTATATATCAAACAAAACCTTGGACTTCCCTCTTTTTAGTGAAAGTACTTAAATTTGATAACTTGCTGGTAGAGCTATTGTATAGAATTACCAATTATTTAATAGTTATCACAGCACATTTTTTTGCTACCATCCCAAACCCAATTGCAAGATGCGGCCTACCTTAATGAATAGTAGTACTAATTGTAATATATATTTGTTGTCAGAATGACATTTGACTGTTAATTGTGATAAGAGGGTTAATCTAAAGAACAGCTACTGCCTGGGTATTCAAAATTATCCACATTATGGCGTCATTACGGATTGTTCATTGAGAACATTGGTGTTTGCATCCCCCTTACTGGCCATCCGAAATGAAAGCTCATGAGTTCAGTGTTTAGTAAGGTAAGTACGTTTGTGAGTTACAGTCATTATTCAAACCTTATTATTGGTGATTACAGTGTGTTTATTTATTTATTTATTTATTTATTTTTTTTTTGTGTAGTGTTGTCAGAGGACTTTGTGGCTTTAATGAATGTGTATTTGGTTTGTGATAACTTAGAACTTGTCAAGTGCACAATCAACCTTGGTGGTAACTCTAAGTGATGTTTTTGTGCCTGCTTTTACCTTGGAAATTCATTTCTGCAACAGTTTAAGCACTTTTATTGAAGAAGTTTTTGTGATCAAATGTTATTTACGTCCAACACTCTCTACTTAGCAACCAACCCATCCTCCCCTTTACCAACTCATACCTTGTGCACCCACCTCCCCGGGTTTGTGTAGTATATACATTCCATAGAAAAATCTGCGAATAGGTGAGTCTGAAAATCGTGAGTCCACGAACAGTGGTGGTCAACTGTACTGCTCTCTGGTGTGGACAGTGGATGTCAGCTTCTTCCACAGATTTATCTATTTTAGGTAGAGTGGTTTGGGGTGGTAGGTGTCTGTTTCCCAATACATAGTTATGACTTGGACCGTTGACGGATGGTTTCTGGTCTGTCACTTTTTCTCAAGTTTTATTTCAACAGGGATCTTTCACATTCACAATTGATCGCTACCTAATCCCTTTTATCTGCTGAGAGCAACCGGATTCGCTGAACAGTAGCACCAATATGCAGTAAATGTGCCTCTGTGTTAAACTTCTCGGTTCCAGAGGTCCTTCATTCCTCATGCCATTGGACGGTGGCACAGCCTCCTAGAGGAAGTCATGCAATTGGAAGTTCAAGCGAAGGTGTAACACATGACTACCCTGATACTATTCTCCTTGCATTTTAATTCATTTTTATCTATTTGCTAATTTATTAATTTATTTTTTCATTCAATAAGTGGGGTCTCCTCCTTCTGTAATTTCACTTTAACTCGTCTTACTTCTTAATAAACACCATAGGCCTTGGAAGCTTGAATTTCAAGTCAATGGCCCCTGTGGGTTTGGTCCATATGAAATGACTTCATCCTGTGAATATGTTGAATTACAGGTCAGTATGACTGTAACATATACTTGACATATGTATTACATAGCTTTAGATATGTCCTGGTAACAATTGCACTTGAAGCTTTTATGTCATGGGTTATTTGCTTTGATCTGGTGCTGTACAGTACATACAGTGTACTCTCCCCTAAATCACAACTCTGTGAGTATGAATTACTGCAGATTGTAATTGCATGTATACTGTAACTAAATAAATAGTTTCTCTTGTAAGATCTGTGAGTAGCCTTGTAGGTTCAAATATGTAAGGTTCAGGACTGATTTTCTCAATTTTGTGTTTAAGGTTTCCTGACAAGAGCAAAGAGCAAGACCACACTACCTCTCATGGGTTAGAAACTGCGGAAGGGATAAAGAACCAAACAATGGATTGTGCATATGCAGCAAGCACTTTCTGCCAAAGTACATTTTCAAACCTGCTAGCATGCAGAGGACTCACCTGTCAGGAGATGACTTTCCTTCTGAATATGATCTGCCTGAATACTTAAGGTATTTATGACACCAGTCACAGAATTTGTCTTTTTGAATAGCCAAAAATATGTATGTATGTGTAATGGTCTAATGAATGATAATAGCCTGTATTCTTTAACAGCCACAGGTTGCAACCAAACGGCAGTAAATTTGAAAATTCTATCAATATAAAATGATTGTACAGACTATTAAATATTTGCTGTTAGTATCAGGCTATTAAACTTAGGCCATTAATATTACTATTATGCCTATGGAGGAAGCTTATGAGGGATGACAGCATTGGAAATGACAGTTATTTGAGTATACTGTTGTCAAATTTTACTGCCTGTCAGTTTGATCCTTGGATAAAGAACGATAATTATTAGTTCTGCCTCGAGAGTAAAACTAAATTTATGGTGGAAAGAAAGGTACATAACGTTGACAAACTGTTCAACTTTATTGTTTAAGTGTGTAAAAACTACAGCAGACATAGTGAATATTTTTATATTGCAATACACCCCCTGAACACCTGAACTAGCCCTGGTCACTTACCAGCCCGAACCATCATTTATTAAAAATTTACCAAATCTTTGGTTAAAATAAACGATCAGTGTTGCCAATCTCCTGGCAAACACCCTCGTTACCTAGTTACCAGCCCACCGCTAGTAGCCCTGCCTCACGGGCCGGTCACACCTGCCCTCTCACGTCAATCACTTATCGTTCGCGGTGGAGTACAGATGTATCCACAGCGAACTCCTTTTTGGTCTTGCCCGGCCTTCATTTGCACCTTTGATTTGATTGAATTTGGTGGCGAATTACGCATCCCTTTGGATTAAGGTTGGATTGCTCTTAATACCTTGTCATTAGACATTGATTCTGCAAAGTAAGAAACAACACAGGCTACGACAACGACTACTGCATCCTCGGCCACGACATCACAGAAAACGACGAGCGGGAGTTCAACAACGTATCGTCTTTGCCAACAATGCAAGAAAAGGATGAGTACCCTATGACACGATAGTCATTCCTTATGCGTAAATCGTAGGCCTGTTCAATATAATGTAAAAACCAGATGTTTGGAATGTCAGGAGTGGTCTTTGGACCAGATGTTAGGGTATCTCAAACATAGGAAAGGTCTCGTATTAAGAAGTAACTGTAGGCAGGAAGAGACTAACGTAGATCAAGATAAAGACTTAGAGACAGTGCTCTTTAAGAGACTTGAGAGTACGCGGACATCGAGTATGACATCTCTGTTACCGATTTTATGTCAAGATTATGTGAGGATAGATCGAGCAATAGGGATACTGAAATTACTAATCGTTCTGTTCCAGCTCCCCTGCCTGTTCCAGAATCAGCCCTAACCGGTGCTGGGGGTTATGGGGATCCGCAAGCCCACGGGCAGGATCCGCCGTCCCCCCTGGCGCGGAGCAGGCAGTGTTGGCAGCAGATTCCCCTTCCCTCGATGACATCTCTGTTACCGATTTTAGGTCAAGATTATGTGAGGATAGATCGAGCAATAGGGATACTGAAATTACTAATCGTTCTTTTCCAGCTCCCCTGCCTGTTCCAGAATCAGCCCTAACCGGTGCTGGGGGTTATGGGGATCCGCAAGCCCACGGCAGGATCCGCCGTCCCCCCTGGCGCGGAGCAGGCAGTGTTGGCAGCAGATTCCCCTTCCCTCGATGTGTAAGTTCTCAGGATGATAAAAACTTAGGTCAGATATAGACGAGTAGGGATAATAGGCTACATAGTGTTTAGTTTAGGAAGAGAAGTGCAGGCTTCTTCGGGTCGGTTTTCTATTAAAAGTAGTAGTTTTTAGAGGCACAGTGTCCTTAGAGCATCTTTGGGCTTTTTCCTGCTTAGAGTTCCTTGCATCAGAAGCTTTTAGGCCAGGGTTGGTCTTTCAGATATGCTCCTTCGTCTTTAAGGTTACTTTCCTCTACGTATACGATACGATAATTGTTAATATCAACTAATTCTCCGTTCAATGCATATTGACTTACGATGTTCAGTATGAAGAGAAATCGAATAAAATTAACTACGGTTAGCCTAGTGTTCACGATGATATATCGTATGCATATTCAGTAGCCTAGCCTAACCTAAAGTATTCGCTGTACAACATATCGGTAGTTATTTTTATATTGGCTAACGCTGTAGGCTTAAGGCATTCTTGACTTCGGATAATTCAATACAGGTGTAATTGAAAACGAACGAGAATCCGATCTGAGGATAATTAATATGAATGTAATCGAACAGAATGAAGATCGGATTCTGTCCGACTAAAGCATTATAATTGTATTATGTGTATCATCATATTGGCGTAGTATAAACACTAAACTCGGCAGTCATTCACGCTGGAATCAGCGGATGACGGATACGGGTTTGCGTCGCCGTATCCATCTCATTCTCTCCTGATTGACTAAAATGACTAACGTAACAACACTCTCACTTATGCCAAGTTTGTACAAACGTCTTAAAGGAGACGTGTCTTCAACTATGTTGACATTTAATATAGTCAATGAGGTATTTATCTTGGGGCATATAATCAGATGTCAGATATAAGGAATTTGTATGTATGACGTCTTCATACGTTTAACAGACTATTGCCGTCAGTATTTATATTGAGCTTATGTCAATTACAGTTACAAATTATTACCAGTCGTATTATCAAATTACAATGACAACTGAAATTAATATTAGGCCTAATAAAGTTAATTTAATTACCTTTAAATATTATTTTATTACTTTTCAATTAAATTATAATTACACTAGCTTGTCGTCAAACAGCACTATTGTAAGGAGGTGTGGTTTAGACAGACAAGGATGCCGGCTAGTCTATTTTTTTTTTTTTTCTCCTTGGCTTCAGATTCAACCATATCACTTGGTCTCGGCTAATGTTTTTGTCCTTAGTTAGCATATTAATGAATATCTGGATACTTAACTTATGTAACGAAGTCATACTGTTCGTCTTACGATGTAATTTAAGACCAAAATTTGACTGATACGTCTCATTGGAAGCTAGTTTTTCACTCGGGTTAGATGGCGTTAAATTTAGGATTCCGATCGTTTTTCACTCGTTTTCATAGGTATTACGAACTTTACACTTTATATACGTTATTAATCCTTTGTCTGTGTGAAAACAACAGTAATGAGCTCTTTCATGCTATTAGTTTCTTTTACCACGGCTGCGTTGGAATTCATACATAAGCTCGGGACTTCTGTCCAGGTTGCTGATGAACGTAATTTTGCCTTATTAGCTTCAGCTGCATTTATAACATGAATACAGTAATTACCGTCCCACGCGGATGAATACAATAACGGATGTTGCTATCGGATTCGATCACTGTCACACGCTGATCAATACAATAAAGTGATGTTGTTATAGGAGTCGATCGCATTAGCAACAAGTTCTCGTTCGGTTGTTCATAGCTGTACGGAGTTATACGAGTATTATCGTTAAGATAATACCCTTTTAACTTGCTGCAATTTGCGGAGGTGGAGATATTAGACGATCGTAATTTCTCTCTCTCTCTCTCTCTCTCTCTCTCTCTCTCTCTCTCTCTCTCTCTCTCTCTCTCTGATTTTATCTCTCTCTTTATCCTAGACGATTGTGTTTCTCTCTCTCTCTCTCTCTCTCTCTCTCTCTCTCTCTCTCTCTCTCTCTCACTTTTCTGATTTCATATTCTCTCCATATTCTCTCATCCTATTTTCCACGCTCTCCTAACACTGGACTCATTGTGCAACAGAGGTTTTTCTTCCTTTCACACCTTTTCAAACTTTCTCAATTTCCCTTCAGCGCTGACTGACCTCATAGGTCCCAATACTCGGCCGGCCTTTGGCCTAAATTCTATTTTTAAACCCAACAATCTTGCTGTCTGAGTTAGTATTAGAGTAGGGAGCGAATATTCGGAATATGTATAAGGTATTCATGATATGATATATCACAAGAGGATTTTAAGTATTAGGAAAGATAGGAAAGAACATGTCTGGGTCTATCTGAGGGTATTCTTCCAAGTGCCAACCAGGCAGAGTACAGACAGGCAGGTACAACACTACAAGAGAGGACATCACTACGATCGACGACACCGTTGTCTCCTCCGTACATGAGAGGCCTAAGGCCACATGGGAGGTCTTCAGTTTCCCTCCATACATGAGAGGCCGAGAGCCACATGGGAGGTCTTCAGATTCCCTCCATACATGAGAGGCCGAGAGCCACATGGGAGGTCTTCAGATTCCCTCCATACATGAGAGGCCGAGAGCCACATGGGAGGTCTTCAGTTTTTCCTCTACTCAGGTGAGGCACATAGCCAGCTGAGAGGAAACAGGTTTGTATCCCTTCCGCACTCAATGAGTTTTGACCTTAGGGTAGAGGTGCAGGGAATTTTTCCCTCCACATATGGCAGGCCTAGAAGGCCACACATGGGAGATTAGCTTGGACGAGTGACAAATGAACTTGAGACTGACTCGCGTACTCAATTATATTGACTGACAACTAGTACAGTGGAGGGCCGGGCAGATTTGATTCCCCACCTCCAAATTAATGTTGTTAATCGGGCTAGTTCAGGTGTTCAGGGGGTGTATTGCAATATGAAGTTTTTATTGTAAAACTAATATTGTAATACCTACCTGAACACCTGAATGATTCCCACCCTCCTCCCCTCTCATACAGAGTTATTGAGTTATGATTGACGTGAGAGGGCAGGTGTGACCGGCCCGTGAGGCAGGGCTACTAGCGGTGGGCTGGTAACTAGGTAACGAGGGTGTTTGCCAGGAGATTGGCAACACTGATCGTTTATTTTAACCAAAGATTTGGTAAATTTTTAATAAATGATGGTTCGGGCTGGTAAGTGACCAGGGCTAGTTCAGGTGTTCAGGTAGGTATTACAATATTAGTTTTACAATAAAAACTTCATTTCTTCATACAGTACACATTATCCTTGATAAATTCTGCAAAGATCATTTACCAATCTTTAAATACTAATGAAAAAATTGGTTGTCAGTGCTTGATCATGATGTTGTAACGTATCCATATGTATCTGCAAAACTTTATGGCTTAACTGTAGAAAAAATATGCCAGCAGAATTAAATATTTTTACATTTTGTATTTAGTAAATGATGCATAAATCATTTGACAGTCTTGAAGGGCAGCTGAGAAAACACGTAGAGTACAGGGTTTCACACCAGACTGCATGAGTTGCATCATTATTTACATAATAATCAACACAGCAGTGGCACCACACATGACGGATTATTTAGCTATCACAGGCTGTCCAATCTCTCACTCTATATCTGTGATTGCAAATATCAAGCGTGATAAGTGGTATAATCTCAGCAAGAATTCGGTACTGTTCTGACCATTTGGAGGAGTCATGTTTCCACAAGACCAGGCAAGCAAATATTCTTCGATCAGATACCAGTTACCAATTATTTGGCAGACAGTGAAATGGTCAATGTCTAGCATTGTCTTATTATGTTTGATATGAGGGACCCCTTTTGATTTCAGTCAATCATTCCTACATATAGGAGAGACGGATGACCTTTCATTATTTGTTCTAGACATGTGCCACATGCTGAAACTAATAAGAAATACATCAACATCAGGTCTGATCATCACAAACTAAAAGAAGAAGGGCTTGCCTTTGTAACAAACTGAAAACTCCTCCTCATGCACTGGGAACAACATAGGGTGAAGGTCAGTTTTGCTGACCAGTCAGCTCTAGCAAAATTCAGTTAGAGTTTTTGCTAAAGATCTGAAACTCCTCAATTCTGAGGATTGGATGCAGCATTTGAATTCATTAGATACATTGATTGTTTCTTTGATTTGATGAATTCTAGAAATCTTTTTGCTCACAAACTCAGCACCACTCAAAAAATATGACACTTGCTGGCGAGACAACTTGCAACAGAACTACAGCTCTCTCATTTTACCCTTAGCAATGGACAATTGGTGCATTCTTACAGAGGAAGACTCAATTTAGTATTGCGTTCCTGTCAACAATCATTAACACAGAGATTGTATGACCCATTCATAAATAGTGAAACTCACAAACTGAAGTTTTTGACCACTACTGTACAAGTTCTCTTTTGATGTTGTTAGACAGGTAAATGGGAGCAACAGCAGCATTTCAGTTCACATCTACATACAAGAGGCTTCTTATTAATCAAGAGTCTAAACAAGAAAACAGATTAGTACATATCACAGGGCAGGACATAGATTTTGCATGTAGCCAGTATCCAACGCAGTTGGAAAAGTATGCTAGAAATTTTTATTTAGAAGAAAGTTTTCTTGTTGGGATATATAAAATTTGGAGGAATAATAACCTTTTGCTGGTGATCATGACTACTGTGATGCACTGAATGTCCCCACTTTTTCTCCACCTCTGAAGTTTCAGTAATTTTGTGAATCAGTATTTATCAGGCTGATGTAAGTATATTTAAACAGAATTCTGCTTGCAAAGGAGAATCAAGGGGTTTTTGTCAAGCTATTGAAAATGTGCTCTGCACCTCGGCAGAATGATGGTTGCAGTGGCTACTTAAAACAATCCATGGTTTTTCATCACAACCACCACAACCACTGATGCAACTAGCGATACTGTAGTTGCGTATTCCACAAAAATTGCACTTGACAGAAAATTAGTTGTTTGTTTAACTTAATGTTGGACTGTTTATCAGAATAAAATCACATTGCATTATGCTTTGTAAAATTACAGAGGCATTTTTTGGACAAGTGCAGCAATAAGACTTTTGAACTGACCTGAAAATAAGGAAGCAGCTAGCATAACTAGGAGTGTTTGAACACCAATAAATGAATGGGATAGTGTATCTGCAGGAACACGTATATGTGGATTACCATTATATCTTGGAGGATTAAACAAAATCTTACACATTTATTATTATTTCAGTCATTTCATGAGATTAAGTGAGAATATGGCAATTCCCACGCAATGTGGGTGCTGGTTGTTTTGTTCTATACGTACACAAAATTTTTCAATGTGTTCACATAATACGGGTGGTGAATGTAGCAGCAGGAATTGAATATAAGACTTAAAAGCCTTAAAGCATTGCATTGTTGTATGATATTTCTTTGCCATGTTCAGTGAAACTGAAAAGAGGTATGTAATTGTTTATGCCTCTTGTACATTTGGAGTGTGTGTGAATTAAATATATGACTTTGGGAGTATATTACATATAACTTGAAGATAAAACAGTGGGGATGGGGAATAGGTGCTGAGGTTTGTCAGAAAATGCATAAATTCCATGTGGAAGAAACATTAAAATAATGTTTGCGTAACAGCGTGCTTGTGGCTGTGCACTGATGTAGTACTAATATACGTACGTAAGTGTAATTGAAGAAATATGTATTAGTAAGATGTTGAGAGTGGGAGGGGAAAGTGTAATTTGTTAAACCTAAGGATATGTGAAGTACTTGTTGAAATAGAAAGTGAAAAAGTAGTTGGTAATACAGGGATTCTTAAGAAAATTGGGGGGCAAAGATGTGCCCCCTTAGGGGTGGGTCAGCAATTTCCAGGAGAGCCCTAGGGAAAAATTAAAAATTCTCTAATTATATTTGTTATTCTCTTAACAAGAGTGAGCAACTAATATTCAGAAGTATATGAAAAAATGCAAAAGTGTCGCCTTTTAACATTAGTTTCCTATAGTCTACTACTACTCTAGATAGACTCATTAGGCTTAGCCATGTTTTGTAATTATTTATCTTCCTCTCCATCACTCAAAACCCCCTTCTCTTCCTCTTTTTTTTTTTTTTTTTCATCTTTTTTTTTCCTTTAAATCTGAGAGGGAATTTTACTCATAGATGCAAGGGGGATGTGGAGAGAAGGACCAACTGTAAGTGAGCATGGTAATAAAAAGTTTAGGAACCAGTTGTTTAAACAAAAGGAGGAACAGTATAAAGCAAGTAATACTTATAGTTATTTGAAGTTTTTTTTTTAAATATTAATAAAAGTTGGATTTACCTTTCCTCTTCAAATGGGGGTAATGTTTTGAGTAACATGCATCAGTTAAGTTAAATAAACCAGCTTATGATACATTTTTTCTATCTCCAACAATCATTTTAAATTATACAAATTACACAGTGGGTACCTGAATATGAGTTGATATGTATACTGTAGAGAAACGTAATGCATGTGTGTACCATGAATTCCACGATGTTATGTTCATATAAATAGTGACTGATCAGTTAAATCTTAGAAGATATGACAGGATAATGAGGAGGTAGTATACCTGTATTAGATTGAACGTGTAGTAAATATTACATACTAAACTTAGCAATATTGTAGAAACTAAACTTAGCAATATTGTAGAAACTAAACTTAGCAATATTGTAGAAACTAAACTTAGCAATATTGTAGAAACGACGAGATGACAGCTGTGTGCATGCACCAGCGTTAAGTGTTCACACAGATTGGAATGTATCATGACTCACCCAGCTGTACTTGTTTTTATCAGAAATTTTAATTAACTTAATCTAAATTCTGCAATAAATTAACTTAATCTAAATTCTGCAAAAGAACCCAAGCCACCAGAATGGCAGGCCGATGGAGTGTAGTGACGACAGTGAAATTCATACATGCATACAAATCCCACGAGTGTCTATGGAACCCAAAATGTGATCTTTACCATATGAGAGACCCAAGAAAAGCTGCCTTTGCTGACCTAGTCTTCCAGATGGGGATGCCAGGTTTGGATGTTGATGCAGTTAAGGCAAAAATAAGGCTCATGCGTGCCAAATATCACAATGAACTCAAGAAGGTACGCGCTGCCGCTGCAGTTGGGGAAAAATACGCACCATCTAGCTACTGGTTTGATATCATGGATTCATTTCTGAAAGATGTCGTTGGTGACATGCCACATTCACAGCCGGTAAGAAACTGAAAAATTGTGTAATAGACAAAAAACTATAAGATACGATAACAGTTTTAGTATGACGTGTCATTTCCTACAAGTAGTTTAACCTTCATTTCATTTCATTTCATTTATCTTCCTGCCACTGGCCAGTGGCATAAGGCTGATCCAGTTCCTCTCCATCTGTCTCTATCCTGAGCCATTTCCCTCGCCTCTAGGTTCTGGATTTCTTCTTCAAGATCTCTGACAATTATGTATAACCACCACGTTCTTGGCCTTCCCAGCACTCTTCTTCCTACTCGTATTGCTCTCAGTGCTCTCCTGTGGTCATTATTTTCATCCATCCTCTCAACATGTCCAAAACCATTTCAGCCTTCCCCTTTTCAGCCTGATACTGACTGGCATTTGCCTCAGTCTCATCCTGACGTCTTCATTCCTAACAAAAGCGTCACATTTAAGGCATAACTGTTGAGGTTTTGTCCTGTTGTAACCAGGACATACCTTGCCATCCACCAGCTGCAACCCCTTTTATTCCTTTTGCTGTACCTCCATTCATATTCTCTTTCTTCCACATTGATATCCACCCTCCTAACTGTTGTTTTGTAGTGCAACGACAAGGTTTTCCTGCTGTTACACCTTTCAAACCCTTCTGGCCTTAAGGCCTTTGGTCTAAATTCTATATTCCTTCCTTCCATACCTTGTCATCAATTCTCACAAACATTGGAGAACTATTTTATTACTCCAGATATCTCAAAGGCTATCGACATGGTTGGTATACGTAGTCTAGTAATTTCTCAGTAGCCAGACTTGTTCAATTATGGCTTTACTCTGTATGTTTTAGTCATCCCTGTTCATATACATTTTAATAGATGGTGCTATCTGTGCTTCGGATGTTGTCCCTCAATGATCAGTTGTTTCATCTACCATTTTCCTTCTTTCTGTAAATGACCTTTTATTCCAACAGTGGAGAAAGTATTAGTATTTAGTCGTATGTCAAATGAAATGAATTGGTTACTAATGAGACATCATTTAATTATCATAGGGAACTTTAATGTGGCTAGTTCTGATCATGATTAATGGCCACTGCAGCTTAGAAAAGGTGTGGGGAACTGATAGGAATGTTAGAATGCTAGAGGTATGCACCAGCATTTGTTTGTGTAATTAAAACATATTTCCATGGTAAAATAAGCAGACAGATACCATGGAGAAATCAAACTATAATGTTATTTTCACCTAAAAGAGACATTTGAAATGTCCTTCCCAGTAGTATTTAGTAAGTCCACCGGTTGTGACATATCTGATTAGAGGTGTGTTTGCTGCAAGATAGTATATTAAAGAAGATTCACAAAGTAAGAAATATTTCTAGTACCTTTATATTGACATTTCTGATGGGAAGCACTCAAGTTCAAAGGGAGAAATTTGTACGCTTATTTTCAGAAGTTAAAACCACGAATGCAACTGAACAGCAGGCATGGACTACACTTAAGAATGTATATGCTGCTTCATCCTTACAAAGCTGCTTAACATATCAGCGCCACATAAACTCATGCCTCATCACTGGTTAAGAAATTGTTGCTGTCCATTAAAGGAGTTGTTGTTTTCTTTGTGTGGATGGAGAAATATTCACCTGCATTGGTAAAGCAGTAATGAGTTTGGTTCAACAGGAATGCTTGCTTAAGAGAGAGCCTTCATGGGTATTACAGAGTGACAAATGTGGAACTCCTGAAAGTGAAACATTCTGACTTTATTGTTACTGCTCCTGTATAAACAGGAGATTTTATTGGATGGGTCATAGTAAAATTATGGATGATGATTAAATCCCAAATAGAATATTGTATGGAAAAATACAGAAAAGGAAGGAAACCTCTTTTGTGCAGCTTAGATATTATGAACTGATGTACAAGTGCAAAATGAATAGTTGGAATAAAAGCGCTTTTGCCAAAATTTCTTAAGACGGAGGGCCAAAGAGTGCTGTGATGTTGGCGGAGGGAGGTGAAAGCAATGCAGAAGTAATGTGCATAACGAGCAGTGATGTGAAGAAATTCACAGTTTCGTGAAAACAAATTGTTAAAAAATATCCACAATTATATATTAAAAATATATTTCTATGTAAAAATATATAACAAAGACTTTCGAACACTGTTCTCAGTGAACGTTAAAATTAATGAAGAGGATAGTTTCCTCCCGAAGAGCATCTAAAAAGGTGGGCGGGGCGAGAAAATAACAGCCCATCATCGAAGTGCTGGTTTGTGTAATCCCGAACTCAACAGGCAGTTGCGCCAACCTCCTCGATCTCCGAACCTGTGAAGTTGCTCTTGCTTGCACTGCATAGGTGCCATAGTCGGAAACATCCAGAGGGACGTCGGCTATCTGGAGAGAGAGAGGGGAAGAGGAAGCAGAGCATCAGAGTTCACATGGTCAACGTCAGTTTTAAAATTAAAATCTTTTAAGTATTGCCTGGCAATGAAAGTATTTATAAAAGGGTCTTCATTAGTAAACGACTTATTATCCTCTAAAGATATTCCCATGTTTATAGCGGCGCCTTCAACTAATCTTCTCACGTGAGAATCGTTGCTTTTAAAAATAATTTGTGCACCATCCCAATTGATTCTGTGGTCTAAATTAAAACTATGAGCCACCAAAGCGCTTCCCTGTGCATGAAGATCATGGCTCTTCTGTGTTCCCGTAATCTTACCTCTAATCCCCCTACCACTTTCCCCGTAGTAACAACCACCGCAGTCAAGACATGGAACCTTGTAAAATCCATTAGTTCTCTTGGTACTGTTATTGTTTTTTGTAAGAGTTTTTGCCAAAGTGTTTTTGTAGGTATAAACAATTTCTATGTCCATTTGGTGCTTATTTATATAATCACCTACTTTTGAGATTTCATCGTGAAAGGGCAATGATACACGTTTCTTGTCTTTTACTTCCTTATTATCTTGACCAATGTAAAACTTCTTTTTAGCTCGGCTTATGGCGTCAGTAATAAAATGTTCTGGGTACTTTAAGGACCTAAAATTGTCTACAACATGTTTGGGTTTTCCGTCCAGAAATACTGGGTCGCATATACGAAGGGCCCTTAAAACAAAACTCATAATTACATTCCTTTTAACTTGTTGTGAGTGGTGGAAAAAATAATGAATATAATTTTCTTTGTTGGTAGCTTTTCTAAAAACTGAAAATTTGAAAGAGTTACTGTTTACATCCCTATGAATTAAAACATCTAAGAAAGAAATCTTACCATCAAACTCTTTTTCAACTGTACACTTTATCGAATAAACAACGTTGCTGGCAGTATTCAGTAAGCAGTCTAAAGCTACGTCGTCGCCGTAAAAAACAATAAATATGTCGTCTACATATCTCACACACAGAGCATGCTTACAGTTGGGGTTACATCTCTCTAATATTTCAACTTCTATGAACTCCAAGCAAAGGTTAGCTAAAACTGGTGACAATTTAATTTAGACCACAGAATCAATTGGGATGGTGCACAAATTATTTTTAAAAGCGACTATTCTCACGTGGGAAGATTAGTTGAAGGCGCCACTATAAACACAGCGCCTCAGTGGCGTGGTTGGTATGGTGTTTGCTTCCCACCTCGGTGGTCGCGGGTTCGATTCTCGGCCATTCCATTGAGGAGTGAGAGATATGTATTTCTGGTGATAGAAGTTCACTCTCGACGTGGTTCGGAAGTCACGTAAAGCCGTTGGTCCCGTTGCTGAATAACCACTGGTTCCATGCAACGTAAAAACACCATACAAACAAAGCCACTATAAACATGGGAATATCTTTTGAGGATAATAAGTCGTTTACTAATGAAGACCCTTTTATAAACAGTTTCATTGCCAGGTAATACTTAAAAGATTTTAATTTTAAAACTGACGTTGACCATGTGAACTCTGATGCTCTTCTTCCTCTTCCGCTCTCTCTCTCCAGATAGCCGACGTCCCTCTGGATGTTTCCGACTATGGCACCTATGCAGTGCAAGCAGGAGCAACTTCACAGGTTCGGAGATCGAGGAGGTTGGCGCAACTGCCTGTTGAGTTCGGGATTACCTAATACACGAACCAGCACTTCGATGATGGGCTGTTATTTTCTCGCCCCGCCCACCTTTTTAGATGCTCTTCGGGAGGAAAAACTCCTCGTCATTACATTTTAACGTTCACTGAGGAGGAACACCATTCAGGTGTTCGAAAGTCTTTGTTATATATTTTTACATAGAAATATATTTCTAATATATAATTGTGGATATATTTTAACAATGAGCAGTAATGCTTAAGCCATAATTATGGTATCAGCGACCTTCCACAGCCCCCCCCCCCCCCCCCCCATTCTGATTATTGGAATGTAGATGATTATCGTCTTCAAAAATCATAATTTCCCCTTCTTAGACCTCAATCCAAACTTATAATCTAAGTAGTATCTGTGAATAGAATAGGCAAAACTGGATCATGTATGGCTTCCAAAACTTAATATTCTTCCTAAGTCCTTGTCTCATTTTCTTTTCATCTTCACAAGAACCTATTTTGGGAATGGGTTACGCTTTACTTTACTGCATCCCATAATATTTTATGTATTTTCATATTACTATCGTCATATAAAATACAAACATAGTAATCAATGTTTTAGTTTGGAAATCAGCTAAGGGCTATTTTGCTGTATTGAACTAAAATCGGAGCGATTTTCTTGCTTCTAGTTAGCGTAAATGAATCTCAAGATACTATATTGATATAGAAAAGGGGTATTTTACGTTATACTAAGCATTTTCAAGTCAAAATATCACTCGAATACGTATCGTTGTGAACGAAATTTTAGTTTTTTTTTCTTCGTTAGTAGATTTGGCTGAGGGCGTGTTTATTGCGTAAAAAACAGATTGCGTTCGATATTTTCACTTTATTTCATCAAAATACTACGAGTTTTACATATTTATCTTTTATCGGAGTGAAAACAGTAAAATGTGTTCTTTCATGTCAAATAGTTTTGGTTAAACACATTTCTCTCAAAATTATTGTTTACGGTCGAGTTTGAAGGTGTTATACCGAAGTTTGCGAGAGTTTCATCCATGTTGCCGATGCACGATAATAGTCGCTAGCAGATGAAGCTGACGAACATTCTTTCCTCAGCTTCAGCTACAACTATAATGAAGAGGGGGAGCTTCTGGTTAATAGCCATTAAATTTCGTCACATTTTTTTCACAATCTAATTTCAAATTAGCGGTGAGGAACTTTAATGGAGAGCGTCATTTGTCCAGGATTCGACTGTGTTGCCATCTGGCGGGCGGCGTATTAGTACCGGTCTGACGTAGTGTCGCGGTCGGTCGCCTGACGCCTGTCACAATAACATAACAAGCGGCAGTAATCGAACTTCTATCGGTTTCGTTCTCGTGCTTTAGGTCAAGTGTCCTTCAAATAGCGTCAATTATGCCAACTTGCATGGCGTTTGGGTGTGCCAATACTTTTGGCAAGTGTCCGAAAGGCATATCATTCCACAGGATCCCGTCAAATAGAGAGAAATCGAGCCGCTGGCTGAGGGCTCTTCGAAGGGAGGACATCGACATTGAAACCTTCAGACCTACAAAGCAGACCGTCGTCTGTTCGGACCATTTCTTGCCGACAGAGATAAAAGATGACATTAAGAGCAGGTTGTTTGGTATGGCTGTGAAATTTATGTGATATGTTTTCTGAACTTAACAAATTTCCCTCTGAACAGACCGCTGTACCACTTGTGTATGCATTCAAATTGAAATTTATTCTATTCAGTCGCTACCTATGTGCGTGGTGTGATTGATGGGGGTGAACGGCAACTTGAGTGTGTGTGAATTGATGAGGGCCTTCACTGAGTCCTTTTTAACCAATTTATTGAATGGAGTTTTAAGGGCCCCATACACTGAACGATTGTCGTTATCGACACACACACACACGGACGTAACTGGTTCCAAAAAGTTGGGGTTTTGGGGGGCGAAGCGAGCCTTCTCAAAGGGGGTGTGTCGGGGTCGCTATGATCCCCCCCAGACCATTTTTTAAATTTGAGCTTATTTTATTTTTCTTTTAGGGGCACTATAAGGCCTACAAGGTCAGGTAAACTAAATGATAGGTTGGTTTAACATTGTGTGAAAGCAATTAGCAATGTATCATAGGTGTATGTATGGATGCCTTGAAATAGTATTTGGTGGACACACTTACCCCAGCACATAGCTAGAATTTGTCAGTATCTGTGCGATGTTGATTTTCAATAGTATAAATATAGCTAAATACATACGTAAAATAACATGCACAATTTTCTTATGCATGAAATATAGGTAAAGCACCGTAAATCCCTTGGAACTTTTCTGCTTATCTGATTAAATATGATACAAGGGAGGTAGGATTTTATTAATAGTTGAGTGAATAATAAATAAGTATTTAAAATACATTATGATGTACCAAATGTTCTTTCTAACTTATATAATTTTCTTCAGAGGTTCAAAGAAAACTTCAGGACACTTTTTAAGGGGTAATAGTTCAGTTTTCCTTGATCTGTCTTCATAAGAGCGTGATATTTAACCAAAATATTTATTATTTTTGGGGGGACAGAGTATAATGTGTTGCCCCCAACTCAAACTTTGGGGGGGACACATCGCCCCGTGAGTTACGCCCCTAGTGTGTCCATGAATTGATGTGGCCCTTCACTTAGTCCTTTTTAACTAGTTTCATTAACAGGGTTTTAAGGGCCCCATACACTGAACGGTTGTCGGAACGATTGTCGTTATCGACACACACACACTATACAGACAGTACGGATGATCTCTGCACCGATTTCAGTCTAGGCAAAGAATTGGTCTTAGGAAGACATGGCATCATCTCTAAAAGAGACGTGCACAATAGCATTACTATATCGGCAGACAAACACATACGTTGAATGATCTGTGTATTACAGACAGGCTAAGTCACAAGCCAGCAACCTGGTCACAACAGATTTCAGCTGAGATCGTTCAGACACGAAACTCCGCCCACTTTTGCATTCAGACGAACTCAAAAAACAACGATACAGACAGTCATTCTCACAATCATTCATACATTTTGTTCAGTGTATGGGTCCCTTTACAATTTAGGGCTGTATACCTAACTAGGCCTCCTTCAGGCTGCTACTTTATTTACCATTTCAATCATATATTTTCAGCTGACAAATACAAACCAAAAAGGATATTATCGGAAGATGCTGTGCCCTCGGTTTTTATTTTTACAAAACAAACAACCGAGAGAAATCTCTCTAAAAAGCGTTTGTTGCCCAATGATAAAAATATGGTAGGTACTAAAACCCATTATGTAATGTAAAGAAATTTATAAAATATCCAATTTTGAGAAATTCAGTGGGCCTATCCAATCAACTCTGCATGTTGTTTCTATAATACTATTATAATGTATATTTTACAGACCATAACACCGCTTCTCACACCAAGGAGGTTGAGGTGGGTGAATACCGACCTATTAGTGGATAAAATTGCCTAAAAAATCCATTTTGTACCTGAGAGTACACACTGTGTCCAAAACAAACTGCACAACATGGCCCACATAGCGTATACTCATAAATCCTTAACTCAGAGAATAAGTGTCATGTTTTGTGCTTTAAAAATTTCTGTGAAGTGGTCGGCGCTACAAATACGCTGGAAAACACCGACCAGCGTGTGGGGGAACCTTCCAAAAACCAAATTTCCTGTTTTTAGCATATTGACGCTTAATCAACCTTCCAAAAAAGCAGTAGGCTAGATCAGAAAGACTTAATGACTTTAGACAGACATATGAATAGGTAGAGTTGAACCCTCCCAATAAAAATGTCCTGTTTTCAGCATAGTGACACTGATATTGCATCACAATTCACTATATAACACCTTCAACTTTACAAAAAAAAAAAAAAAAAAAACAATTTCTATTATAAATTTCAGAATATTCAAAACTTCAAAAATATTTCTAAATTTCATAATTTCACACATCTGAGTTGGGGGTCGATGTTTCCCTGCAATGCCGTGGCAGCCACTGCAAAAGGACACACTTCATTTCACTTGATAACATGTCAGTATGGCTAAATATCGTAATGAAACTTAACTAGAAACAACCACACCATAATCACAGACATGAGACACTAAACGAGAAGTGTGAAAAATTACTACAGACATCCAAAAAGAAATGTTTATACTTGATAAACACAGACGTCGTGACGGTGTAAACCTGTTACTTTCGTGTTGTTCACTGAGATGGTTGCTGTGTTGGTGGTGAGTTTCGCCGCATAGTTTGAGATAGTTTTCATACCAGAGCATTCGATCAGTGTTCCCCTCGTTCGGTATTCACCCACCTCACCCTACATGTACGGACGAAAAGTTCTGATTCCAGTAATTATCTCGGCGGTATCCTCATCTCCATTGTAGTTAGAGAAGTGTCTGAATCACTTGTGTGTAAATCCACATTGCACGTGTAAGCTGCCATTTTTGTGTAGACAGCACACATGGCGGAATAGCTCCACCTCTCTGAGCCTACAGCGACATGACGTCACACATAACAGATGAGCCACTCATAAATGGCTGCGCCCATGGTGCAATAGAAAATTGGTTATAAAACTACATATTGAACAGTTGAAATGCGACCAGAGTTTCACCTTTTCTCCATAGCAATTGTTATCGGCTTTGGTTGTTCAAAGCAAATCAGCTGTTTCAGGCTGTATGCGTTTACACAACAATTACTATAACATTACTAATATAATACTTTTAGCATTCTCTTTTACTTTTTTTAACTTGAACTAGAAGATGGGATAGATACAGAAATGGAGGAAAAGGGGTTAGCCTAACTAGAAAATGGGATTGATAAAGAGGAGGAAAAGAGGTTAGCCTATTGTAATTTGGTCTCAAAAATTGAGCTCAGATGTTATGTGAGATACATGATCAATATTTTTTAAGGATGAAAATTTGGAGGTCGCATGATGTGCGAGGTCTCGTTTTACATCTGTTTCAAACAGACTGGATGTGGTATGTAAATGCTGCGTAGCTCCGTCTAGTTGCTGCTTCAGATTCATGTAGGACTTATCCATTATTATATTGAGTGTTGTTTATAAATTTTTTTTTAAGTCTAGACATTACTTAAAGTTCTTTGCAGCTTCCCTTGGGCCCCTTGCTGCAACTCCTTTCATTCCTTTTACTGTACCTCCATTTATATTCTCTTTCATCTTACTTTCCACCCTCTCCTAACAATTGATTCATAATGCAACTACAAGGTTTTCCTCCTTTTACACCTTTCAAACCTATTTACTGTAAGTTTTCCTTTTTAGCGCTGATTGACCTCATAGGTCTCAGCTCTTGGCCTTGGTTTGCAAAAGAAGTAACCTGGTTGTCATGTTGAACTCACTCACTTTAACTCTGCCATAAACTTCCGGCACTACGTGTGTGCCATGGAAAGGATTTGATTACTTGATTCTTGATGGGCATTGCTGCCTTTTTCATGTCATTATTATCATGTAGCCCAAGCTTCACTGTATGTATGTTGCTGTTATCAAATACGTGTATAGTTTAATCAGACCACTTGGTTGAGACAAATTCAAGATATAATGGTGCATGTATATGGGGAAACTGAATCTATTAAAAAAGTTTTCTGATTAGCTTTTTCAACTTGAAATTGGAATAAAAATAGAAATATTTTGGTCTGGTAGCATAGAGTACGTAAAACCATGCGTAGGTATCTAAAAGTTGATGAAAAATGTGTTAAGTCACCAAAGTGAGTGCTTTTTGTCTTGTCTGTGAAGTAATATAATTATGTATTTTCTCAGAAAAAATATAGTTATTACAAATAGAAAGATGATTATGTAGCCAAGGCCACTTTTGTATACCCTTTGCAAATATAGAGAATGGATGGAACACAGTTTACAGGGAAAACAGAGGCAGAAGAGAATTAAAAATCTTCAGTAGCTAATAGAGTAAATGTGGAAAGTAGTGGATGGAAAGGGAGAGATAATCTTTCTTTTAGCTCGGTGAATGGTGGCCAAGAAAGTACCCGTAGACAGGGACAAAAAGCCCACTTACAGCTGATCAGTTCATAATAAGATTAGGAAAATGGGGATGGAAAATATCAGCAGTGGATAAGATAAGCACTTTTGTGTGAATATTCCCAGATATGTATTACATATAGGGTAAATGCAATTAATGAAGGTGACATTTCTTTCCAAGTTCCCATAAACATTGAACCTTTTCCACAGTAATATAAAATGCTGGTTGCTTTGCTCTATATGGATGTTTAATATATTTATGTTTTCAGGATATCATCACAGCTGACTCTATCATTGACAGTTCAAGTATATATGAAAATGACTTTGGAGATGATGAAGACTCAATGGAGAAGGCACCACCAGTTCTCAGCATGAAAAACACGTCAAAAATGACATCTCTGCCCTCAACAAGTGTAACCTCTACCAGACGTCCTTATCGCCCTGGTCCTGCATGCAGCAAGAGGAGGAGGAGGCCCAATCCGATTAGTGTTAGGGAGGAGTATGTCGAAGATGAATTTGAAGCTTTTGGGAAGAGTGTCTCTGCTCAGTTGCGTAAATTGTCACTCAGCCGAGCGCTACGAGTGCAGACTGAAATCCAAAAGATACTAACTGAAGAAAAAATAAATGACATTGGCATTATCACCAACTTGCAAGCTGTACCATCACCTACACCACCAGAGCTAGTAGCACCCACTTTTAAGCCTGTGGCCTCTATGTATGAGCCTGTAGTATCTGCAAAGTTGCCAGAAGTATCTAGTTCTGACACAAAGGGTGCCAATGTGGACAGTGGTTTTGATAGTGGAGTAGAAAGCACCTCAACTAAATCTATCAGTGGAAGTACTGCAAGGTTTGATGACATTAAGACTGAAAGCATTAAAGATGAACCTATTCTTGAGACAGAGGAAAAAATGTCCACATCACCTTCAGCTTCAGGAGATGGCAAGAGCCTGCCATTGCAGGAACAGATGGAGGAATTAAAAGCACCTGGTTGTGTACAGCCAAAAGATGAAATTATTCATAATGAAGAGTGTGAAATTGTCACTCTAGATGAGGATGACCCTCTGAAAGGCACTGGAGACTTGACTTAGTTGTTGCAGACACATTATGCTTTATGTATGATAGAAGGAGAGAAATGGGGACAAGAGTTGTTTTTTATATATAGATTTAAAAACTCCGCTTGAGAGATCAGCAGGTAATGTGAAATATTTTGCATCTGAAAGTTGCACTGTTTTATAAGACACTCTCCACTAAGGTGTCCATTTCTTTTTGAGGGTCCTTGAAAACCTTAGTACTCCAGTGCACCAGAATTTCCCATATTTTATAGTTCCATATTTTGGTCACGTTTGTTCATTATTTATGTAGCCTGTTGCCTGTACTGTTCCAGTTTGTATGTGGGTCTTATTCTGCACATAACTCACAACTCATATTCTAGAATCATTGATTTTTTTTCTTAACAATTGTTTGAATGTATTATGTAATCTGTATATTGAATGTTATTCCTACTTTTACTGAGTGTTGAGTAAAATTTTTTTAACACTCTTGCTTAAGAATGGTTGATTGTTGAACTTTCAATATAATTACAAAAAGACCCCATATATATCTCGTGCTCAAGCTGTCTTTGTCTACTTGTGTTTGTCACCTCAAAGCTATTTTAGAGGTAGACTGTGTATTTACATAACGCAAATGATGAGGAACCATTTGCTAGCTAGAACTGTATCTCAGGTGTATTATAACTACAAAAGTTCACTCAAGATTGTTTTTTAAAAGATTTTTAAATAATGAGACCAAGTTCTTAGCCATTCTATTTAGGAATGCCATGATAAATGTGTATGTATTTTGTGTGCATGTGGAATTTACTGTATATATACACGATTTATGCATTCTTGTGGGGTTGATGATATATGGAAATATGTAAACTGATTGAGCCTGAACTAATCTTTTTCTAAATGATGTTTTAAAAGACATGTTTAGGATACATTTGAAAATACATGAGACACGTTTACACAAGTCACTGTCAGTTAATGGGTTTCTCAGACCCTCGCCAGAAAATTTCATTTTTCATTACCTGTATTGGCAATGAAAAGATATTGGGTTATGTTTATGTATAATATGTTTTCTTAAGCAGAATAGTCAACTTTTTTACTAGTTTAGAAAGTTGTTCAATCTGAAACTGCAGCTTTCTTTAAGCACAAGAAAAACAAGGGTAATTAGAAAAATATCAGTGCAAAAATAGAGAAAATATGTGTACCATGGATGAAGCAAAAATAGTTTCGTCAATAATTTGAATAAAAATGTTCAGCATTAAGAAAAATAATAGGACTGATGTTTCACACCCAGTTCCTTGACAGTGTATCCAACGTACTATTTAAATAAGTAATTTTCATTGATTTTTGAGATTTAAAAAATTTCTAACATACTGAAAGAATACAGTACATAAAATATGTAACTGGAATGCAATGATTTCAGGTTATCAAAACTGCCAATTCACATAGAGGTGCCCTTTTATACATCTGGGTAAAGGAGTTGCTAATATAAAAAGAGTAGTTTTCGTCAATATGCTTAGGTCAAGTAGGGCCAAATGTGTACAGAACTTTCATAAGTAACATATTCCACTGCAATGTATTTTTTTGTATGGTGCTTTTACGTTGCATGGAACCAGCAATGGGACCAACGGCTTTACGTGACTTCCGAACCACGTCAAGAGTGAACTTCTTTCACCAGAAATACACATCTCTCACTCCTCAATGGAATGGCAGAGAATCGAACCCGTGACCGCCGAGGTGGGATGCTAATACCATACCAACAAAGCCGCTGAGGTGCTTCCAATGCAATGTAGTGGTCCCATTTTCCACCTTCAATAGTGGGAAATAAACATCTGCTGGGGCTCAAGAGTAAGTTAACAAGGAAATTGTTAGTGTGTGACACTGCATGCTTCTAAAGGGGAAAAATGCATTAAAAAATATATAATATGTGTATATACCTCCATTTTGCATACTTACATAGATGAAGGCCAGTGGGGAGATTGGCCTTGGCCTCAATGGTGGAGTTTAATCCCAGTGGACTCAAGCAATTGAACATGAAATAAATATTGTAGCTGCACTATACTACATATCTAGAGAGCATCAAGTTCAGTAAGTGCCCTTTCAAATACATGTAGACAGACAACATAAAGTTTACTTATGATTAACAGATTACAAGTTTGTTTTATAAGTTTGAGGGTAAAACTAAAACCAGTACTACTATGTAAGTAGATGAAGCAGTTGTCATAATGATATATCACAGATGTTTTGCTTACCATTGAAGTATTATTTTTGTAATGAAATAAAAAAATATTGTGGATTTCTAGTTTGTTTATCCCCTAAACTGTATACTCTCTCTCTCTCTCTCTCTCTCTCCTCCTCTCTCTCCTCTCTCTCCTCGTCTCTCTCTCCTCTCTCCTCCTCTCTCTCTCCTCTCTCGCTCTCTCTCCTCTCCTTCTTCTCCCTCTCCTCTCTCCTCGACTCTCTCTTTCCCCCTCTTCCCTCTCTTCTCTCTCTCAATTATTCCATTTTCAGTAATTAGCAGTTTTGTGGAGGTGGTCATATTTTGGTAATCTTGCATAACCTTGAAAGGACCGTAAGTTATAAGTGCATACCATATGGGTACAGTATCGGCTTTCACACATTTTTAGAGCTAATACAATCTCTACAACCGATGCCACCGAGTAATCAAATGATTGTAAGCTGGAGTTTCCTTCCATCCTCATTATTTTCAGTGCTATAAAGTGTTTGTTTCTAATTCGTTCTGCATGTAGTTTCCGTTTTGGTCGAACTTTCTGCACCAGCAATATGCCCAATCTGTCATATTCGAATTCTGTCACATCCTCTATATGCTCATCTGTTTAATGGTGAATGATGATTGCTGCAAATACCCAGCCTTCCCATTGCCTATTTTTTTTTTCTTTTTTAATATTATGATCACGAACATATGGACAAGATTAGGGTACTTGACTCGTCTTGGCTCATTAGGTACCCTTAACCATTTTCAAAAAGGTGTGGTTAGAGTTCACTATCGACGTGGTTCGGAAGTCCCGTAAAGCCATTGGTCCCGTTGCTGAATAACCACTGGTTCCATGCAACGTAAAAACACCATGCAGACAAAAAGGTGTGGTAGGCTTGGCCTACCATGCTTCCGTCTTTGCCCTGCACTGTGTATACCTATCGAATAATTGTTGCATATTCGGTTGCAATTATAATTCATTGTACCTTTCGCAAACAGCCTTACCATGTTCAAAGCACCGCTTCTCGTCTGATTGTACCTTTCTACCAGTTTAATTTTCTCAACATCTGAACAATTGCAAATAGGTATTGGAACACCTTAATATTATCAAAGTTGCGGCTGTACCACTTTTTGTATTTCCTTGTTACCCTGTTTCCTTCTTTCTGTATTTGCACTGCATTATCCCGTGTTCAGCGTTCTTCATATTTTCTGTTAATCGTTCTATGCCTTGCTGCCTTTCTTACTTTTTTTTATTACTTCTGGTAGAGTAGGAAACACGTGTTATTCATTACTGTTGCAAATAGCTGAGAAGAAGCGCCATTTTGAAAGCATGAAGAAGAGATGACTACAGATGTAAGAGATGCAAATGATTAAGATGGCCCAGCGGCCTCAGCAAGTAATATAATCCACGTGTGAAGAACCTTGTATACGATATCAGCGCTTTCTTATCTTTATTGGCGATAGGTTGCCGTGGCATAGTTTCTCGAGACAGGAGGGACACAAGTGAGGAGGGGGAGGGCGTCCAGGGGACGAACACTTGTTCTCTTGATCATACCAACTGTGTTATGTGCAGTGTGGCAGTTATCCCTCAACCGTGAGTTATAACAGACGTTGTCATAGTGTAAAGCGAGGATTTTGCAGATACAATTCACGTTTGATTCAGCTTCATCCCGCGACTTCGAGGCGTTCGTAGGATTATAGAATTTTAAGAGCCGCCTTCGTCCACCGCTACCACCTCCCGACAACCTTCCTTTTTGTTTTTAATGTGGAAACAAGAGGGGGAGCAAGGAAAGGCATGAGTCATCGTCGAAGTGAAATAGTCACACCTGATGGTATGTCCTAGTTCGGTAATTTGTTTATTTGATTTTTCAATGACCGCCTAGCACATTGTTGCTTTTGTTCCGAGATACCCACTTTAATTTGTTTCCTCAACAGGCAATTGATTCATCCATGGAAGGCGTTTTGAGGTAAAATAATAATAATGATAACTAAATGGTAACTGCCGAAGGCTAATTGGTCAATCAAGGATACGGCAACTGTTAGAAAGACTATACAACCAGTTACTTCATACACGGTACCTATATACGTAGTATATGCTTGGCGTTGACTAAGGCAGTGTTTATATATATATATATAAATATATATATATATATATAGATAGATATATATATATAATATATATATATATATATAAGTATAGAATGTGTTATATCAAATATTGCCACCTTCTGTACCCAAACAAACAAATTTATGTACCCGGATCTACCACAGGCAAAAAAGACGCCAAACAATGTGTTTTCTGCCCCAGTGGTAATTTCGTTACACGTCAAATGCTTATGGGTACGTAAAAGCACCATACGAACAAACAAACCATGCTTATAGGTATGTAAGTTATACATCGATATGGTTCCCAGGACCTAGGCCATAGACATCCCAAGTACGTAAACATGAATACCGAAGATAATTCATCAAAATATATTTTTCGTACCGCGACTTTTCCCGAATTTTTATGCGATGAAAAATGGTGATTTATAAAAGTATACTAGATTTCTGAATAGCCAATCAAGGTTTTAGCCCTTGTTCCATCATTTAAAAAAATTGTTTTTTATTTTTGTTTTTACATACCATATTATGATTGTTCGTCTTTTCACTATCAGAATTAAGAAACGGTATATGCTTTACCAAAAATTTAATAGTTGCGGACAGACGAAGGCGAAGTAAATTTTTTTTCCTACTAAAAAATAGGTCAAGCAAGCCTTGGTAATCTAGGCCGTAAAGGCGCTTCAGTAGATGTTTTGTAGATGCACTGGGCTCTGTAAAAGTTCAGATCCATTTCATAGGGATCAGGATAAAAAAAAAAAAAAAAAAAAAAAATTGAAACTACTGATGGGCAGATCGAGTTTATGTGATCAAGGTAAAAGTCTGTTAGACTATATTAGTGGCCATGTTCGAATCGTGTAAATCTGGACATTCTCCGAATCAGGACTGAATTTATTAACTACCGATGGTCAGATCCAGTTATAATAGATCATTATTTTTTGGTGATAGAAGTTCACTCTCGACGTTGTTCGGAAGTCGCGTAAAGCCGCTGGTCCCGTTGCTGAATAACCACTGGTTCTATTATCGACTATGTAATGATAAGGGAGGAAGATGAAGGAGGATTACAAGTAATGGAAATAGATGAAACAAAAGAAATAACTCCTTACAGGATATCCTCTGAACTGGTGCACTCTGACCACTGTGCTGTAAGAGTGGTCATGAACTGGAGAATAGTATGCGAGGTAAGCAAGAGTGGAAAATATGTAATAGATATAAGAAAGCTGAAAGATTGCAAGAGAAAATGGTCCTATAAAACAGAAATACCCCAAATGGCAAACAGAACTGGACAAGATATTGAGAAAGTTTAAGAAAATAACCAAAGTGAAAAAGAACAAATCAAGAGTATTAAGAGACCTAATGAGGGCTAGGAGAATAAAAAAAGGTAAGGGAAAAGTTAATTAGTACAGAAAAGAGAGGGATATGGCAGGTGCAGGAGAAATTAATTAGTGAATACATTGTTAGAGAAAAAATGAAGGAAGATGGCATTAGAATAAAGGAGACAGCAGCTGAAATAAAATCCAAAGGGGGAATAAACTGAGCAGCCTTTTGGGACTTCAAGAAAAAACTTAACGGCACAAAACCAAATAATGTGGTGCCAGTAAGAAGCAAGGAAGGGAAACTAATAGAAAATGTTGAAGAAATTAAAAGACTATGAACAATATTATAAAGATCTATTCATATTAGATAAACCTAAAGATGAAATCAGTAGGCTAACAGATGAAGTTAACCTCCAGTACCAGAAATGGATGTCCATAAGTGGGACAGGAAAAACGGAAAAAATCCAAAAGTCAAGTATTCAAGAAGTGGAAAAAGCAGTAAAGAACCTGAAGAATAAATACACCCTAGACAGTCAAGATATAAATATATAATTATAAAAAGTTTGGGTACAGAAATGACTGAAAGTCTGGCATTCTTAATTGGAGACATTGAAGAGGAGTTAAACACTCCGGATGAATGGGAGAAAATGAAAATATTATCACTGCATAAAAAAGGAAGCAAACTGGAATTAGAAAACAAGAGAGGGATATTCATTACAAGTAACATAAGCAAGGAATTTGAAAAAGTGACGATGGAAATAACGAAGGATGAGTTAAACCAGAAGATAAGCCGGTTCCAATGTGGTGGCATAGAGGGAAGATCCACAGTTGATCACCTGCTAACCTTTAACGCAGTGATTGACTACAAATCACTGTTAGGAGCCCCAACGTACATATGGTTTGGGGATGCGTATAAATGCTTTGATAAACTGGATCTGAAGGACTGCATCAAAGAGATAGGGAAAATGATTGGATGGAAAGATGCATGGTTGATAAGAAAAATGAATGAAAACGGCAAAGCAGTCATAAGATGCCCAGCGGGAGAAACTGACACAATTGACATAACAGAAAATGTGAGGCAAGGAACAATTTACGGCCCAAAGCTATGCAGCATGGTGACTGACAGAGTAAATGAGTTAAGCAGGAAGAACGTAACACTCAATAAGAAACGTACCAATAGAGTCCCTAATATTTGTTGATGACCTAATGTTCCCCACAAGCAGTAAAGAAGGAGTAGAAATGGCAATTGGCAACTGCCGTAGCCTAGAGCGGCTTAAGAAATTTACATTTAATACGAAGCCAAATAAGTCAGCAGTGCTAGTAATAGATTTAAAAAAATAAAGAAACCAGATGTACAAATAAAAACAGAACTTAAAAATGGCCCAGTTAGTAGCGTGAAAGAATATAAGTACTTAGGAGAATGGTACACACTAAATGGCTCAAAGGAAGCAAGTATTAAAACGAGAAATCAAAAGGTTGAGTACCTACTAAGAGAAATCAGAAGATATGGGGACGTTAACAAAGTAGGAAACATGGCACTAGAAGTAAGGAAAAAGATCTATGAAACAGTAGATGTACCAACCTTATTTGCCAACATAGAGACGTGGAGTAACGTAACTGAAAATTAGTTAAATGCACTAGAGAAAATGCAATACAGGATTCTCCGAGGAATGTATGAGCAACCTAAAGGCACGCCGTATTGGGAAATTATAGCTGAGTCTGGCATATGGCCAGTATCCTACAGTATTGTTTATAAGAAGATAATGCTTTTTCACAACATAATAAATTCGGAGGAGAAAGATTAGTAAACGAAATAGTTGAAGATGAGTTAAGAGCCCCATATGGGCAATGTTTGGACAAAAAGCGTGGTGAACAGATGCACCAAGTATATGGAAATTATTTGACTTGAATATCCCAAGGCAGCACTGAAAAAGGAAATAAAGATAAAAATTAATCAAAATATCCAAGAGACTTTGAGGGAAAAGAGAAAAGAAATGAAGAACCTGAGATTCATAGATGACTTCGAGGAAAACAAACAAGTAGGTACATAAGGGGAAAAAAAAAGGATGCGTGTATCATTATGAAAGCCAGACTGAATATGCTGAACTTAAAGGCTAACTTCCGGGGCAAATTTAAGGGCGAGGTCTGTGAAGTATGTAGAGTGGAGGAGGACACCACCGAACATTTATTGATGTGTAAATTGCTACAAAAAGCAGACAAGGATATAAATTTAGGAACACTGTTATCCCATAACAGAAAACTGGGAGAATAGCCCTCATATTTACGAAAGTTCTTAACCTGGAAAGCGTGGATGTCAAAGCTAAGTAACAAGGCTCTGCCTCACCTACAAAGAAGAAGAAATGAAAGGGAGTTTGGGTAAAAGTAAATAAAGCTTTGCACCTCATAGTGTAGTGTGCCCGCAACTGTGTTTGTGGAGTGAGCGCCTAGGAACCAGGAACGTAAAAACGCCAAACAAATGAAAACCAACATATCGATCATTATAAAGGCTTTCAGATTATAGAGAGGGAAAATCATATCGGATTAGCTAGGACTAAATCTGTTAGACTTATTAACAGAATTTATATTGAATTCTTTAGGAAACTGATATAGGCCAAGTGCCCTTCCGTTACATCTACAAAAATTACATTATTTTTCTTTTGTTTCACCTGAACACACTATAGTTATCAAGTTGCAAGATAAGAAATCCAAGCCGTGAAGCTGTCTTTTTGCTGAATTATCCTTATCATGGGATTAAAATGCAGTTCTTGAGATATCAAACGTTTTCAGAATATGCCGGTTAAGATATAAACAGGTTTAGTCACTTACAGGAAGCAAATTCCATGTTGCTTCCATGGCCATATGTCTAGCTAGTGATTCAAACATTAAAAAAAGATGTCTATAATCTGTTCGCTAATAGTATTTGTTGGATTGGTCTATAATATGTTTGCTATAACATTTGTTGGATTGCCTGCTGGAACCGCGTACATAAGCTTCTCCTTGTTTTCACACACACACACACACACACACACACACACACACACACACACACACACATATATATATATATATATATATATATATATATATCTATATATATATTATATATATATATATTCGATATATATTAATCGAAACTAACTTTTATAAACTTTCGGGAGGGCACGAAACGATTCAGAAGGTAATTATGATAACTACGTAATTACTGCTTGTTATATAGTGCATTCAAGGGTAAGGTTAGGTGTAATCGTGGTGTTTTAGCAGGCTTTAAATAAGAGACCTTGATAAATGTCAGGACCGTTAACGGGAAGATGTGAAATATTTAAGTTTCCGTATGGCCTTGCTCCGGTGGTTAAGAGTGGGTCTGTTATGCTGTTACGTGTTGAGCTAAAATGGATATTCGTTATTAGAGAGAGGGAGATTTTCTCTTATATCCAGATCTTTTAAAGTACGACTGTACGAAAAGGTAAACCGGGTTTTCATCGTCACGACAACTATCAAGATAAGCACTTCAGATTCCTCATCAAACGAAAACAAAAAAGAAAATGTCGCAGCCGTAATTCCCGTGAGCTCAAACGTCGATGTTAGCCTAAAGTAAACTTCACTGCATGCTGCAAGTAACGTATGCTATCAACCTACATGGGATTACCCTTGAACACTGACCGCGGTGAACCACTGACATGAAAATTATTACCCGATTGAGTGAGAATTTGAATATTATGGCAATTACAGTTGAATTTATGAAGAAATTTATTTTCGATGTTTAAAAAAAAGACCAGTTACCAATGGATTAGAAGTCTCGATAAAATATAAATTACATGTTATGACAATAAAAACAGTACTTCTTGAATAATATAGAACACAATGAAATAAATTTAACAAACAGTTATGTATGCCATGGAACTCATGAACTTATTGAAACATGGTTTAGAATAAATGTAGAAAAAGGATAATCATAGTATTTACAAGTGTTGAAAACACAAAGGAGTACGCTCCGAGAGCTGAGATAAAAAAAAAAAAAAAGTTGTCTGTCAAATTTCTTTCATTTAAAGTGTTGTATTACGTAGTAGAACTTATTAGGTATGTGCTTATCATCACTTATCTCTATATTCAGTCTTATCTGCCCGGCACACTTTAAGGTTTCCAAGTCGTTTGCACTAAGTGCGTCGAGGTCTTGTAGGGAGAAGGAGTCTGATGTGGACATCTGGTTTCTTATTAGCAAAAAAGAAAAAAGAAATCAGCGTTGACTTCATTTGTGGTACATATTTCGGGATGTTCTCTTCATATTTTTAGACGTTTGCAGTGATTAATGTTTTTTTCTTTTTCTTTTGTTTAACAGCTATGCTTTTATTCTCTGTGATCCAATTGCCCTCTTCTTTGTCAAACTTTCTTACAAATTCAAAACTGTGCACAGCCAATGTTCTTCCCAAGTGTCGGTTAATTTTGAGATATTTTCTCCTTCCTTCCTAGCTTGCTGCATTGTCGGCATGTCCATTGACGACATTGACCATATTGTAAGAATCCATATAAGTATCTTACTAATTGTACTTCGGACACCATCTTATTTTTGTTATATCTCCTTTCCACCGTGTCTACAGGGATCTGGGTCGATGGTGTTTGTCCTCTGTTCTGCGCGGAATCTATTATACCTATATATACACGTCTTGTCCATTTTGTCTGAATCCTATCATTCAGTTCCTTCCTTCATTTCCTTATTGAATCTGACTCGTTATTAATTGATTCAACCGTGAGATAATCCATAGATATATCTATATCTATGGATAAAGCTCTCACTCTCCTGAAATCACAAGCCAACGATATATAGAGAGGAGCCGTTACATAGATAGTTCGTGCTGATACTACTACTCAACCGTGACAGATGATGATAGATCGGTTTGAAATTGATAGATTGACACTGAAGTTTGTAACCCATTTAAACGCTGTCTGTCACGCCTCCCAAGTATTTTATTTTTTGAGTGGCGCAAGAATTTTGGAAGGAAATGGCACTACTACTTTGTTTTGCTCTTGAACACACAACTAATTTAGAGCGAAGGAAAATAAAATCTTAGTATTTTCTGGAAGAGGTAGCCTAAGGTTACCTACCTACGTACCTATGCTAGCTACTAGCCTAATAGGCTAGGCTAGGTAGGACTGGGCCAGTTCGTAAGGTAAAAACACGTGAATATGGAGAATATTTTAGTCTAAATGCAGAAAAACTGCAATAGGATAGGATACCTAGCTAGCCTAGGGGTTACGGTAAAACTACTGAATACCTAGCTTCGCACGAACTAGGCTATTTTAGGTACCTGGGAAATTGATTTGGTAGATCTACCTATATTACTATTCCGCGGTGGCTAGTGTACAGCAGTTGCTTAGTAGTATATAGAAATACCGTTGATTTTCCCTACTACCCTAAACCACTACTTTTAGTGTTACTGATGAAGGAGATGGTGGTGTTTATTGTCAGTTAGTTATTATTAACCTCAGGGTAAATGACCGAGTGGCAACGTAGCGGCCGCCAATCCTGGAATGTGGCCACCTTCCTAAAAAAGTACTTGAATCAAGAGTTGTGGCCCATCCTGGCAGCAAACTGAGACCTCTACATTCCTCTTGAAGTACTAAGTGTTTTCTCTTAAATTAAGAAATAATGGCATATTCTAGCACTTTTTCGGGAAGTGGCTGCAGTCCAAGAAAGGTGGCTGCTATGTTGCCATTTGATCATTTACCTTATATCTCTGTCCCAGGGTTTTAGTTGTGGGAATCATTAGAAAAAGACCTGACTAAAAAAGACCTGACTACGATGTTATGGAATGCTTCCATGCGCATGAGCAAGTCATCAGAGAGCCATATGTTCAAGAAGGGATTGGCTAAGGAAACCTATTATAAAAGTAACTATACTAAATGTACCCTAGTCTAACCTGGGGGACGGACCCCCCCGGTGAAGGAAACCACTTTTTACCAAAGGCTCCCCCATAGGTAACACTGCGCGTGCACGGTAGCATTTGAGGATGCCTAGCATACAACTTCTGAGATTAATTAAAGGTGAATTACAGTTAACCATAAAAAAATAACGCTAAATTCTTGATAAGCCACCAAAATACTATAGAATAAGTAGATTTCTGAGGTAATACCCCATGTGGAGCTATTATCTAGTTCTACCAGATATAGTTTTTCAACCAATAGCCCGGTGGAAGACTGAAACTGCTAACTTTCACTTTTTTACTTTAACCAAATGTGACTATGATGGGTGTGATACAAACAATTTACTGGTAGGGTAATCAGAACCTTGTAAATGAGGGTAGGTTTGTTTAAACTATCATTGTGTATTTATTGTCTTTTGTTTTAATACCAGTTCACGTTATTGAAGGTTTTTTTTCCTTGTTCTCAAGTTTCATTGATATGCTTTATCCTAATATATACATAAAGCATACTGAAATGTGCCAAAAAGTTACTGTTGTCAAGATTTAATAATAATAATAATAGCAGTGAAAAGAGAGGGCACTTGCATGAAAGGTTGCCATATTATAATGACAGCTATTATAACGAGTTGTGTGCATGTGATTGTGTAAACACTGAAGGTTTTCCTGGTTTGTCGAAGACTTGTGATGTGTGTATGCACAATAACTGTCCTTAGCCTTTAATGGCGTGCTTCCTTGAAGGAGTTGTATGCTACAGTAGCACAAAACTTGAGGCAGATGGAAATAGCTTATTCCATGTTGGTAACTTGATCGTTTCAGTGGATGAAGGATGCATATTTTCAGAAGCCCATCTAACAATCCTCCAGGGAGTACCTTTGTTTTGTCTTTAAAGGGACTGCTTACCAATTCAAAGCCCTGCCCTGAGCTTTGGACTAGCAGCAGCCCCTTAGGTACTTACCTTGGTGTTAGATTGCTTAAGTTACATCTGCATTATGTTGGCAGCTGGTTGGTTCTAGTGTTATAAAGACAGTTGCTCCTGAACAGGGATTGTCTCATCACCTCTAAAGGAGCTCTTCTTCTTCTTCTTCCTAGTTTAAACTCATTTTTATATGGGGTCGCCATTGTGAATGAGTCGCCTCCATCGATTTCTGTCCTGTGCTCGTTCTCATTTATACCTTTCAATACCACATCTTCCCCTACACAATCACACCATCTCTTTCTTGGTCTTCCCTTCTTCCTTCTACCCCGCACTTACTTCCATTTCCATTGTATGTCTTCCAACATGATGTTCCTCCCTTCGTAACAGGTGTCCATACCATCGAAGCCTTCCTTCCTGTATTTTCTTCGATATTTCAACTACCTTTGTCGATCCTCTTATATACTCATTTCTAATCCTATCTTCCCTTGTTACTACCGACATCCATCTCAACGTTCTCATTTCTGCCACATCCATCTTCTTCTCCTCTGTTTTCCTCATACTTGCTGTTTCTGTTCCATATAACATTGCTGGTCTGACCACTGCCCTATGAAATTTAACTTTCAATTCCAGAGGGACTTTCTTGTCACAGAGGACCCCTGATGCAGACCTCCAGTTATTCCATCCTGCCTGAATTCGGTGTCTCACCTCTTGGTCCATGCTTCCACTATCCTCAAATACGGACCCTAAGTACTTGAACTTCTGTACTTTCTTTATTTCTTCCCCACCCAATCTTATGCTACTTCCACTGTCCTCAGTAATACTGGAACACATATATTCGGTTTTTGATCTGCTTATTCTCATTCCTCCCTCCTCAAGTGCTGCTCTCCACCTCTCCAACCTCCCCTCCAACTCCTCCCTCCCCTCTGAACACAACACAATGTCATCCGTGTATAATATGCACCATGGCACTGCTTCTCTAACATCCCTAATCAATGATATCTCTAGTGTTTCACTTGAGGTCTTTCGCACATGGCTTTTTGCAAGTTGGGCATTTTGTCACCAAAAGGATTACTACTTAGTGAACTTGAAAATTGCCTAACTTTATCTTTGTAATTGATTATACCATACGTACTGATTTTCCAGACTGTGTATACACAACTGAAATACAAGAAGCTGTCATGGAATTGAAAATTGGGTAGTGAAAAATGTGAGTTGTTAACTACCTCTATAGAAATACTGTACAGCAGTGAAAAATTTCAGTTTTCACTGACTATAAATATTACCTAACTATTATGTAAGAGATGAGATTATGAAGGGTGTGGAGAAAAGCTTAGAAAAAGAGGAGACTGCATGTTTGCTGTATTTAGCTAAAATTTGGCAAGGATCTTGGTGAGTACTGAAGGTGTTAGGAACTTCAAATAGGAACTTCAAAACTTTATGACGACAAATGGGGATTTAAAAAATGCATGAATTTTTATACAGTAACTTAATGATTGGTACTGTTTGGTTCAGTCTAATAAGAAGTTCATTAAATAGCTCATATTACCATACACAATGATCTGTAAATTTGAAAAAAAAATAAATGATGATGATTTGAAATCGTTTAACCATCCTTTGGCAGTTAAATAAATAAATGTATGTAATGTAAATGTTCACTGTAAAGCTGGCTGTGGTGAGTATAGCATGTCCAGCTGCAGCACATAATTAGTAGTATGTACTAAAATTTCCAAAAGGTTATTTCATACTGTTTTACTGTTCACAAGTGTTTTATTCTTTAGTTAACACTAATATCAGTATACAGTACAATATAACTTAAGAGGGTTACCATTTGATATTGACATACAGGGGCATAGTTACTATTTTGAGATACGATGAATACACCAGACTTCGTTCTGATTTATATAAAAGTAATGCATTTATATCCAAGAAATTCTTGTTTTGAAAATTTTGCAATCTGTATTATACTATATATATTTGTTATTCTCGTGGTATTTTATTTTGTAACCTTCCTTTTTTTTTCAAGGTGATGGAATTGGCTGTGATGAAGTCTCAGAAGATTCAGATTTTTCTGACTTTGAATCTGATGAATTTGATGATGAAGGTGGTGTCTCTGTAAGTAATAACTTCAGTTTTTGTTATAGTCATTGTCTTTTATTAGGTCAGTCACTTGTAACCAAATAAAAACTTACTCTCTATCTTGCTTGTTGACTCTGCAAATCCATTTCTTTTGTCAGTTTGTTCAATCCTATATTGCATGTGACCTATTTTGGTGTGGAGAACACTGCATCTTAATAGAAAGTATGCATGTTAGAACCAAGCAGTATCTTGCGCAACTTTTATGTTGGTGAAAGATTGGTTGAATGGTAAACCCTTTTCCTTTATCAATTTTCATCTTTCCAGCAGCATACAGATGTAGACACATTGCCCTGGCCAAGTGCAGGTAATTTACGTAACAAAAATTCCTATCGTTGAGGTACGTACGGTTATTTGACTTCAGAATAACAGTATATGCAGCTCCCTACCAAAAGAATAAATTCATAGTGAGCAATAAATAATTGTGGAAACCATATTTCTAAAGTTCCTTGAGTAAGGTTACAAACAATTCTCTGTGGTACAGGGCTCTGTCAGCCATGTCATCTTACAGGTAATTACAGTATTAGTAATCTATTTTGGGCTCATGTATGTGGCCAGGAATCTGACATTTCTGGGTCAGGAGAACACTAACAGTCATGTTCTTTTGACAAAACTACCACTAAGGAGTAAGTCTGCATATAGAGATACGTACTGTAATTGCATTAACCAACCTGCATTTTTCATAGTTGCCAGAGGTCAGGTATAAGATTAGACCCCAAACCCTTTCACTCACCTGCTGCTAGTTAACTACAGTGCTTTGTTACCAAGCTTCAGTGACCATACCAGCTTTTGCTAACTTTATCAGATTTCTTAAATTTTCATTGAAAAAAAGTGTTCTTTGCCACAAATTTGATTTCTGTAATCCAAAAAGGGTAAAATGAAAAAAAATTGATGTGTGTAGGACAATTAAAAGACAGTACCATGGAGATTTAACAGATGTAACACCTGGAGTATTATGGTTAGCTGTTTTCTTGGCTAAAGTTGGGTGTAGCCATTTTAGCTGTTAGTATATTTATTTACTTTTGCCATGGATTTAATTTGCATCATTATGAAATGTGTTAAAAAAGATTTGATAGTACTTGTTGGCTAATTAGAATATTAATTAGAATACAGTACAGTATATTTAAAGGTAGCACTTGTAGTGTTAGAATGAATTATTTTCTTTGTTAAAGTTTTGTGTAGCCTTTTTGAGTTCTATAGTTGTATGTTTATTTACTTTGCAGGATGCTTTTCAATGCGGGTTACAACTTCCCACAAATCTTCCAGGTCATCGGGGAGAAAGAGTTCGAGAACTGGTGGCGACAGAGCTCGAGTATGTTCATGACTTAGAGCTCCTTACTGAATTGACCACTGGTGATACAGCAAGGGACAAGTACAATGTTCTTGACATGAAGGTCTTATTGGGCAACATGGCTGAGGTATGTACTTTTGGCATAAGGAAAAATGAGAGTACACTATGCTTAGTTTAAGTATGTAACACTGATTTTCTCTATCACAAGAAATGTTTCTAGTAAACATTACTTGTTGGCCTGTTGAATAATGTGGTTTATTTTTACTGTTTGTTTTTTGGTTTCTCCAGGTAATCGATGTTGCTAGGAGATTTTTACAGGAGCTAAAAGATGTAGCCCATCAGAAAGAGGAGGAGATGGTAATAGGGAAAATTTTTCTACAGTTTGTTGATGAGCTTTCTGAAGTTTATAAAGTGTACTGCTCCTCATACAATGTGGATGTATTGCCCTTGCTGAAAAAGGTACAGTATCGGTCTTTGTAGTGCTTGACGTACATTAATTAGGGTATTTGGAAGGCAAGTGACACGTGATATGCTTGATAGCTTATAAACTAAAGCAGTCTTGACCATCACTAACAATTGTTTTGAAACAGATCTTTCCACATCTTATGTGTGAAAACAATTAAATCTAAAGGTTAGACATAAAGAAATTTGTCAGAAATGAGGAAAAATGTAATGTTAAATACAATAATGAAAAATGGTATGCTTTTAATCTTGTCTCTATCATTTGATGATCTGCACAATTGCAATTGATAGTTGAACCATAGATATTTAGGTGAAGTGCCACTACCTGTACTGCTTCTGCTACTAGTAAAAGTATAATGACTATGTTCATTTATATCCTATATATAGTACTTATATTATTACTTTCTTATCATTAGAAAATAAGTTTAACTAGACCACCGAGTCAAATTTTTAGACTCATATTGCTTAATTGAAGAATTAATTTCTAAGAGGACAAATATTACTGTAATTGGAAAATCAAATAGGAATAGTGTTAACTAACCAGATTCTGTTCCTCCCTTTTTTTCTATAGTATGAAAGTGAGGAAACCACATCTGTTGCCCTAAAACTGCTTGCTGAGGAGTTGAAGCTTCATAAACAACATTTACTTGACTTGAATTATGTTCTTATCAAACCAGTCCAAAGGATTTTGAAGTAAGTGCTGTGAAGAGTGAAATGACTTTACAAGTATCAAATTGGCTGCTAATTGAGTTGAAAAATCTTTGTGAATATACTTTGTACCCATCGTATTTTTGTTTTAAGCTTTCCAATGGTATTTAAAACTAGGATCCAGAGTCTTGCTAGATAATGTTTGTATGTTTGAGTAATGTCTTAGGAGGAGCATTTTCAATGTTAATTGAACAAGTTCACTAACTACTAATGGTGCTTCAGATTTTGCTTGTCTTGATGTCCATATCATGTTAAAGTTTTTGTTAAAAGTTAATAATGATTTTGTGTAAGAATGTTGTTGTCCAGTTGAAGTAATGCGCTTCATAAAAATGAATTCCTTACTGGTCTCTTTTTGGTGGTGTTTTCAGGGAAAGTGAGTGTGGAATAGGCTTTAGTTATGCACTGGTTTGTGTCAATGAAACAAAAGAAAATTGAAATTAGACTTGTGGAAAGCCAATTAATTCTCAGCAGAGATAGAAAAAACTAGAAACTATTACTCCAATAAACTGACTTTTTAAAATCCATATATTTGTTTTTCATTCGCAGGTATCCTTTATATCTGTATGAATTAGTCCAAGCAACTCCAGAGAACCATAAAGACTTCAGTGAATTAGAGGATGCCAAGAAATCATTTCTGGTTGCTGCAAAAGATATAAATGAGTACACACGAGCTATGGATTTAGGTCAGTGGTAATCCTAAATAGTAGTACTTTTCTTTTCATGGCTTTGCAAAAATTTATAGTTTGGAAAGTATCCCTATAAAAAGATGAGTATTTCTGTATATTATATTAAGATCATTTTTATATTTGTAATTTTTATAATCATATACTATTGTACACAGAAACTGATGTGGTGCTACTATAACCCAGTACGTACTACTATTGTGGGTTCACTGAGCATTACTGCTCACTGTCATTTGTGCAACATATACTGTCCTAGGAATTAGAACTACCTTTTCCTCCTTTTAACAAAATCCAGTGTTCAGCCTTGGCTTTTGAGGTCGCTTAGGTAACCCATACACTCATATGTGAGCATCTCCTAGGGATGCTATGCTCAGGTGACTAAGCTCTCTCATTTTTTTATTATCTGAAATAGCAACAAATTATGTGAATTATGCTTCATTTATGCAGTTCATTCAACTTCGTCTTGACATCTTCAATGCTAATGCAGATCCTTTAAGACTCGTATAAGCTTTTACAACAAAGCTAGTTTTATACAAACCCATCAGTCATAAAATAGGCTTAAACTTTGCAGAATGCTTCCAGGAACACACAAAGAAGCATTCAAAAGAATATGACTGTAGCAATTTGGGAGAACAGACTTGACTTCTATAAGAAGGGTGCTGCAAATGGTGTCCTCCAAGGATAGCATGAAAATGAAGCTGGTCTTATCATCCATACCAACGCATGTATGTAGAGGCATACTGGTTATTGCCCCAAAACAAAATACATTGTACTGTATTAAACATGCAAAATCACATACGTACTAGGCTCAGAAATCAAGGAGAACCAAAGGTGACTGATACCTGTGATTCTGTGGAAAGGTGTACACAAAATATGAATGGCCTAAGCAAACATCACTATGAAAACAATGAACCTGGCTTAGGACAAAGCACAGGAGTGGCATAAACTTGAACAGGAAATGAGAAAAGAAACTAGGATGACAGTATTTGCAAGATTAACCGAGGAAAAACTTAGAGAAAAATGAAACAGAACTTTAATAGGATACTCCAAGCAATGATAGGGCAGTGTGTCAGTTGAAGGCTGAAAGTAAAAAAGAAAAGAAAAAAAAAAATCACTAAATACTGGTAGTATGTCTTACACAAGCTGAAAATGAAATATAAAAGAAGTGGAAATTTAAATCTATCTGTGGTATAGCACTACAGTAAACCCCTGTATTCATTGGGGATGCGTCCCAGACACCTCCCTCCCCACGAATGGCTAAAATCTGCAAATACTTAGAACCCTTCTTAAAATGCTTATAACTGCCTATTTTGAGAGTTCAGATGCAAGAAAAACCCTCAAATAATACTTATAACTGAATATTATAATAGTTTTATCACAATAAGTGCATTTATTCATGAAAAGGACAGGGAAATACAGTAATTTCTGAATATTTCTTAATGAAAAATAATATGAATAGGCAAATTTCCCTCAAATACTAATGGGCAGATAAGGTCCAAAGAGAAATCTACGAATAGGTGAGTCCATAAATCTCAAGAATGCGAATACGGGGTTGTCGACTGTAAATATAATCACTACCATGGCACACAAAAGAAAGAATATTAGTAGAGTATCTGCAAGTATTCGTTACTTGGCTAAGCATGCCAACTGGCAACATTTTGCTGAAGATTCTTTGCTTTATGCATTTTGATGTGTTCTGCAGAATTTAAAGCTATTTTTTTATTAATGGATTGTATTTGCAAATTATTTTTTAAGACAAAATTTAGTTTTTGTACATTCAACTTCCCTGTCAGATATATACTTAGCTATAGACTCCGTCGTCCATAGCTAAGTATATATCTGCCAGGTAAGTACAGTATGTACAAAACTTTATTGTTACATAACAATATCATTTTTCATAAATAGAATTATCCTAATACATTATAACATCAAAGGATTTCTCACTGATAAGCAAGAGACCAAAGCCAAAGACTAGTAGTACTAAATATTTTTTTTATGAATTAAAATTTATACACGCCGATTATCAAAAAGCAAGAAATGGACTGTGATGGAGTAGGGTAATAGTTTTGTAATGACTGAAGTTAAGGTATTATGAGACTTAACTTAGTAGTAGAACCAAACTTCTCCTATTGAAATATTTTTATTACATATCTGCATATCAGAGATACCAGCTACTGTTGCTATTTGGGGCCTGATGCTCTGTCCATACATACATACAGTGGTGACTGCTGCAATCTGTCATAATTTCAGGATTGTAATATCCAGGCCAATTTCAGATCACAAAATAAGCTAATTATAGGTAGTTTGGGGTGAAACAATCAGTTTTCCTTCGACGACATTATTGGTATTTGACTGTGTAGTTACCATGCATCTTAGCGTGCAGGGAGCTCTAGATTGTTGCCTATATTTTCGTAGTCATTCTTTTTTCATTTTGTAAAAATTTCCTATCTGTGTATATTGCAATTCTCAGAAATTAAGAGATGCACTATAACTTTCAGTGCATAAATATCGTGAAGTTGATCATTCTGTTCATGGGAAGATGCGCCGTATTAATCTACAGTCCATAGCTAGAAAGTCTGCCCGGGTGACAAGAAAACTATCTCAGAGGTTTGGCATGCCTCATCAAGTGAAGGTGTGTGTTTATATAGCTTTGCTCCCTAAGTAAGAGTACATATTGTAAAAAGAGGCATGAAAATGCTGAATTTAATTATTTTACATTGAAAGTTATGCATTATAAGTTTCTTAATCCTAAGAAGTTCCAATAATGTTAGCTGAAATTATATAAATCCAATAATTTAGATTCTGGTGAAATCAAATGACCTTATTGTAAAATTTTTTTCTTCAGAACTCTAGTAATTTATCATTTTAACTTTTGATTTTGTTTACATTTTGTAATACTGTACTGAATAAAGTAAGTGTTCAGCTTCAAAATAATTCCATGACTAGCATTGTATTTTGAAAAGCAGAATATCAAAGAAGTAAGTTGAAAGGGGCTCTCATATAGTTTTAACTTACCAACATACACTTTCTCATAACCATTAACCTTATTTTTAGACAATGCATTCAGAAGTGAAAGAACTAGGAATCAAGTTTCGCAATGTCCAAAAAGCAACAGAAATTTTGGTGAGGAACGTAACATCTTTGGTGGAAGCAGTGAGAAATAGACATTCTTCAGAGCTTGTCATTGCTGAATTGTTAGGGGACATATTTCCAGAAGCTGCAGAAGTTCTTAAAGTCAAAGCAGCTGTTATGGAATCATGCAATAGAGTTTTACAGCTGTTTGTAAGTAACTTTTTGATTTCCTAATGCATCCTCATTGTTTTTCTAAACATAGTTAGTACTGATTAGTAGTGATGACCAGTTTGATTTTCTTTTGGAAGTTTTGATATTTATATGTATTTATGTATACTATATTATATATATATATATATATATATAATATATATGATTACAGTCGAACCCCAGGATTTGCGGGAGACAGGGGCCACACGCCCCCATGAATAGCTAAAATCCATAAATACTTGACACCCCTCTAAAAATGCCTATAACTGTGTATTATAAAAGTTTTATCATAAAAAATGTATTTACTCACAAAAATATGAAAATTCAATAATTATTGAATATTTTTGTCTGAAAAATTCATTCCACAGAAAAAAATCTGCGAATCGGTGAAGTCTTGAATCCTGAACCATGAATAGGTGGGGGTCCACTGTACTATTACATAGAATAAGATACATAGAATAAGGTGATAAACAATCATGAGCATTCTTACTTGGGAAGGTAGTAAATTACCAAAAGTATGTAGTAATTGAAGTCACCAATAAAGTATAACTGTTGGCCAGTAGATTGTGATGAGTTCAGAATTATTAAAAGTCCGCTTACTTTTATTTATGCGTAAGCTTGTGTTCACAGTAGATGAACTATTCTGAGAAACTTTTTGAAAATGCCTAAATGACTGGTTTTGATAGAAGAAGAAAGTCCTGGGTACTAAGTAAAGCACACAAATATACTTATCCATTCTGTTACTAGTTTTGCAATGATGGCAGTGTAGCTTCTTGAGTAATCCAAATGGAATCCAAGCCCATAGCAACTTGCCACCAGACAATCTATCCTGATGATACACTTCAAAAGGTAAACTGAACAGTGGCATTAGAAAAAATTAAAGACAAACAGATGAATAGTCAAAGTAATATTGGGTATAGCTGTGGGGTGTGAGAGCAAGTGATGCCGGTCCCTAATCATTTTGGCCACTATAGAATTAAAGTAAGTTGAGTTATGCTGGGTTAGGTTGAATTACCATAGTTTGAGGTCTGGTTCAGCTGAAATGACACGAGACTGATGTGACTGGAGTCCGTGGGAACCATAGTACATGATACAATTTCCTTTTAGAAAAGTGTCAGTCTTTATAGCAATTCTAGATTTACTCTTCATCTTGGGTGTCTTCATTTTGTAACAGTCTTTTCTTAGTGTTTTGAATTTTTTTCTTGAAAGGGTAGTACTTTTCACTTTATAGGTTTAAATCAAATGTTGCTTGTGTAGTTAAGTACCCCACCTTTATTTTTACCATAAATATCATTTACTTATATTTTACCATATATTAACAGATATTGTTTCAGCCACATTTTAAAATTGTTTACTGAAACTCATGATTGATATTTCTAGACTTGTAATTTTGTCTAAAGGATTTGTTCATAAATGAGAGGTAAAAATTGTACCAAGTAAGTTGTAGTTTGGTAGCAAGTGCTTGATAGCAGCACAGTTTAGTAGCAAGAGACTGAAGTGAATGAATAAAAGTAAAATTCAGAAAGTAGTGAAGTTGAGATTACTAGCATGATTGCAAAATTCATAAGTAAGTATAGAACAGCATTTGGGGATTACATGAGTAAGAGACCAAGGCTTATGTGAGTTGCTGATTTATTTTTAAGCTGCAGAAGACCCTAGAGTAAGACTAGAAGTTTGTAGTGGTGAATTGCAAACAGAATGCAGCTGCTAACCTAGAAGTTAGGTGTAGGGACTCATAATCCTGATAGACCATGTGTCTGGAAGAAGATTAAAAAATGAATAAGGGACTGTTAGCAACATGTAGGAGATAAAAACGAATGCATCTCCACTTGCAGGTGAAACTTATTCCACTGAGATAGTGGTTCCAATGAGTAACTCACTTTATATGCTGTTATATGCATACTTGTGACAGACTAGAGACTTATGTGACAAGGTCAGATAGGTATGGGGCAATGCCTGAGGCAAATATGTTGACTTGCTTAAAACATTGCTTCAGGTCTTATTGTCACAGACACCAACTCCAAGTCCACATAATGATTCAGTGTTTTACAGGCCTGTAAGCAAAGAGCACTTCCTACTTGCAAATGCTTTTTCTACCATGCTTTATTGCTAAGTAATTTTAAATGGAAGCAGAGGTGAATGATCTATTTTGTCTGGGAGCCATAATTGTGCATTTGGGAAATTTGAAGATTGTAAGTGTGGGAACAAAATGATTGACAAAGTTGTGATCATACAGTTAGTATATGAAATTTTTTTTCATGAAGCCCTAGATCACAATAGCTGTTGACTGGTGTAGGAATCTTTATTAAAAAAAACAGTATCATTTTGTAGGTTTTGGTGATGATGTTAACCAGTTTTCTAGAATCAGCAATGCCTTTTAGCACAGTATTGTCAGTCTGGGAATTTGAAAGGGGTAATGGGAAATACAGGGCAAATTTTGGCAAGCGCCTTAAACTTAGAGGACTAACTGGCTTGCACTTCTATTAACAGGACAATGAAGTACAACTAAGGGTATTGCATCCTGCTCGTCAAATCTTAATTCTTTGTGAAGGGCCATCAAATATTATACAGAAAACAAGAAACATAATGGTTGATTATGATATGGCGCAGCTTAAGCTTCAGGCAGCTCTGGAACCTTCCAGAATTGCTATGGTAAGGTGATTTTTTCAATCACAAAACTGATATTTGAGTTACTGTCACTATTTCCATCTGTGTAAAATTTGGTGCCAGCTGCATCATTTCCTGATTAGCCTTTGATAAGGTAATCACTCTCTTTAGACTTTTTAGTCATGTTTCATGTCAGCAGCATTTGGTTAGCCATGTATAGTCTTTAATTTTTATTATACTGACCATATATGTTAAGATGTTTTCATACATAAACTTTTATTTCAGGTAATTGAAGAGTCTGCTGGAATTCGAAGTAATTATGAAGCTCTTACTAAGCAGTTGGTGGCTGAGCTGCCAGTGTTTATTGATCATTGTGTTGCAGTTTTGACATTGTGTACCCAATCCCTAATCAGTGCTCACATGTACTTACAGGGGCATCTTGCAAAGCTTTATTTGCAGTTAACTCAGGTAATAGATAACATAGTGTGTACTTTTATCAGTTTTGCATTTGATGTAAAGTGAAAATCTCAGTAGATATATGTAATATATCATAATTATGTTTCTAAATTTGGAATTTTTATAGGAAATAAAAATAATGCAAGGATTATTTATAGTATACAGTAGACCCCCTTGTATTCACAGGGGCTGTCCAGTCAAGCAAATGATCATCATATTTTAAACAGAGAATAGAGTTTTACTTTTTTATACATGCGACTTACCAGGCAGATATATACTTAGCTATAGACTCCGTCGTCCCGACAGAATTCAAAACTCGCGGCACACGCTACCGGTAGGTCAGGTGATCTACCATTCCCGCCGCTGGGTGGCGGAATCCCAACCATTCCCGTTTTCTGAGCCAGATTTTCTCTGTCGCTGAGGCCGGCAACAACTGTTGTTTGGTCTCTCCTGATTGGAATTCTGCTCATTTGCCGAGAATTGGTTGGACTCATTTGGTGAAGTACTCTTGTTTATTCTCGGATTGGCATACGCTTATTTTGGACTGGATTAGGACTTGGATTTGGTTTTTTCTATTAAGATGGCTGAAGTTAAAGTAACACCTAAGTTTAGGGTTTGTGCAAGGGAAGAATGCAGAACTAGGTTGTTTAAAGCAGAGGTAGATCCTCATACGCTTTGTATAAATGTAGAGGGTCTGAATGTGCGTTTGATAGAACTTGTGCTGAATGTGAAGGGCTTTCGGAGCAAGGATGGAAGGATTTAGCTTCTTATATTAAGAAAAGAGAGAAGGATAGAGCTAGGAAAGCGTCAGCTAGAAGCTCGAGTAGATCTTGTTCTTTTGAGCCTGAATCAGAAATTAACAAACTAGATGATGTTTCTCCCCATACCTCAGCCCCTTCTCCCTGTGTTGAATCTAAGGATTCATTTTCAGAAATGGAAAAAATGAGATCCTCGATCAGGGAGCTTCAGGAGCAGCTTAAAGCTATGGAAACACAAGGTAAGAGTGTCAGTGAATACAGTGACCCCAGTGCAGTGGAGGGGGCGTCTGATCGGCTCCGCATTGCTCCTAGGCCTAGACCGCTTCCAAACTCCAGGACCAGGGGAGGAGGAATGTCAAAAGCCGCAGGGAGGATGTGGAGCATCCCCAACGATCAGGCGTCCCCTTCGGCAGACCCTGAAGTAACGACCCAGGCTGCCTTGGATAGCCGTAGAAAAGGCATCCTGGAAGAGTGTTTTTCTGCGTCTGACTCCTCCTCGTCCAGGCGTGGATGGAGCTCTGCTTCGAAGTCTCGTCCTCTGAAGAGATCGTGGGTAGCGCCGAAAGGAGACGCTTTTGATTCAAGCCCAGAGCGATTTCCAGAGGATTTCCTTCGACTAGCAAGAGCGAGAGAAGACCGTCTCCAGCCGCCTCAAGATCCGACAAAGCTTTTCCTGCTTAATCTACAGGAGCAAATATCCTCCTTGGTAGGCGCTCTACATAAGGATTCGTCTCGAAGGAAAGACTCCTCCCTTCCAGTGAAGAGATCAAAATTTTCTTCTCCTGGTAGGAGAGAAGTTTCTCACTCTAGCAGGCGCTCGTCTCCGGAGAGACTTCTCGTTCTCCCTTTAAAACGTCCTCTCCTATCTATAGGAAGAAAGTTATTCCCAGCGGTAGCCGCTCGCAGAGCAAGCGGTCAGCTACGTCTCTTAGGAGAAGTCAGGAGTCGGACTCCTCTTCTGAGGATCAGGATAGGCGTCAAGAGCCTAAGAAGCAGGAGCTTGTTAGAAACATAGAGTTGACAGAGCCTAGTAGGCGCCAAGAATATTACAGGCGTATAGAGCCTAACAGACGCCAGGAGTCTTGTGAGAGGCGTCAAGAGCCTACAAGGAGTCACGACAAGCGCCAGGAGTCAAGCAGGCGCCAGGAATCAAGCAGCTTCAGGAGTCGAGCAGGCGTCAGGAGTCGGGTAGGCGACCAGGAGTCTAACAGACGCCAGGAGTCGAGCAGGCGTCAGGAGTCGAGTAGGCGCCAGGCTCCTTGTACGAGCTTAGGTCAGAGTAAGACCCCTTCGCACTTTATGAGTTCTTCGGAGAGTAGGAGCCCTTCACCTGGTAGGAAACAGGTGCCTGAGAGAAGATCTCGTGCGTTTAAGAACTCTATTGCGCCTTGTAGTAGCAAGGATTTGTCACACGGACGACATTCTTCTTCATTTGACAGAAGTCCCTCGACAACTAAGAACCGCTCTTCTCTCCGAAAGGATCCCCGACAGCCGGAGACTTAGAAGAAGTCTCGGATGAAGAATTACCTGTGGATGTAGTAGTCTCTGATTATAAGAGATTGTCCTTGTTGTTGTTGCAGGAGTTCGGAGATAAGCTTCAACCAAGCGGATCCGCCCTCTCCAGGATCTTTGCTATCGAGCACGAAGTCTCCAAAAGCATCCTCATTTGTAAAAATGCGTCCAGCCCTTAGTATGAAAAAAGCGTTCAAAGGATTTGGAGAATGGCTTAAGAATAAAAGAGAGGCGGGCAAGACTGTTTTTTCATGCCCTCCTTCAAAGTTGACGGGTAAACCTGGAAGATGGTACGATACACAGGAACCTATGGCTTAGGACTGCCTTCATCGGCAGACGCAGATTACGCTTCCTTAGTAGATTCTTCAAGGAGGCGCGCTCTACTATCAGCAAAAGCTACTTGGGGGATGTGTGAACTGGACCATCTACTAAAGGGACTCTTTAGGACGCTCGAAGTATTCAATTTTATGGACTGGGCTTTGGGAGCCCTTGCGAAGAGAGCCCAAGATCCCGAATTTGTCACGATGGAAGAATTATCGAGTGTGTTATCGTGTCTGGACAGAGCGGTGATGGACGGTTTCGGTGGAAGTGGCTGCTCTTTTTGGATCGGGAGTTTTGAAAAAGAGAGCAGTGTATGGGTCTTTCCTGTCCAAGTCAGTATCTCCTCTATCAGAGGTCGGCCTTGCTATATTCGCCACTTTCGAACCACCTTTTCCCACAGGACACGGTGAGGGATGTAGCAAAATCATTAGCTGGAAAAGCCACACAGGATTTACTGACACAGTCAGCAAAGAGGTTCAAGCCTGCGGTTCCTTTTCAAAAGAAGGATAAAGCACCTCTTCAGCAGCCCTTTCGAGGAGCCTCTTCCTCCTCAAGAACCCCTTTTAGAGGTAGAAGACCGGATACCAGAGGAAGACCTTCCAGGAGACCTGCGGGGAAGGCAAAATGAAGAAGAAGTCCTCCAGATAGCGGTAGGACGCCAGACTGTCGAACTTTGCCAGAGTCTGGGCGAAGAGAGGGGCGGACAGCTGGACCCTCTCGATCCTCGAGAGAGGATACCTCATCCCCTTCAGGGAATATCCTCCCTTAACAAGAACTCCAAGGGAGTTAACAGCGAGATACAACGATCCTGTCAAGAGTCAAGCTCTCCTGCAAGCAGTAGAACTTATGTTGCAGAAAAGGGCAATAGAACCGGTTCAAGATCTCCATTCACCAGGTTTCTACAACCGTCTATTCCTGGTACCAAAAGCCTCGGGCGGGTGGAGGCCGGTTTTGGACGTAAGTGCGCTGAACGTCTTTGTGATCAAGAAGAAGTTCTCGATGGAGACCTCTTCCTCTGTACTTTCTGCTCTTCGTCCAGGGGACTGGATGGTATCCCTGGACCTTCAAGATGCATATTTCCATGTGCCAATTCATCCGGCATCAAGGAAATACCTAAGATTCATGTCACAGGGAAGAGTGTTTCAATTTCGAGCGCTTTGCTTCGGACTTTCGACGGCCCCGCAAGTCTTCACGGGTATCCTAAGGAATGTGGCTCATTGGCTACATTTAGAGGGGATCAGAATCTCGATGTATTTGGACGACTGGCTAATACGAGCAAAGTCGAAGCAACAGTGTCTGGAGGACCTTTCGGTAACATTAAAGATGACGCAGTCATTGGGACTCCTAGTCAACCTCGAGAAGTCCCAGCTGGATCCCCAGCAGAACAGTTTATCTGGGGATTCGGATGGATTCTCGGGGTTTTCTAGCGTCTCCGTCAACAGAGAGAATAGAGCGCTGCTTACAAAGGTGTCAGGATTTCTAGGAAAGAACATTGTTCCGCGAGGGAGTGGATGAGTTTGCTGGGAACCATTTCCTCGTTGGAGCAGTTCGTTTCCCTAGGGAGACTGCACCTAAGACCCCTTCAGTATTATCTGAAGGAGAACTGGGATCAAAGTTCCCAGGACCTCGAAGAGTCATTCAGGATAACGGACAAGGTCAAACAAGATCTTCGGTGGTGGTTAGACCCGAAGAAACTCGGTCAAGGAATATCCTTGCACATAAAGAGCCCTCTCCGAGCGTTGTTTGCAGACGCATCGGACGTAGGGTGGGGAGCAACGTTGGATTCGCAAGAAGTGCGGGAACCTGGGAAGGAGCTCAGGTGTCCTGGCACATAAACAAAAAGGAACTGAAAGCCATTCACCTAGCTCTCTTGCACTTTCAAGAACAGATGTTTAGGATCGATCATTCAGGTCAATTCAGAGACAACACGACAGCCCTAGCATATATCAGGAAGCAAGGGGGAACTCATTCATTCTCCCTTTACGAGACAGCGAGGGAGTTGTTGCTTTGGGCGCAAGAGAAGCAGATCTATCTTCTAACGAGATTTATTCAGGGAGAGAGAAATGTTCGAGCGGATCTGCTAAGCAGAAGAGACCAAGTGCTCCCCACCGAATGGACTCTCCACCCTCAAGTGTGCGATCAGTTATGGGGGTTATGGGGAAGGCCGAACGTAGACTTGTTCGCAACCAACTGGAACAAGAGGTTGGAGAATTATTGCTCCCCCATCGCGGATCCAAGAGCAATAGCGATAGACGGTCTCCTCATGGATTGGAAGGGAATAGACGGGTACGCTTTTCCCCCCTTCAAACTGGTAGGGGAAGTAATAAGAAAGTTTGCCTCCTCAGAGGGAACGAAATTAACTTTGATCGCTCCCTTTTGGCCAGCCCTAGATTGGGTGACAGAGTTGCTGGAGTGGATAGTGGATCTTCCCAGATCGCTCCCACTAAGGAGCGATCTTCTCAAACAACCCCACTTCGACAGGTATCACAAAAACCTCCCCGCTCTAAGTCTGACTGCCTTCAGACTATCGAAGGACTCGTTAGAGCGAGGGGGTTTTCTCGCGAAGCTTCAAAAGCAATCGCAAGAGCCAGGAGACCATTCACATTACGGGTGTACCAGTCGAAGTGTAAGTGTTTAGAAGATGGTGCAGGACGCATGGGCTATCCTCTTCCAGTACCTCTATAACCGACATTGCAAATTTTCTTCTTTACCTTAGAAGAAAGTGTGGCCTAGCGGTATCTACGATCAAGGGGTATAGAAGTATGCTGGCCTCGGTGTTTAGGACATAGGGGTCTGGAGGTGTCGGACAATAAGGATCTACATGACCTTATTAGGTCTTTCGAGACCTCAAAAAGTCAGAATAATAAAAATCCCAGTTGGAACTTGGATATAGTGCTGCATTATTTGATGTCTGAAAGATTCGTACCTTCCAATAATTCTTCGTTTAGGGATTGGACGAGGAAATCTCTATTCCTGTTCGCCTTAGCCACGGCAAAAAGGGTGAGTGAACTTCAAGCGTTAGAGGGCAGAGTGGGGTTTAAGAAGGAGGCTGCAATTTGCTCTTTTAAGCCTCTCTTCTTAGCCAAGAACGAAAACCCATCAAAACCGTGGCCTAGAAGCTTCGAAGTGAAGGCACTCTCTTCTCTTACGGGGGAAGAAAAGGAGAAGACCCTTTGTCCAGTAAGAGCGCTAAAATTTTATTTACAAAGAAAGTCTCTTTTGGAGGTACGCAGGAAAGTCTTTGGTGTTCGGTCAAGGATCCTACAAGACCAATATCAAAAACGCCCTTACGTTTTTCATTAAAAGACGTTATTAAGGAAGCGCATCTTAAATGTGGTGAAGAACAATTTAAACTCCTCAGGGTGAAAGCACACGAAGTGAGGGCCATAGCAACCTCAATGGCTTTTCATAAAACGTGGTCCCTTCAAAATCTAATTGAATCCACGTATTGGAAGTGTAACTCAGTGTTCGCCTCTCACTATCTAAAGGATGTGAGAGTTACTTATGAGAAGTGCTTTTCACTGGGAGCATATTGTCTCCGCGGATTTAGTGCTGGGAGGAGGAGCTGAGGTTAATCCTAATTAGTTAGGTTATGTAAATTTAACATTATGGTGTTTGGTTTTTATGGTTGACTGAAAGAGGGTATAGGAAGAACCCTTTTCAGTTCTTAGATTTAACATGGTTAGGAAGGTCAGGTGGTTGGGATTACTTTTGGTCTCCTCGTTATGCATTATGTAAAGCAAATAAGCTCTGTCATGTAAGAGGGCTAGCCCCCATTGATAAGATACAGGTCAGGCTCTGCCATGTAAGCGGGTAAGCCCCATTGGTACGATCCATGCAGGTTCTGTCGCGTAAGCGGGCTAGCCCCCATTGACATGATCCAGAATGGCTGTTCGGTCATAGGTGGTTTACCTCACTGAAGCTCTTGAGGCAGGCAGACTAATGATATTGTTAAGATACAATAAAGTTTTATACATACTTACCTGGCAGATATATACGATTAAGGGCCCACCCAGCCTCCCCTCAGGAGACAGGTGTAAGAGAAAAATCTGGCTCAGAAAACGGGAATGGTTGGGATTCTGCCACCCAGCGGCGGGAATGGTAGATCACCTGACCTACCGGTAGCGTGTGCCGCGAGTTTTGAATTCTGTCGGGACGACGGAGTCTATAGCTAAGTATATATCTGCCAGGTAAGTATGTATAAAACTTTATTGTATCTTAACAATATCATTTTTCTGAATACCATGACTGGGTTAATGTAAATGATAAGTTTATAGTAAAAAAGTAAATGATTGATTTTTTGTTTAAAACATTTATGTTTTGTACAAGTAACTTACCCAGCAGATATATACTTAGCTATAGACTCGGTCGTCCCGACAGAATTTCAAAACTCGCGGCACACGCGACAGGTAGGTCAGGTGATCCACCATTCCCGCCGCTGGGTGGCGGGGTCTGGAACTATTCCCGTTTTCTAAGCCATAATTTCTCTGTCGGTTGAACGGACAACACCTATTGTTCGTTCCTCCATCTTGGATTTCAACTCGTTTGCCGAGAATTTGGATGGTTTTTTTGGTGACGTATTCTGTTTTTTCTCTGGCTTGGCATACGCTTATTGTGGACTGTTTTTCGACTTTGGTTTTGACTACTCTTTCACGATGTCTGACGCTAAGGCTTCACCTATGTTTAGAGTTTGCAGTAGGGAAGACTGTAAAGGTTAGGCTACCTTAATCGGCATTTTGGATCCGCATAGTATTTGCGCTAAATGCAGGGAGAATGAATGTTCTTTTATTAACACCTGTGTGGAATGCGAGAACCTTACGGAGCTTGAATGGAAGGAATTATCATCATATGTTAGGAAGCTTGAGAGAGATAGAGTGAGAAGGCTTCAGCTAGGTCATCTAGTAAGATCTTGCTCCTTAGAACAAGAAATTAACTCTCCATCTAACAATTTTCCCTTAGCCTCAGCTGCTTCTCCCTGTTCTGAATCCAAAGATTCTTCGTCAGAGAGGGAAAATGTAAAAGCTTCAATTAAGAAACTTCAAGCTCAGCTACGAGCTCTAAACCAAGGTAAGAGTGGTGATAGTGACTTGTGCAGTGTCCCCAGTGCAGTGGAGGGGGCGTCTGACCGGTTCCTCATTGCTCCTAGGCCTAGACCTCTTCCAAACTCCCAGGACCAGGGGAGGAGGAATGTCGAAAGCCGCAGGGAGGATGCAGAACATCCCCAACGGTCAGGCGTCCCTTCGGCAGATCCTGTTGTTAAGTCCCAGGCTGCCTCGGATTGCCGCAGAAAAGGCGTCCTAAAGGAGTGTTTTTCGGCCTCAGACTCTTCCTCTCCTAAACAAGGATGGAGTTCGGCCTCCCGTTCGCGCCCTTTGAAGAGAGCCTGGAAGGCGCCTAAAGGAGACGCGGCTGACTCCAGCCCAGAGCGTTTTCCCGAGGATTGGCCTTCGGGACCTAAGAAGACTAGACAAGAAGAGCCTGCTCTTCAGGATCCGACCAAGATGTTTTTGGTTAATCTGCAAGAGCAGTTAGCTTCGCTCGTAGGCTCTTTTGCTAAGGACTCTACAAGGAGGAAGGATGTCTCGCTCCCTGTTAAGAGTTCCGCTAAGCGTCCTTCTTCGTATAGGAAAGAACTCTCACGATCTCCAGGGCGTTTATCGCCTTCGTCGAGAGACTCGTCGGATAGGAGTTGTTCTCCTGAGAGAAGAGCCCTTTCGCCCTATAGGCTGTCTTCCCCGAAGCGCCCTCTTAGACACAGCGAATCGAGCAGAAGTCTCGATCGGTTTAGGTGCAAGGAACCGGAAAACCGATTTAGGTATCAGGATCCCTTGGATCTTCAGGACCAGGAGCCAGACAGGCGCAGAGAGGCAGCAAGACGCAAGAAAGGGCGTCAAGAGCCTCTTAGAACGCAGGATTCAGGACGTCAGGATTCGGCTAGAAGGCAGGAATCAGGACGCTATGAGCCAGGACGCCATGAGTCAGGGCGCCAGGAGTCAGGGCGCCAGGAGTCAGGGCGCCAGGAGTCAGGGCGTCAGGAGTCAGGGCGCCAGGAGTTAGGACGCCAGAAAACAGGACGCCAGAGTACGTTAGGCGTCAAGTGTTAGGGTGCCAAGAGCCTGTTAAGCGTCAGGAATCAGGACGCGGGGATCTTTCAAGCGCCCTGAATCAGGACGCCAGGAGCCTAGCAAGCGCCAACGAACCCGACGAACCTAGACAACAAGAGTCTAGTAGGCACAAGAGTGTTTGCCGACAGACAGGAACCTCACTCTTCCGTATAGGAGTGCTAATGTTCCGCGCTCCCCTTCTCGGGAAAGGAGTTCTTCTCCCGGGAAGAGCCAGATCACTCCAAAACGATCCCCCTTCTGTTTAGATCAGTTGGACCAAGGTATCGGAAGACGAAGGAGCCTGTAGATGTAGCAGTTTCAGACTACAAGAGACTTTCTCTTTTGCTGCTAAAGGAGTTCGGAGACTCCCTTCATCCTGCGGACCCTCCTTCACCAGGATCGTTGATGTCCAGCACTAAAGCTCTCAAATCGTCTTCCTTCGTTAAGATGCGCCCCGCTCTTTGTATGAAAAAGGCTTTAAAAACTTTTTCAGAGTGGTTGACTTCCAGAAGGGAAGCGGGCCAAGACAGTTTTTTCCTGCCCTCCTTCCAAGTTAACAGGCAAACCAGGAAGGTGGTACGAGACCAAAGAGCCGATGGGGTTAGTCTGCCTTCTTCCGCGGATGCGGATTTTGCTTCCTTAGTGGACTCTGCTAGGAGGAAGTCGTTGCTGTCTGCTAAGGCGGACCTTGGTTGGGGCATGTGTGAGCTGGACCACCTTCTAAAGGGCCTCTTTAAAACCCTAGAAGTCTTCAACTTTATGGACTGGGCTTTAGGAGCATTAGCGAAGAGAGCTCAGGACACGGACTTTGTTTCCATGGAGGAACTTTCGAGCGTCCTGGCTTGCCTGGACAGAGCGGTCATGGACGGTTCTGTGGAAGTTGCCTCTCTTTTTGGAACGGGAGTATTGAAGAAGAGATCTGTCTTTAGCTCTTTCTTAGCAAGAGCAGTATCACCTTGCAAAGGACATCTCTTCTTTTTGCTCCTTTATCCCCGCACCTTTTTCCACAAGAGACGGTTAGAGAGGTTTCGAAATCTCTTACGGAGAAGGCAACTCAAGATCTCCTCACGCACTCAGCCAAGAAGTTTAGGCCGGCAGTGCCTATAGAGAAGAAAGAGAGACCCTCTTTTGTTCAGCCCTTTCGAGGGGCCCTCCTCTTCTAGAGCCCCTCTTAGAGGTAGAAGACCAGAGAGAAAGAGTAGACCATCTAGAAGGTCCTTCGGGAAGTCTAGATGAACAGCAAGTCCTCCAGACGAAAGTAGGCGCCAGGCTACTCCACTTTGCCAAAGTCTGGGCGCAGAAGGGAGCGGACTCCTGGTCCCTCTCTATCCTGAAAAAAGGATACTTGATCCCCTTCAAGGAAAATCCTCCCTTGACGACAACTCCAAGGGAGTTGACCGCAAGATACTCGGATCCGGTCCGAAAGCTTGCTATGTTGCAAGCAGTGGAACAGATGATTTCCAAGGAAGCCGTAGAACTGGTTCAAGATCTCCAGTCTCCAGGATTCTACAATCGGCTATTCCTGGTACCGAAAGCATCGGGGGGATGGAGACCAGTTCTAGACGTCAGTGCCCTGAATTTCTTTGTCTTGAAGAAGAAATTTTCATGGAGACGTCTTCCTCTGTTCTATCTGCTCTTCGTCCAGGGGACTGATGGTGTCCCTGGACCTTCAGGATGCGTATTTCCATGTGCCAAGTTCATCCGGGCAGCAAAGGAATTATCCTGAGGTTCATGTTCCAAGGTAAAGGGAAAGTGTTCCAGTTCCGAGCGATGTGCTTCGGACTTTCGACTGCCCCTCAAGTCTTTACGGACATCATGAAGAATGTAGCTTATTGGCTACATCTGGAAGGGATCAGGATCTCGTTATATCTGGACGATTGGCTAATAAGAGCCCAATCGGAGAAAAAATGTCTGGAGGACCTTTTAGTTACTCTAAAGTTGACAAAGTCCTTAGGACTTTTAGTAAATCACGAGAAATCCATGCTGACTCCCCAGCAAAAAGTATTGTCTATCTGGGGATTCAGATGGATTCTCGGGATTTTCTAGCGTATCCTTCGCGGAAAGGAGAGAACGCTTCTAGAAAAGGTGTCAGTCTTCTTAAGGAAAGAACATTGTTCCGCGAGGGAATGGATGAGCTTGCTGGGGACCCTCTCCTCGATGGAACAGTTCGTTTCCTTAGGAAGACTTCACCTACGACCCCTTCAATTTATCTGAAGGAGAAGTGGGATTGGAAGTCCAACAATCTGGGAGAGACTTTTCCAATCTCGAAATGGATCAAGGAGAATATCCTTTGGTGGTTAGATCCACAGAAACTAAGCAAAGGAATCTCCCTTCGCTTCCAGAACCCTCGCCTAGCGTTGTTTGCAGACGCCTCAGATTCAGGGTGGGGAGCGACCCTAGGTTCGCAAGAGGTGTCAGGCATTTGGGAAGGAGAACAAGTGTCCTGGCACATAAACAAGAAAGAGCTAACAGCCATTCATCTAGCTTTGGTTCATTTCGAGGAACAGGTCTCAGGTCTGGGGTTGGGGATTCAGATTCACCTCGGACAACACAACAGCCCTCGCTTATATAAAGAAGCAAGGGGGGAACGCATTCCTTTTCCCTGTACGAATCAGCAAAGGATCTGCTGATTTGGGCACAGGAAAGGAAGATCTCTCTCCTCACAAGGTTTGTGCAGGGAGAGAAAAATGTCGGGACAGATCTGTTAAGCAGAAAAGAACAAGTCCTACCCACGGAATGGACTCTCAATCCTCAGATTTGCCAACAACTTTGGCATCTGTGGGGAAGGCCCAATATAGACCTGTTCGCGCCAACAAGAATCACAGATTAGAAACCTATTTGCTCCCCGATCTCGGATCCTCAAGCAGTAGCAGTAGACAGCTTTCTGCTAGATTGGACGGGCTTGGACGCTTACGCCTTCCCTCCTTTCAAGATAGTAGGAGAAGTATTGAGGAAGTTCGCTTGCTCGGAAGGAACAAGAATGACCCTCATCGCTCCCTTTTGGTCCGGCTCTCGATTGGTTCACAGAGGTGCTGGAATGGTTAGTGGATTTTCCAAGATCGCTTCCACTAAGGAACGATCTTCTCAAACAACCCCACTTCGACAGGTTTCACAAAAACCTCCCCGCTCTAAGTCTGACCGCCTTCAGACTGTCGAAGGACTTGTCAGAGCAAGGGGCTTTTCACGAGAAGTGGCGAAGGCTATTGCAAGAGCCAGAAGAGTCTCCACTTCTAAAGTATATCAGTCGAAGTGGAGTTGTTTAGAAGATGGTGTAAGGAAAAGGAAATATCCTCCTCCAGTACCTCTGTAACTGAAATCGCAAATTTTCTCCTATATTTGAGAAAAGACTGTAACCTGGCAGTTTTCAACAGTGAAGGGTTACAGAAGTATGCTGGCCTCAGTTTTTTCGACATAGAGGAATAGATCTAACAAACAATAAAGATCTTCATGACCTTATAAGGTCTTTTGAGACCACGAAAGAACAGGTAATCAAGAAGCCTAGCTGGAACTTGGATGTGGTCCTCAGTTCCTAATGTCGGAAAAATTTGTACCGTCTCACGCAGCTTCGTTTAGGGACTTAACAAGAAGTCTATTCCTTTTTGCGTTAGCAACAGCCAAGAGAGTGAGCGAGTTGCAAGCTTTGGAAGGTAAAGTGGGTTTTAAGAAAGATTCAGCGATTTGCTCCTTTCAACCATTTTTCTAGCGAAAAATGAAAATCCCTCAAAGCCTTGGCCAAGAAGCTTTGAGATAAAAGGAATATCTTCATTAACAGGGAGAGAACTAGAAAGGACTTTGTGTCCAGTCAGGGCACTCAAGTTTCTACCTGGAGAAGAAGAAGTTGCTGAAAGGTACAGAAGAAAGTCTTTGGTGCTCTGTAAGAGATCCGAAAAGAGCGATTTCTAAGAACGCCCCTTACATTCTTTCATAAAAGATGTAATAAGGGAAGCTCACCTTAATGCGAAGAAGAGCATTTCAAGGTTCTCAGAGTGAGAGCTCATGAAGTGAAGAGCCATAGCGACGTCTCTGGCATTTCACAAAACATGGTCCGCTTCAGGCTCTTATAGAGTCGACATTTTGGAGATGTATTCGGTGTTCGCCTCGAATACCTAAGAGATGTTAAAATTTCGTACGAAAAGTGCTTTGCTCTGGGAGCGTAGTTTCGGCGAATTCAGTGCTGGGAGAAGGGGCTGAGGCTAATCCTTCCTATTTAGTTTAAGGCTTAAATTACTGTTTATTGGTGGTTGTTTTTATTGGTTAATTGTCAGAGGGAATAGGGACCCTCTTACAATTCATAGATTGTAACAAGACTAACATGGTCCAGGTTGATCGGGATTGGCTTCAGTTGCTTCTTTGTGATTTTGTTTAATAACCTTAACTCTGTCATGTAAGAGGGCGAGTCTCCATTGATATGACAAAAGGTCAAGGCTCTACCATGTAGTGGGTCAGCCCCCATTGGTACGATCCAGTATAGGCTCTGTCGCGTAAGCGGGCTAGCCCCCATTGACACGCTCCAAAGAGTTTTATTCAACCATAGGTTCATTCCTCGTTGAAACTCTTGAGGCAAGCAGACTCATCGACAGTGGTCATGAAGTCTTCAGCCCAATAAGGTAGGAACTATGGATTATGTTATCCAAGAACATAGGTTGTTTTTTTCCTGTTTTTTAATGTATTTAGTTTAAGTATTATTTTGTTTTTAGCTGTCTCTTGCCCGCCACCAAGGGTGCCAATCAGCTAAGTATATATCTGCTGGGTAAGTTACTTGTACAAAAATGATATTGTTAAGATACAATAAAGTTTTGTACATACTTACCTGGCAGATATTATACGATTAATGGTACCCACCCAGCCTCCCTCAGGAGACAGGTGGAAGAGAAATTATGGCTTAGAAAACGGGAATAGTTCCAGACCCCGCCACCCAGCGGCGGGAATGGTGGATCACCTGACCTACTGTCGCGTGTGCCGCGAGTTTTGAAATTCTGTCGGGACGACCGAGTCTATAGCTAAGTATATATCTGCCAGGTAAGTATGTACAAAACTTTATTGTATCTTAACAATATCATTTTTCAGATTTGTACAGTATATTTACAGATTACATTTTATGATAACTAATGATTAATGTTTTTTCAATATTTGTAGGAACCTGGACTAGGTTTCATGACACCTGAAGAAGCTGAAAGTAAGGCAAAACGGAGGGTTGAAGATCTCTTGCAAGCGCTTCCAAATGCTTATCAGAGGAAACATATACCAAAGAAGAAAGAGCCTGTAAAAAAACCTGAAAAATCAGTAAGTATATTATCAGAAAGAGTAGGAATTTTCAGTTGTTGCATTCTGTTTCTCCTGTGGCCATTTATTTCATAGGAATATATGCAATATTTGCTTCTGTATATGATTGCTTCTTTTCTATTTCAGCAGTATGTAAGATTATGGAAAATTTTAAAGGTAATTTAGGTACCGTATATACTCGAGTAACGTGCGATCTCGCATATCATGCGACCCCAAAATTTTCACCAATAAACAGTGGTTTTGTCATGTATCTCATGTATCATGCGAGTCCCTTTTCCGAGGTCAGTTCATAGGGTTTGGTGTTTAGCGTGCTAATGGCCGAGTCGTTCAGAATGTGTGCTGCTGCTAGTGAAGTTACGGTAATTTTCTTACTAATCTCGAGATTGAATAGAAGACTTAAAGATTAAAAAAGAAAAAAGGTCCAGATAAAAAATAAAATAATTGTAAAAATAACACGCCCTTGGAGTCCTAAATCATTCTCTCTCTCTCTCTCTCTCTCTCTCTCTCAGAAATACAATACTGTAATTTGAGTCTTTCACCAACGGTATCATTAATGTGTAACATTGTGTGCGTGTTTTAAAAAAGTGTAGTACCCACACATTCCGATGTTTCGGTTTTTGGAATTTTTCAATTTCGGAAATGTGAGGTCAGATGCATAATCAAACAAACATCACTACTGCAGAAAAAAAAATTTTTCCCTTTATGTTTTTCATTATTGTTATTTATTAATTACTGTTTATTTAAATAAATATTAATATAATACTGTTACATGAATGTGAGATAATTAAGATCACCTATAATAAAATAGTGGGACAATTAATATCATATGTTCACTAATAGCTATTATTTTGTACATGAACTTCCCTGCCAGATATATACTTAGCTATAGTCTCCGACAGAATTTCAAATCTCGCGGCACACGCGACAGGTAGGTCAGGTGGTCTACCTTACCCGCCGCTGGGTGGCGGGCGTATGAACCAATCTATCTCTCCAGCCAGATTTTTTTCTGTCGCTGAAGCGATAACAACTGTTGTCGTTTCATTCCGATATATTCTTCATTTCTCGCTTGCCTGGAGATTGATTTGGACATTTTGGTGACGTATTCGCTCTATTTGGCTTGGCATACGCTGATTGTGGACCGTTGATTGATTTGCGCTGGATTTCCTGTAGAATGTCTGATTTTGATTCTGTTTCCAAAACGTCCGGTTTTGTTTAGAGTATGTTTGACCGATGGATGTAAGGTGAGGTTACCGAAAGCTGCGGTTGACCCTCACACTTTCTGTGTTAAATGTAGGGGGAATGAATGTTTCGTTTTAGTAACCCGTGTCAAGAGTGTGAGGTTTTGAACGAAGATGAATATAAGGCTCTTCTTCTTATATTAGGAAACTTGAAGGGGATAGGGTACGTAAGCTTCTTCAAGGAGTTCGAGCAGGTCGAGATGAGTGAGAATGAAAACTAACATTAATGTAGTTTTAGAACCTTCCTCCCAGGTCTCAGCTCCTGCTCCCTGCACCGAAGCCGTAGATTCGTCTTCGGAGGCGGCGGCCTCAAAAGCTTCCTTGTGTTCTAAGGAAGACAAGAATCTTCGTACTGATCAAGGTAAGAGTGTCATTGATATAAGTGCAGTGTACCCATTGATGTGGAGGGTGGCGTCTGACCGGCTCCTTAGTGCCTCCAGGCCTAGACCTCTTCCAGACTCCCAGTTCCAGTGGAGGAGGAAAGTCAAAAGCCGCAGGAGGGGCTAGGGAGAGCCCCCACCGGTCAGGCGTCCCCTCGGCAGATCCTGAAGTTCGCTCCCAGGCTGCCTTGGATCGTAAGAAGAAGAATATTCTTCGTCAGTGTTTTTCGTCATCCTCTTCTCCTTCGCCGAAGCGTGGTTGGAGCTCTAAGGAGGCGTCACGCCCGTTGAAGAGGGCTGCGGAGGCTCCCTTCAGTACGTTAGCGTCCAACCCAGAAGACTTTTCTGATGTAGCTTCCTTGCAAGCAAAGAAGCCTAGGAGATCCAGTGATCGCCCTCCTTGCTCCCGCTCGCGCTGAGCTTGCTTCGGAAGAAGATCCTGGGTGACTCTCCTTCCTCGAGTGCTAGCGGGCCTACAAGCTCAGATCACAGCCTTGGCGGACTCCTTGGCATCGAGATCGCGTAGAAGGAAGGATTTGTCTCTCCCTATCAAGAGATCGAGGCGCGTTTCGTCGGAAGAGCGCTCTCCTTGTAATCGCGATCTCCTTCTTTGAGGATACTTCTACACATCGTAACATTTCACGAGAAGGAACACCACTCCCGCTCGAGGTGTCGAGACGCCATTCGACGGATAGGCGCTCCTTGGACTATGAAGATATTTCCCCAGATCGGATTCCTGCCTCGGGTAGACGCTCAGCCCCTTCTGTTTTCTCCTTCTTCTAGAGTTCGTGCAAGAAGAGAGAGTCGCTCAGGTCATAGAAGACTTATTTCGTCGTCTCCGTCTCATCTTTCTTCTCCTCGCCTTCTCAGAGAACCTAGGGAATGCCCTTCTGAAAGTAGGCGCACTCCTCCTTCCGACTACTGTCGTCGGGCGTCGGATAACGTGACTGGTAGCGCTCATCGCATGGAGTTCGCTCCTCCCCTGTAAGACATCAAGAGTCTAGTAGGAGCCCTGCTCCTGGTAAGCGTCCTTCTTTTAGTAGCTGTTCTCCTGGAGAAAGACGCCTTGATCCTCGTTTGCTTCGTTCTCCTAGTAGGCGCTCTTCGTTCTCGAGACTCCCTACTCCTGATCGGTCTCCTCTTGCTAGAAGTCAAGAATTGCCTCAAGCGCCCTGCTTCTGTTAGGTGCTCGAGCCTTACAGACGTTTCTCGCCCTTGGTAAGGACCAAGATCTCGCTGAACGCCCTGTTCCGTTTAAGCGCGTCGGAGCATAGCAGGCCGCTCTCCCCCGCTTCGTAGGCATCAAGAGCTCTCAAGCGCCCTGCTCCTGAAAGGCGCCCTATTTTTAGCAACGTTTCGCCGCTTGGTAGGCGCCAGGATTCCCCTAAGCGCCCTGTGACAGATAGGCCGCTCGCGCCTAGTAGCCGCTCTCCCTCACGATCGGCGCCAGGATTTTAGTAGGCGCTCTCCTCTCGTAGTTTCCCCTAGGGATAGACGTGGTCTTTCTAGGGAAAGGAGTCCTTCCTCTTTTGCTGTTAAGAGTTTGTCTGCATTAGGAAGGAATGCGAGTTTAGACAAGAATTTTCGGATAAGCGTCCTTCTTTTACGACTCCTCGTTCTCCTGTACGCCTCTCTACTTTGGAATCTTCTCCTCATTCAAGACGTTTGTCTCCTTCATCGCACTGTACCCCAGCTAGGAAATCATCTAAGGATTCTCATAAGGATCCTCATCCCCGTTCTCCTCTTCAAGAAGACCAGGAAGCCTCTGAGGAAGAAACTAATACATCGGCAACAGTTTCTTCGTACAAGAAGCTCACAGAGCTTCTCCTTCAGGAGTTCGGAGAGTCTTTGAGCCCTACTGCTCCTCCTTCTCCACACTCGTTGTTCTCCACAGCGAAAGCAACGAAAGGATCTTTGTGTGTGAGAATGAAACCGACTCTTTCTATGAAGAAAGCGCTCAAGAGTTTCGGTTCATGGATGCGTACTAAAGAAGAAGCGGGGAAAACTATGTTTGCCTTCCCTCCGTCGAAGCTTTCAGGACGGACAGGATTTTGGTATGAGACAGGAGAACCCTTGGGACTGGGCCTTCCGTCTTCAGCTGACGCAAATTTTTCGGCACTAGTAGACGCCACTAGAAGATCAGCTTTGAATTCGGCCTCCCCCAAAACTACGTGGGCAATGAATGAAATAGATCACATTCTAAAAGGCATTTTTAGAGTCTTGGAGGTTTTCAACTTTCTCGATTGGTCCCTCGGAGTCCTAGCCAAGAAAACTCAGGACCGGACACGTTTTCTCCGGAGGATTTGAATTGTGTCTTATCCTGTATGGATAAGTCGGTGATGGGATGGGGCCAGCGAAATAGCTTCACTGTTTGGAGCAGGGGTCTTGAAGAAAAGATCAGTATTTTGCTCATTTTTAACAAAGTCTGTCTCACATGCTCAGAGATCGTCTTTGCTTTTTGCCCCTCTCTCTACGCAGCTGTTTCCTAAACACCTGGTTCAAGACATTTCGAAGGCTCTCTCTGCCAAACGCTACGCCAGTACCTTCTAGCGCAGTCTGCAAGGAAGCCGCGCCCTACCTTCCAGACTAAGACGAAGAAAGCTAAGCCGCCTCTCAGGAACCCTTTCGAGGGGCTTCTACCTCTAGATCCTCTTCGTTCAGAGGTCGGAAACCAAATAGAAGGGAGGGAGGACTTTTACGAAGTCAATCAAACCTCCCCAGTAAGACTCAAGTCCTTCAGAAACAACTGTAGGCGCCAGGCTTTTACAGTTGTTCCGACACGGCATACAAACCTTCGGTCCTTTTACAATAGGAAGGTACTAGCGGCAGCTGGATAGGTCGTAAGCTTTCGAACAAGGGGTTCGGTAGTTAACTGCTTGTCCGACAGGCGCGCCGCAGCGCGACTGGGAGGTAAACAAATCACTTTTGCTTTCGGCCTGCTGGCGTGTGGACGTGTATCATCGCTCTCTGCCCTCCCGCTTCATCGTCGTTTGCTTTCGCATGATTGTGTTTTTTCTTTTTCGATGTATCTAGTGAAACTGAATTGTAAGTACAATCATTTCATTGATTTCAATTGTGAATTAAAGGATCTTACTGCACAAACGCTCTCCGATTACCCGAGTGCCGGGACTGAAGGGCGTAATTGCGGAATTCATTTTCCCATGAATGATCCTCGTATTGTGTATGCTCGGTGCCGAGGGCGGGAGCGCTCGCTCCGAGCGTATATTGGGTGGAAATGTGTAGATGAAAAATCGTAAGTAAGTACTCTTTTCATTTATATTTTTTTGACCTATGTGCCCGTTGCCGAACGAATACTATCGGCACGGAAACTTATTCAGTATGAAAGTGGAATCGCAAGTACAGTATTCTTTTTCATTTTCATAGATTATTTTATATTGTAGCAATACTCATTTTGGATCAGTTTTCCGAGCTTGCCCGGAGATTGATCCTTCCCCCTTTTTATGTTTGAATGAAGTGAAATCGCAAGTACAGTTCTTTTTCATTTCATTTTGTTATTGAGATTGCATTGTTGACTGGGATCAATGTTCCGTTATTCATGGGAATTGATCCTTCTCTTTTTGATTGTATGAAGTGAAATCGCAAGCGCAGTAGTCTTTTCATTTTCATATATCTGTTGATTGCATCAATTCGTTATGGATCAAGGTTTCCAGAAACCTTGATTCATAAGGTAAGGAATGAAACCTTTCACCCTTACGCTCGGTACCGAGGGCGTAAATGCGCTCGATCCGAGCCCTTTTTCATTGTGAAGTGAATCGTTTTGCAAGATGCATTTTCATTTTGTTCCTTATTATTGATTGCATCAATATTATTTGGTTCAAGTTCCGCTCAGTCAGGGAATTGATCCGTATGCCTTGTATTCGTGCCGATGGCACGATTGCTAGAGCTCTTATTTTGTTGTTGGGTACATGGGTACTGTGCGGGGAGGGGAACGAGAACCCCCCCGCTCAGTTCCCACTGATGACTCTTCCCCTTGGGGGGGGGGGGGGGAGGTTATCGGCGTTCTTCTCCTCCCCCGATCCGTCGGGCGCGGGGGGGGGCGCTCGGTGCCCGATGTACAATTGTATTAGGGGTCTTCCACTCGTTCGGGAGGGATCAAACCCCCGCCACGATGGGATTTCCCCTCCATTAACGCTACTACTTTTATTTCCCCAGGTGATACTGCCACGAGGGTGGACCTTGGTGAGGTATGGGCGTCCTTCCAATGGCAGAGCGGGCTGGTGTCCAGGGGCGGCGGTTCTATGTCTGGGCATATTGCTTGGTCCACCCATGGAGTGGTGACCACGCTACCAGGTGACGACGTCCCTCCTCACCTGGTGTACTCGCCTCGCGTGGTAACAGTCTTGCCTACAGCCGCTGTGAAGTGCCGTTCACCGTACCGAGAGGGGGGCGTGCCGCCGCCGCTCGTGGTTGCCGCGCTGCAGCGACCACACTTCCGCTGCCCTAGAACTCGCCCCTGACCTGCCGCCGGTAACAGGATGTTGCTGCCTGCTGCTCCACTTCCTGTGTTTCCGGTGCTGCCTGCCGTACCTGCCGATTCTGGGCTGACTGTCCAGGCAGTTGCTGCGCTGGCCGTCCCTGCCGTTGCTGCGCTGGCTGTTCCTGCCGTTGCTGCGCTGGCGATCCCTGCCGTTGCTGCGCTGGCTGTTCCTGCCGTTGCTGCGCTGGCGGTCCCTACCGAGGATGTGCTGGCCGTGCCTGCTGTTCCTGAGATACCCATACCTGCTGATGTCGTCCCTGTTCGTGGTGGTACTACCCCAGACTGTGGTCTGTCTGTACAGGTGCGTCCGGGCCCTGTGGCTTCGGCTACAGCAGCCCCGGCTCCGCCCTGGATAGCAGATCTTACGTCTGTCCTGAGGAAGCTGACGAAGAAGAGGAGGAAGGTGTCGTGGTCGTCGTCTTCATCTTCTTCATGGTCGTCAGCCGCCGCCTCTTCCCCTTCGACTTCTAAGGCTTTACAGCCGAGGAAGAAGAAGGTTGCCTCCTCCCTCCTAAGAAGCTTCTCGGGGAGCTTCTCGGGACCCGTCTCACCTCGGTGGGACGGGAGGGTTCCTTCCGCTGGTCCTCCTGCTCCTTCGGGAGCGGGGCCCGTCTCTTCTTCCGCAAGGAAGAAGACTACGGGACCAGAGAGGGGTACCGGCTAACACCGGTACTTCCTCGCCTGGTGTCAGTGGTTCTGCCACTGACAGGGTCCAGGGTCGTCTCGCCTCCCGTTCGCGGGAGGTACCGAGTGCACGGTCGCCTACCAGCGACCGTGCAGCCAGGAACCAGACCTCTGAGTCCGCTCAGCGTCAGGTTCACGGCACGGGGCGGAAGACTAGTGACAGCCGCTCATGCGACTCTCACCAGACCAGCTCTCACTCTCGCGGTGAACAGCTGGCTACCCTGGGACGTGACGGTCCACGACCGACACGGGCTGAGGCTGGGAAGAGGTCCTCCCGTTCGCCGGTGCCAGCCACGGCTGGAACCAGCGACGTGACGTGCCGTGAGGACAAGCACCGGTCTCACTGCGACAGTGGAGCCTGCAGGTCGCCTGACCGTCGCTCTCACAGAGAGCGATCGGGTACGGCAACCAGCACCAGCTCTTCTGACACTCGAGATCAGTGCCGCTGTGCTCAGTCCAGCCGTTCTCCACAGCGAGACGGTTCGACCCAGGCCATGCAGCTCGATCGTCACCGCGGGTTGACGATCGCCTGCAGCCCTCCAAGCCTGCTGGTCCTGCCAGCGAGCGACGAGGGAGCGTCAGGTCTGCCTCTCCCGTACCTTCAACCTCCTCGGGTGACACCGGGAGGAGCGAGGTATTGAGGAGTGATCGTGAGGGGTGCGCCCCTCATGATCCCACCACACGCTACGTGCCAGGCACGGTTTCTTGAACCGGCCAGGACGTATGCGCAAGTGGATGGAAGACCGAGAGGGGCTGTCGCTGTTCCCCCTTCTTAGGAGGAAGGTTCTCGGAATATGCTCTTGTTCGAAGGGCTTAACGGTCCCACTCTGCAAGATGCTGTGACTTCCGAGATCCAGAGGAACTTTGCCGAGGTTACGGCGCTGATTCGTCAGCACAATGACCTCGGGGAAGGATCGCCGCTCCCACCAGCAGAGCCACGTCTCGGCTCGAGTCGTTTTGGGGCCCGAGAGGGAATCCAAATCGACGGTGGGTCTGCCGCGATCGGAGCTTGCCGACTGGGTTGAGCCAGGTAGTCTCTCGTCTCCGGACAAGGAGGCTCTCTCGGTTCTGGACGGTCGAACAAGCTCCTTCACCTCCTCTACTGCGACAGAGGCGTTTCTACGTGTCTTCGGACATCGTATTGATATATCCCTTCGGTCCTCCTGAGGTTTCGACCTCGACGAGGACTGGAATGAGTCGGAGTGGTATCGGCTCTCTCCTGTCAGGTGTCGATCAGCCCCACCCAGACGACGTTCACAGTGGCGGCAGACCCTTACCTACAGTGAGAGTTCGTAACCCTCCTCGGGAAAACGTTTTCTCCTGACGATACGTTTTCCCAGACTCTAGAGGCCATCGCCGCAAGGCGAGGGCTGCTCCTACTTTTCTCCAACTGCTAGTTCCACTGGGAAGGCGAGCGAGTATCCAATTCCTCCCCCATTCCCCTCTCCCTTCCTTACGGGACCCGGTCCAACAGCAGGCGTACGTTCCAGGGGCATCGAAGGACGTTAGCATGGAGACAGAGATCAGACCATACTGAGCAGAGAACTGTAGAAATCGGTACGGATCAACCACCGGGCTTTACAGCCGACTCTTCCTGATGGAAAAGTCTACGACAGGCTGGCGCCCAGTGATAGATCTCTCTCCCACGAACCGGTTGGTTCGCCAGACCCGGTTCACGATGGAGACGGCACGCTCAGTGCTCGACTCTATCAGGGAGAACGATTTCATGCTTTCAGTGGACTTGAAGGATGCGTATCTACAAATACCCATTCATCAGTCCTTCGGAAAGTACCTCCGCTTCATCCTCGACGGGACGTTGTACCAGCTCAGGCCAGCACGTTGCTTCGCTCTCTCAACCGCCCACAGGTGTTCACGCAAGTGTTCACTCTGGTGTCTGCTTGTGGCCATTCGCACGGGATATGTCTGATGGGATATCTCGACGATTGGTTAGTCCTGGCGAGCTACCGCTCGCAGTGGCTACAGGACAGGGATCGACTGCTCGAGTTCTGTCGCGATCTGGGATCGCTCTGAACTTCGAAAAGTCCCGATCTCGAGCACAAAGCAGAGGATGAAGTACCTGGGTATGCTGATCGACACGGTAGCAGATTCAGGGAGGCGGCCAACCAGTTCCTGTCTCGGCAGGAACAGGTAGCTCAGCAATGGCAAGTCGTGATCGGACACCTGTCGTCACTCGGGAAGCCAGTCCCTAACGGGCGTCTTCACCTGCGGTCTCTTCAGGAGACCAAAGGAGAGTTGGTCACAGGCGACGGATCCCCCAAGCCTCCCTTGATCACTGACACAGGAGGTGAGGCAGGACCTAGCCAGGTGACTGGACGACAGGAACCCCTCAAGAGGAGTGCCTCCGCGCACTCTCCCCCCGCCCCCCGGACATGCAGCTGCTCTCAGACGCATCGACCGAGGATGGGGCGCACACCTGGAAGAGTTTGCGGACTTCAGGAGTGTGGTACGAGAACGACAGCACCTTCACATCAATGTACTGGAACTAAAGGCAGCGTTCCTTGCTCTCCAAGAGTTCCAGTACCGCTTGATGAGACTCAGTGGTGTTGATGTACGACAACACCACGGTGGTGGCTTACGTCAACAAACAGGGGGGACCTAGTGTCTCTCCCGTTGTATCAGTTGACTCGGCAGGTGCACGAGTGGGCCGAGGCACACTCAATAGAGCTGTCGGCACGCTACATTCCAGGGAAGGAATGTAGTACAGACACGCTCAGCCGTCGGGATCAGGTGTAAGGACCGAACGGTCTCTACACCAGGACGTGGCGGAAAGGCTCTTCGACCTGTAGGGGCGACCAGTCGAGGATCTGTTCGCCATCCGGCACAACAGGAAGCTCCAGGTGTTCTTCTCGGCCGTGCCGGATCCATGGGCAGCTGCAGAGGACGCTCTTCAACACCCGTGGGACAACCTCTTCGCCTATGCCTTTCCCCCGTTCAGCCTGATTCGCAAGGTGATCAGTCGAGCACTGGTCATCCCGAATCTCAGGATGATCCTGATGGCTTCCAAATGGCCACAAGCCATTTGGTATCCGGACCTGCTGGCTCTTCTCGTAAGAGACCGAGAGAGATTCCGTTGGCACAACCTTCTCGCCCAGCCACACGTCGAGAGGTACCACCGAGCAGTCCAGTTTCTACGTCTTCACGGCTGGCTGTTATCCACCTTCTCTTGCGAACGAGAAGCTTTTTCGTTGCGCAAAACAGAGATGGCTGGAAACGTCCGTCAGTCCTCTGCAGCTGTGTACCAGGGGAAGTCGGCCGTCTTCGGTGGTTGGTGTCATAGACGGGGCCCATCTCCTCTCAGAGCAATCTTCAGCAGGTAGCGGATTTCCTCGTTTTCTTCGCCGAGGAAGCTCCTCTAAGTTCCCACAGTCAAGGATACAGAGCCGCCTTGTCGCGCCTCCTGAAACTGACGGGATTGGATATCTCGAACTCGTTCGAGATCTCCTTGCTTAGTAGCAGCCTTCCAAAGGTCTTAACCAAACAGGGAACTCGAATGAACCTCGTCTGGCTGGACCTGGCATCGGCGAAGAGAGTACTGGGAACGTCATGCAGATAATGATGGGTATGAGATGCTGCTCTGTCCTGGGAGGACGCTACGGCGCTATCTGAAGAGAACTCGACACATCGGGCCGGAGGGTCGACGCCTCTTCGTTAGCAATGGGGTCAACAAGAAGAAGTATCAGAACACTCTTTCGTCCTGGCTGCGTGAGATCTTCAGGAGGGCGTATGAGGCTGATGACATCCGTACGTCCCGTCCGAGAACTCACGAAGTTAGAAGTATTGGCCCCTCGTCGGCGTTTCGTAAGAACTTCTCCGTGGCGCAGGTATGGAAGGCAGTGGTCTGGTACAACCAGACCACCGGCAACTTCCCTATACCTATTGGATATTGCCCATAGGTCCTTGGATCGGTTTCCTTAGGACCTGTGGTGGCTGCTCAATACGTCGTCTAGCGAACCCAGACCCTAGCAGGCTGAACAGCATCGAGTCCTGGTGTGACTGTATGAATAGATAGTGATGAGGAAGTGACTGGCTTCTCTTTCTATCTTTTCTTCCTCTCTACCTGTGGGTAGAGGGATACGGTCATCACCCTGCTGGATAAGGACGAGATGCCGGTGAGCTATACGACAGAGCCCCATCCTATCCTTGCACGAGGGATGGGAGCAGAATATCCACCACTTCCTTCTACAAGGGGGGAAGTGGATGCCTACAAGAGTCAAAATCATGACTTTAACTTTGCTCCTGTACAGGAACAAGTTCTTACATTGCTGGTACGAAGAGATGCGCATGCCCCTCTCTTAGTACTCGTCCAGAGGTCTGACCATTGATCCTGCGGTGCACACCCCGATCAATCGGACAGAGGCTTGGATCCCTCCCTCCGCTCTTACGACCAGGGAGGCTTCCAAGGTTGGGCGAACACCAGTCTGTTCACAAAAGACTCAGATTCCACCCACCAAGAAGTGAGTCTTCCTATTTGTAAAAGGACCGAGGTTTTGTATGCCGTGTCGGAACAAATGACAATTTGTCCAAAATTGCATTTTTCCTAACTATACAAACCTGAGTCCTTTTACACATAGCCCCACCTCATGCCACCCCTCACTCTGCAGTTTTTTGCTTGGGCCAAAAGCAAAAGTGATTTGTTTACCTCCCAGTCGCGCGCAGCGCGCCTGTCGGACAAGCAGTTAACTACCGAACCCCTTGTTCGAAAGCTTTACGACCTATCCAGCTGCCGCTAGTACCTTCCTATTGTAAAAGGACCTCAGGTTTGTATAGTTAGGAAAAATGCAATTTTGGACAAATTGTCATTTTGCAGAAGTCTGGGCCCAGAAAGACGCAGATGCCTGGACCCTGTCAATTTTGAAGGGAGGAAGGGCTATCTCATCCCGTTCTCTTCGAGGCCTCCTTGACGAATACCCCGAGGGAGTTGACGGCCAGATACAGGGACCCCATCATGATCAAGCCCTCCGACTAGCGGTAGATCAGATGCTGGAAAGGAGGCGATCGAACTAGTGGCAGATCATCTTTCGGCAGGCTTTTACAACCGCCTGTTCCTAGTTCCGAAATCCTCAGGGGGATGGAGACCGGTGTTGGATGTAAGCCCCGTGAACTTCTTCGTCGAAAAGAAGAAGTTCACGATGGAGACCACTGCCTCGGTGTTAGCAGCACTCCGTCCAGGGGACTGGATGGTGTCCTTGGACTTACAGGACGCTTACTTCCACGTACCAATCCATCCTTCCTCGAGGAAGTTTCTAAGATTCATGATGGGGGGGAAGAATCTTCCAATAGTATTTACAAAATGAGCGGAGCTCTCTGGCTGGGCTGTTTTGGTCCACCCACGTGTTTGATCGCATATCTGCCAAATTTATAACAACAACAGAGATAAAACCATTTCTCCCATTACAGATATCAAATATTATCTTTTCCGTTGCGCAGAATTCTAGATAAATTACGTAGGTTCACGATTGATAAAGTTTTTTTATGCAATAACAAGAAACGGAGTCAGATATTCTATCAACAGGGCATCTCATTTTGGTGCTGTTGCGAATATTTCAACCAGTTCCACGTGCGTTTAAATCCATACTGACTGTAGTCTGGAGGCATTTCTCCCTTCTACACATATCTTGATTTCTTAATATCGTAGGTATAGAATAAATTGGTGAGCAAGGAAATATGAAATAAAGCATAACAGTAAGTTTGACGAGTGAGAAAATAAACAATCGTATACAGACAGACTCTCTCTCTCTCTCTCTCTCTCTCTCTCTCTCTCTCTCTCTCTCTCTCTCTCTCTCTCTCTCTCTCTCTCTCTCTCTCTCTCTCTCTCTCTCTCTGAGAAAATAATAGATAGGAAACAATGACTTAATATAGCTTGAATGCGATATGGCAAAGTTTTTGGCCTGACTGAAGAGTGGAGTGACTTTGACACGACTTACAAGTTATTCCTGGTCATCTCACAGCCATAGATAGACATCAACTTCACAGCCGAGAAAGGGCAATCGTATACGAAATAAATAGGTATGGAAAATGCAAAATGCGGGCCTTATGTTGTCCCATAAAAAAAGCTCTCGCTCGGACAGCTGTAAGATTTAGAGAGAGAGAGAGAGAGAGAGAGAGAGAGAGAGAGAGAGAGAGAGAGAGAGAGAGAGAGAGAGAGAGAGAGAGAGAGGCCGAATAGGAAGGAGATTAAAGTACCTGGGAAGAAAAACCTTATAATCTTATAATTATAGCCTCGGGGGTTTGCTCAAGGACATTCAAAGGTCTGTCACACACGGGCAGTTGTTGTTTTTGTAAAATTAGCATAAGGGCAGATCTTTAAAAGCCACGCCAGAGAGCTCGCCCAGAGAGCTCGCCACGGTGACAAGACTATACCTTCCATATGAATTGACGATGTCCTATACGAAGATGCAGGAGATGAGGATGAAATGATCAAAGATCTGGAAGATGACGAATATGATGACTGCCTTGATGGCAAAGAATTCAGAGCAGTATTTGATGATACGGACATGGAGAGCGACTTTGGAGGATTTTAGTTTATTAATTTTATGCAATTTTTTTACTTTAATAAATTTTCACTTACCTGCGTATCCTAAAAGGAAAATAATAGTTCAAGTAACAAATGTTTCTTTTACTGAGTAAAACAAAAAGTAAAAAATCCTTCAGTGTTGTGCCTTAACTGATTTGGAAATTATAGATGGTTAGTCTAGTACAGTTAAACATGTTGTATAAACCAAAATAATGCAAATGGCGCACTATCGCTCTTTTGTATTTTAAAATACAATAGTAATATGAGAATGCATACAATATTATTGGATATAGTGAAGTACAAGTAAAACATAACTTTTTAAAAGATCTACTGTTTTCCTCCGGTAGTAACTATCGCGATCTGCCGATTTGGGAAAGCATAGACGGTACGCTAATTTTATACCGCGTGTATGATGCGACCCCTTTAAAATTAGCTTCAAAATTAGGTTTCAAAAGTCGCATAATATGCGAGTATATATGGTATATTATGCAATATGCACATTTATTCTTCCAGTTATCAACAACACTAAGTTAGTCATCAAGCAGTTCTAACTTTTGTCCCCCTAAAAGGTACACCTGAGGCTTTACTGATAGAAGACTTTGAGCCACACGTGGCCATCTTGAAAACTGGCACCCTTCCATTTATCTGAGAGACCTTTGTGGTTTGGCTACCTCACAAAATAGTTATCATTCAGAGCATAGCCTTAGCTTTGGCTTTGAAAAAAAATATCCTGTGGTTGGGGTTACAGTTAGCAATGTGACATTTGTTCCGATACGTAATACAAACCCTCGGTCCTTTAACAATAGGAAGGTAACTAGCGGCAGCTGGGACGGTCGTAAGCTTCGAACAAGGGGGAAGAACGGTAGTTAACTGCTTGTCCGATCGTGCGCGCGCCTCGCGCGCCGAGAGGTGAAGAATCACTTTTGCTTTCGGCCGCGGGTGTGAAGGACGTGTTCGTCATCGCTCTCTGCCCCGCTTCATCGTCGTATGCTTTGTTATATTGTGTTTTCTACTAATGGTTTGGTTTGACTTGAAAATGAAACTGTAAGTACACTGTTTTCATTTTCATTACTTAATTATGAATCAACATGGAGCTATCGCCGTAGAGACGGCGATTTCCGCTCTTTTCATGAATTGAACCCTTGAATTATGTCTCGGTGCCGAGGGCGGGCGCACTCGCTCCGAGTCATGTATTATGGGCGAAAGTGTGTAATTGAAAGATGTAAGTACTCTTTTTCATTATATTTTTGCCCTGTGCGTTCGTTGCCGAGAGCTTGATTGCGCTCGGCAAGAGCCTCTTATTTTGTATGAATAGAATGCAATGAAAGTGGATTCGCAATGCAGTTTTCTTTTCATTTTCATTTATTAATTGCATCAAATTTAATTTTGGATCAATTCCTTTCCGCTCTTACCCGGGAATTAATCCTTACGATTTATTGCTGTGAAAGTGAAAATAGCAAGTGCAGTATTGTTCATTTTCATATATATTTTATGATAGCATCATATTATTATGGATCAAGTTTCCGCTCTTACCGGGAATTGATTTTTCCCTCTTTAAGTCTATGAAGTGAATCGCAAGTGCAGTATTCTGTTTCATTTTTCATATTACTTTTCACTGCTGTGCGGGGGTAGGGGAAGCGAAGGTCTGCCAGGAAGTCGTCGGAAAGCTCTCCCGCGACTCCCTTGGTATCCGATTCTTCGTCTTCTTTTCCTGCCCCCCCGATCAGCTTCCTCGTATTTTGTTTTTTGGGGTCTTCCTTCCGTTCGGGGGGGGGTGGGGCATGTCTCCCCCCCCTGTGCGTGAGGAACCCCTCTTACTAATCTGTCTGTGCTACCCGCAGGTGCTACAGCCGTGGGTAGACGACCTTGGACAGGTATGGACCACTGCGGCTGCATGGCGTGCCTAGCATCCACGATCTGCTGCAGAGTCTAGCGAGGTCTGGGGCGGTGACCTTGGAGTGGTCTCCACTATAACCTTCACGGCCGCTTATGCTGCTTCCCCCCGCTGGTCTACACTCCCCATGCTGTGTCGGTGACGCCGTCTGCCGCTTCTAGGGCCGGTCGCCGCCGTACCGAGGAGGGGTATGCCGCCGCCGCCTGTGTTTTCTTCGTGTTGCCTGCCCCAGACTTCCGCTGTTCCAGCAGCTCGCCCTGGACCGGCCGCCAGTACCACGCTGGCTGCCGATGATTCTACGAGGCGATGGCTGGGCCTGCCGTACCTGTCGCTGATGTGGTTCCCGCTACTGGCTTGGCTGTCCCTTCTGTGTTTACCGCTGCCGCTGTTCCTGCCGCTCCTGAGCTGGTTGCTGTTCCTGTCGCTCCTGGTTCCTGCGCCTGTCCATGCTGGTCCTGCCCATGGTGTGTCTTCCCCAGTCCCAGGTCCTTCCGGACAGGTGCAGTCGGGCCGTGTTGCTTCGGCAATAGGCCCGACTATCCGGCCTGGATGGAGGACCTGACGACTGGTCCTGCCGTGAGCTGACGAAGAAGAGGAAGGTGTCATCTTCGTCTGTTGCTGCCTCTTCCCCTTCGACTTCTAAGGCCCATAAGCCGAAGAAGAAGAAGGCTGCCTCCCCCCCCTAAGAAGTCTCCTTCGGGAACTTCTAAGGGCCCGTCCCACCTCGGTGGGACGGGGGGTCCTTCTGCTGGTCCTCCTGCTCCTTCGCTGAGCGGGCCCGTCTCCCCACCTTCCGTAAGGAAAGAGATAGACGGGGACCAGAGGAGTATCGGTTAGCTCTGGTACTTCCTCGCCTGGTGCTAGCGGCGATGCCGCTACGCCAGGTTCCGGCTCGGTCCCTCGTTCGCGAGAGATCCCGAGTGTACGCTCTCCCTCGGGAGACCGTGCAGCCAAAGTTTCGGCGCCAGAGTTCGCTCGGCGCCAAGACCACGGCACGGAGCAGAAGGCTGGCGAGAAACCGCTCAGGTGACTCTCGCCAGGCCAGCGGCCGCTCTCGCAGCGACCAGCTGGTAACCGGGTTTTGTTATTCCCCCTAAGAAGACTCCTTCGGGAACTTCGAAGGGCTCGTCACATTCCGGTGTGACGGGGGGGGTTCTTCTTCTGCTGGCCTCCTGTGCCTTCCTCGGGAACGGGGGGGGGGGGGGGGGGGGGGGGGGGGGGGGGGGGGGGGCCCGTCTCCCCTTCTGAGAAGAAGAAGAAGACGGGGACCAAGGATGTGCTGGCTACCGCTGGTACACCCTCGCCTGTCTTGGCAGTCTGCTGCTTAAGCCAGGTACCGGGGCTCGGTTTTCTCGTCCGCGAGAAGTTCCGAGTGTACGATCTCCTTCGGGCGGTGACCAGTGCAAGCCAAAGTTAAGACGCCTGAGTTCGCTCAGCGTCATGACCGAGGCACGGAGCAGAAGACTGTCGAGAGCCGCTCAGGTGACTCTCGCCAGGCCAGCGGCCGCTCTCGCAGCGACCAGCCGGTACCTCGGGTGGACGTGACGGTCTCTGACCGGCCACGGGTTGAGGCTGGGAAGAGGTCCCCCAGGTCCCCTCGACCGACGGTACCAGCCTCGGCTGGTACCAGCGGTTTGACGTGCCGCGAGGACGCTCACCGGTCTCACGGCGAAAGCGAGCTCTGCAGGTCACCTGACCGCCGCTCCCACAGGGACCGGGCGGATACGGTGACCAGCAGCAGCTCGTCTGACGCACGGGACCGGGGTCGACGTGCTCAGTCGAGCCGCTCGCCACAGGTGAGCGGCACGGCCAGGCCTGCAGATCGATCCCCACCGCTGGTTGGTGATCGGCTGCAGCCCCCCACGTACGCTGGTCCTGCCAGCGAGCGGGGGGGGAGCGTCAGGTCTGTCTCTCCACTACCTTCAACTTCCTCGGGCTACACCGGGAAGAGCGAGGTAGCTAGGAGTGATCGTGAGAGGTGCGCCGCTCACGATCCCGTCATGACGCCGCACGTGCCACGTATGGTCTTAGGACCAACCAGGACGTACGCGCAAGTGATCGGAGGCGACCGTCAAGGGGAGAGGGAGTAGCGTCAGTTCTGTCTCTCCGATACCTTCAACTTCCTCGGCATACGCCCGGAAGAGAGAGGTATATAGGAGTGATCGTGAGAGATGCGCCGCTCATGATCCCGTCACGACGCCGCACGTGCCAGGTTGGTCTTAGGACCAACCAGGACGTACGCGCAAGTGATTGGAGGCAACCGTCAGGGATCTGTTGCTGGTCCTTCTTCTGAAGGAGGAGGGTCCTGGGAGCTGCTCTTGTTGGAGGGACTGGACGGTCCTACTCCTCAAGACGCTGTAACTTCCGAGATTCAGAGTAACTTTACCCAGGTTATTGCACTGATTCGTCAGCACAACGACCGGGGGGAAGGATCGCCGCTCCCACCAGCAGAGCCCATGTCTCTGCTCGAATCGTTTTGGGGCCCGAGAGGGAACCCAAACCGACGGTGGGTATGCCGCGATCGGAGCTTGCCGATTCTGTCTTGAACCAGTCTCTCTCGTCTCCGGACAAGAAGGCTCTCTCAGTTCTGGCCGGTCGATCAAGCTACTTCCACCTCCTCTACTGCGACAGCGGCGTTTCTACGTGTCTTCGGACACCGTATTTAAATACTCCTTCGGTCCTCCCGAGAGGTTTCGACCTCGACGAGGACTGGAACGAGTCGGAGGACGGTATCGGCTCTCTCCTGTCAGGTGTCGATCAGCCCCACCCAGACGACGTTCACAGTGGCGGCAGACCCTTACCTACAGTGAGAGTTCGTAACCCTCCTCGGGGAAAAAACGTTTCTCCTGACGATACGTTTTCCCAGACTCTGAGAGGCCATCGCCGCAAGGCGATGGCTGCTCCTACTCTTCTCCAACTGCTAGTTCCACTGGGAAGGCGAGCGAGTATCCAATTCCTCCCCCATTCCCTCTCTCCTTACGGCTACGAGGGAAAGGGGAAGAATCCTACAGAGATTTCTCTGTAGGATCCCACGTTGGGGACTGCGCTACCAGGGGGGACCTTCGGGTCCTACCTGACGTAAGCCCCGGTCGTTGAGGAGGGATCCTGCCCCATTCTCGATTTCTACGGGAATCGAGAGGACCACCAGCCGATATCGTTTGACGAATTCGGTGGGGGTTTCGCAGACTGCTTAGAATTCTACGGAATTTCTAGCGCATTCAGAGTGTTAGAGTTTCTTACGATCTCCAAACACTTAGGCGAGACCACGGTCCAAAGTGAGCGAGACGAGAATCCCCGATATGTTACACGATAATCGGGAACCTCGCCTATGCTCGAATTCCTGGAATTTCTAGCATTAGGAAGAAGACTGCTGCTGAAAGAAGACTATCTCACAGTAGGCGACCAACCTGGAATAGAGAAGAACGGACGGGAATATCCAGTTTGGCTGGAACTATCGTCTTATAGTTCTGTTCACCATTGAAGCTTTCCTTCGAGGAAGACTTCTCCTTCACTCTCTTTAATAGAGAACGAAGGTGGTCGATCTCCAATCCTTATTTTGTTTTCTTGAGGAAAGAATTTAGGATGGAGATCGTTGTTCAGAATCCTACAAATATACTACGTATATTAACCTCGCGACATGATTCTGCTAAGCAGTTGAATGGTCCGAGGGGTAGGCGCATATCCTGGTTATTCTACGGATTGCGACTTAGACGAAAAGTATTCTAATTGAACTGCAACCCGGGTTGCCTGCAACCTCCCAGGAGTTTCCAGTTTCAATTTTATATACTTATGGTGTTGTCACAACAACACCATTTAAGCTTTTATATTTACCGAAATTCGTTTCGCTTAAATATAATTGCTCGAGCATATCTTTTATGCTCGGTGGTTCTAGCCGAACGCATTCCTTCGTGGAAAGGATTACTTGGCAACTCAGGATGACGAGTCAGCGACAGCTACTGCGTATTGAATTGCCCGAGGCATTTCAGTATCAGCTGCCGCTTTGAGATAGACGGTTGTTTATGTCTTTCTCACCTGCTTTGATTGAATAACAACCGTATCTCTGCCCAACAATCACGGACTTAAGTCTCTGATTAACGGGGATTCTCGCATACATGAATGACCATCTACTGCTGTGAAACGCTAGTATTCATCGTCTTCGGTATTGCGAGAATTTTAAACAGAGATATCTATTCGACTCTCATCTTTCTGTTTACCGCACGGTAACAGAATTCTGTAATAGTCTCTTGCTGCATCGTATCCCGATAATGCGAATGATTTTTGCGGAATCTGAGTTTGTCCTCAAAATATCTTGTATTCGGAGGTGTACAATTGTTCATTGTTCACCCCGGATTAGCAGATGTATTGAAAGACATCGCCTACTCCCACACCTGCCAGCTCTACTTCCAAACGTTCAGCCCATGAGAAGCAGTTCTTCAAGCGGCTCTCCCCTGTGTTTCATTACTGAAGAACGCCCCGCTTTCATTGCACAACGGACAGCAATGAAATGGCGGTTAGCGTTTTCAGTCATTTGTAAGCACAGGTTTAGAATCTTGAGATTCCTTCTCTCGATTCAGCTGGAAGACGTAGGTTGCATTCATTGCCTACCTTCGTCTTCAACGTCACATAGTGTTGTTTCTCCTTAAGCTGAGATTCAACGTCTATGAGATTTTCTTGCCATCAGGGACCTCGGTCTTTTGAAGGCAATTGACTTTCGCCTTTTGAGCTTATGCATTAAGAGAATCATCGCCGCGCCGTCCGGCATCGGTGACTAACAAATATTTTATTTGTTTGGTCTCTCAGCATAACTCTTTAAAGGGCGAAGGTCACGTGACTTACCCGGATGCTTGGACAACTTGCCTCTACTGATTCCGAACCAGTCAGTCGGCAGCTGTCAGAGCGCCCGAGTCAGTTACGAACTATGCTGTGGACTTAGTTCGGTTGTTCCAGAGCAATCATTACTTCGTCTTAATAGCTTGTCAGTATGAGTACTGTACATAACCAAAGTCGAGAAGAGGGATAGGTCATACGACTATTCCCTTCTTTTCGTCTTAGGTATCTGCATGACTTCTCTTGAGAAGTCAAGCACAAAGGGATGGGGATTTGTGACGCTCGATTTCGTACCGATCTTCGTAGCGAAGACTCAGAACCCTTCGGTAACTGACGATTGGTTCGAGTCCTTCACAATACCCTCCCTAATGGACTTCACCGCCTCCGATACGAAGGCTATGCTGCTTTGTCCTGTGAAGGTGCGACGGAGCTGTCTGAAGAAACTCGACACCCAGGATGAGTGTGGACGCCTCTTCATCATTCTTTCGCGTTCCGCAAGAACTTCTCCGTGGCGCAGGTAATGAAGGCAGGCGCCTGGTCCAACCGGACCGCATGCACCTCCTTCTACCTTCAGGATATTGCCCACAGTTCCTTGGATCTTTTTCCTTGGGAAACCGTGGTGGTTTGCTCAACACGTTGTGTAGTTAACCCAGACCCTCGCAAGGCTGAACAGCATCGAGTCCTGGTGTGACCGTAAGAATGGATGAGGAATGAGAGTGTGACTGGCTCCTCTTCCCATCTTTTTCTTCCCTCTACCTTTGGGTAGAGGGACACGGTCGTCACCCTGCTGGGTAAGGACGAGATGCAGGTGAGCTACTCAATAGAGCACCATCCTATCTTTCAGTAGGGATAGGAGTAAATATCCACCACTTCCTCCAACAACGGGGGGAGGAAGTGGATGCCAAATTGAGACAAACCCATCATTTTATGATTGTCTCTTGCAAACAGGAACAAGTTCTTGCTTGCTGGTACGAAGAGATACGCTTGCCTCTCTCTTAGTACTTGGCCCAGAGGTCTGACCATTGATCCTGCGGTGCACACCCCGATCAATCGGACAGAGGTTTGGATCCCTCCCTTGCTCTTACGACCAGGGAGGCACTCCAGGGTTGGACGAACACCAGTCTGTTCACCAAAAAGACTCAGATTCCTCCCACCAAGAAGTGAGTCTTCCTATTGTTAAAGGACCGAGGGTTTGTATTACGTATCGGAACAAATGACAATTTGTCGAAAATTGCATTTTTCCTAACTATACAAACCTGAGGTCCTTTAACAATAGGAAGGTAACTAGCGGCAGCTGGGACGGTCGTAAGCTTCGAACAAGGGGAGAACGGTAGTTAACTGCTTGTCCGATCGTGCGCGCGCCCACGCGCCCGAGAGGTGAAGAATCACTTTTGCTTTAGGCCCATGCAAAAAGTTGCAGAGTGAGGGGTGGCATGAGGTGGGACTATATGTAAAGGACCTCAGGTTTGTATAGTTAGGAAAAATGCAATTTTCGACAAATTGTCATATTTTGCATAATTTCTCTGTGACATATTTTGCATCAGTTCTCTGTTTGGGATGCACTATGTGAATATATATTTCTCATAAAGCAAAGATATACCTTTATTTATGCATTTATCACATTCCAAACTTTCGTGATTCAGTTATACATATATTTCTCGTATATCAGTAATGTTTTTGTGTTATGGTAGTAATTTGATACAATAATTATCATCATCATCATCATCAGCCATTGCTAGTCCACTGCAGGACAAAGGCCTCAGACATGTCCTCAAACATACACACATAGTACTAAATAAATTTTGTCCCAAACTTGATATATATAAATCTTCTGTACACATAAGGATTGGATCTTTCAGGCTATTCATTGAATATTGATGGGTCAGACAGAAGTGACCAGTTCTCAGACAAGTCAAAATTATTTGTGTGATCCTTTAGATATGATAAATTCCATATGCCAACAATGGGTTTGATCTGTTTTAATTTGCTACTTTCCTTTGTAATATCCCTTATATTCTGCCAACTATTAATTATATATAATGAGTATTAGATATGTTATATTATCAGTAATAGGAATATCTCTGTGATCTTGTCATAGCAGTTGCAAGTTTTGATGCATTAGCTTTTTTGGCTTCTTCATTTCCATTAACACTTGTGTGGGCAGGAATCTAACAAATTTATATACTATTACCATTTTCATATAATTTGTGAAATGAAAATTTAATTTGTTGTGTGAGGAAATTTTTTGGAATATAATTTTGAAGGGTTTCTAAAGCCCCTCTAGAGTTGCAAAAAGTCACAAACGTAACAATGGTAGATCTTTGATAATTTTAATGGCTGATTCTGTTGTACATTAATCTGCTGTAAAAACAGATCATTGTTAGGCAAGGAAAACTGGTATGTTGTTGGTTTATGTGGCTGCAAATCCCATCTTAACAGAGTTCTGGACCCATCATTGTATATTACTAATGTGAACCTTTAAGTCTTATATGTTTAGTTGGAAGTTGTTCATGGTTTCTGGGATATATGAATAGTTTTTAGATGAATATTTTAAGCTCCAAATCTTGATCAGGTGTAGGATTACTGCCATTTCTTTTTGAATAAATACATTTGATTTACCCAATAATGCTATTGTTTTCACGAGTGAATGCTGTGTAGTAAGGTCTGTAGTTAAGATTGTTAAAAGTATGCTGCCACAGAAATGTTTCATTTTTAGTCATTTTAGATGTTTGATAATCATTTAGCTGTTTTGACTAAAAAATTCTCTTTTGCATCAAATTTAAGTTTAAACTTTCATTCCTCGGATATGAGGGATGTGTGCTGGATCTCTGCTAATGGGGCCATTATGGGAAATGATACTAATAGAGCAGCTATAACCACAGATCAAGTATAGAAACTCCTGTTTGCTTTTATTTTGCATATGAAAAATCCATCTTCATAATGGATGAGTCTTTTTTTTGGGTAATGAATCTGATAGCAAAAAATAAAAACATATCAAACCCATAATTTGGCTGTGCCATTCTTCATATCAAAAGAGTGCCACGTTAAGGGAGCCTTATATAAGTTGGAGTTAGGGATATTTGTTGAATAGCCACCTGCTCATTGGTGTGGGTGAAAACCTAATAATTTCTAGAATACATAGTGATTATAGTACGGGGAGTATCAGTATGTATGTGTTAAGATTTTGCTTGCTGTAGAAAGAATAAGATTTTTTTTTTATTAACACCATAACCAAAAATTTTCTTGGGTACTAATGACCCATTTTATATGAAACAGGAGGAAGTTGAAAAGCATGATAAATGTGAGGGTAGCCATGGGGAACCAGCAAAAGTTAGTTCTTCATCTGAATTCTTCAAGAGTCTGCCCTCTATACCCAGAGGTCGTTCACGAAGAAATTTTCCTGTAAATTCTGAACAGACAGTTGATCAGGTAATGTAGCTTTGAAATCAAGTAATAAGGACTTACTGTATTGATTAAAATGTCTTGTGATTGATATCTGCTAAAGAATGTGAAAAAATTAGATACCATTCTCTCAGAGATTATTTGGGATTTGTTCAAATGTATATTTTTTTTAGAGAAATCATATAAGTTTTTAACATATTTAGCACACTTTTGATGGCATTTTCTTTAATTTTATTGAATACATTTTTTCTGAAATGCTCACTGACAATATGTCTAATGTTTCAGAGCCAAAAGGAATCTTGCCGCTCAAGTTCTCGATATGAATATTTTAAAAGCTGGTCACATTCGCACAGGCTTCGCCACACAAAATCCCTTTCTTCAGTGGTTGAGGGGAGTGATCGTAAAGTAAGTATTTTCTTCATTGAAGTGAACGTAATAAGTAAAGTACTCAGGAATTCTTTGCATATTAAGTTCTTGCCGTGATTGTACCTAACTCTGTTTTTGTACTTTGCATATAGTATGCTTTGTTTAATTGTGTATTAGCAATTTATTTTCCCTTAAGGGTATAAGGGTATGTAATAAATGTCTTCTATAGTAAAGATTGATGATGCAGCCCAAAGAGAAACAAGTGCAAAGAATTTTGCCAGATATTCATGATTTTTTTTGTCTGTAGGGACACTTAAAGGATGTTACCATCACTGTAGTAATAGCTAAGAATTCATTATGAATTTTAATGCCTCCAATAATTTTGATATTAAGAAAGTGTTGTAACTTCCCGTATAATAATTTTTTTTTAGTTTTGTGGTGCAACTGTAAATGTCTTTTGCGTATTATTGCAGACTGAAGTTAAGCCTTTAGAAGAACAGTACCCAAGGGATGTTATATTCACAGCCATTCAAGAACATAAATCTGAAGGAGAAAATGAACTGACCCTTCACACTGGAGATAAAGTTGCTGTTTTAAAAAAGAAAGACCCAATGGGAGGGGAAGAGCGATGGGTTGTTGATAATGGAGGTAAGGGATTGGGTTGAACCTTTCAGGTACTTGTATTTGGTCATTCCATCTTTAAAGGCCTTGTTTTGTACAGTGGATCCAAGTTACACCAAAATGATGTGATCAAGAAGGAAAGGAGCCCAACTTAGCAGTCCCAGGCATCTTTCTAAATACATGTCTGTGATTTATCACTTGAGAGGAATTTAGCCTTTTCATAATTGAAGACATTTTTTTTATATTTACAGTGTCTGTGGTTTGAATTGTTCTGTTTTTATTTTAGAATACAGTATTTGTTTTCTTTGCACAGCCAGTAAAGCTATTTGTGTGATACCTTCATCTCCTTTTTTTTTTTTTTTTTTTTTTGTTTCTTTATGGTAAGTAGTTTTGGTTTCTTGGGGGTATTTTCTTGTTTAGGGTATTTTCTTGCCCAGGGTTACTTAATAAGTTTTAATTTTGATCCATTAAATGCTCTATTCCTTAGTGTTATGGGACTTTGTGAAGGGGAACTTTAATTGTTCATGATGAGCAGGCAGGAATTTTATTATTAACAATTTTATATCAACAAGTGATATTTTATATCAAGTGATTTTTTGAAAACAAAAACATTTGTCATACCCTCCTTCCATTCCTGCTTTGTTGTGGGAGCCATGGAAGAATGAGTCAAAGATGAGCTTTTTGGAGGATGTTTGGTCATATGCTGTTGAGCTCCTCCCCTTTTTTATCTGAGTGTTGGTGTAGCTAGGATCTGTTTGTGTGGGAATTAGGCATTTTATGATTAAAGGATTCATATGAAAAACTTCTATGTTCCTACAGAAGTACAAACCATTGCCTTTTGAACAGTAGCATTCCTCAGTGTGAACTGGGATTATTAGTTAAAAGTTAGTGATAAGGTAGTTAACTGGTGATTAAGGGGGATGAGCGAAAGAAGACCCCAACTCACCTGCTGTGACCCAGCTCTTTTTATTTTGCCACTGTTTAGTGTTGATGTCTCATGTGGCCAAGTTGAAACCTTGTGGGTGTAGGTTTTGCAATCCTGTATCCCCCAGCGAGGTGTGTGTGTATGTGTGTATGTGAAATGGTCACCTTTTCAGTTTGAGAGCATGATCAAGAGGTTCCCTCACATCCTCAGGAAGGAACATAATCCTGCTGACACCATTAAATGCTTTTGGTTCCTTTTTCCTGAGATGTGATAAAATAAAAAATTCTTGGGTGAAACAGAAAACTAATTAGATTTCTTTTTTGTAGTGATATAAAACAAGATTAGCTCTCATTTTTTAAAAATTAAAGAGTATGTACTCCCTTCCTATTCCTCCTTGATCCGTCAGCTTGTGCTGCCCCCTCTAGTGGTCTAGAAAGAGTGTGTGTAAGGTGAGTGGCCCCATGCTCTCTATTCTAGTAATGAGTTTCACAAGCTGGGCTTTCCCCTGATGACCTCCACTTGTGCATGTGTTTTTCCATTACCTACAATTGCTGATCACCCCTCTGTTCCCATAATGCCATTCACTGAGCACCTAGCTAAGATGTGGCCATCCTTGGTATCCCAGTGAGTCCATTATTTGCAGTGTTTCTTGACCACTTCATTTTGGCAAAGGTGCAAGGGATTTTGGAGAGAGCTGCACTAGAAATCTAGAATGACCAATCTCCATGTTTTTACAGTCACCTCTTGCTTTTGAAGAAAATTGGCAACTGGAGATTAGTCCTTCATCTCACATCATTGAATGGATTTGTTCTTCAGTTAAGATGGAAATGTCAAGTTCTGTTGGATTTCAACAGAGAAGGCGACTTCATGATCTCTGAGGATCTGGAGCTTACATATTTCAAAGTACTACTTTATCAATCCTTCAGGAAGTATCTCCACTCTGTCTGCATTTGCCCTGTATACTTTATTAGTTCAAAGCTCTGTCCATTATGATTGTTTTTTGGATGTTATGCACTTACATAATTTTATTTGAAAAACTGGCAGCTGTACAAATTTCATGTTTTGCATTAATATGAACAATTATGTAAGCATAGTTATCTTAAAACATGCTAATTACAGTAGTGTTACTTTTTTAACACTGAATTATTTCTTTTTCAGAGAAGATTGGCATGGTTAGAAAAGTATGCTTACAGCAGGCAGAAGCTCACACAGATGAAGGTGAAAGATTAAATGTTGATTGTGAAATAGGCCCCTCATCAGTAATTCAGTTTCTTACTAATAGTCCAAAAGGCATTTCCCACAATTACACACACAATGAGAACAATTATCATGAGCCCTCTCATACTCAAGTGCCTCCAACTTTACAGCAGCAACCTACCAATCAAGTAGAAAATGGTCCATATATATCTCACAACTACTCTAACCTTGAAGAGAATTTTACTGATTCTTCAGAGGAATGGCGTGAAGATGGTAGTGCAGAAGAAAGTAATCAGCATGTTGCTCAAGCTGTGCAAGGTCAAAATACAGGGATAGTACAGATAGACAATCAAACTTGTTCTGTCCCTTCTCAAGTAAGTAATAGTCATGAAATTTTAATTACCTTTTTATATTTCCTTTCCTGTTAAATTGTGTTATAACGCTAGATGTCTTCAGTGATGTTTTAGTGTGTACTAATTCTGTTGTAGACCTTTACGAACCTAACACTGAGATGTGAAAAGCACCAGATTAATAACAATTCTGAAATATGAAGGAATTACTTCTAAACATTTGTTAATCAGTCCACCATAAAAATATTGGCATCTGCTGATTTATAGTGGTTAGAAACTGGAAACCATGTTGTCAGTCAAAATTGTCATAATTCTATTCAGTACGGCTGTGGTATACACTAGGTATCCAGTACCATATATAACACTGTTAATAGCAAACCTACTGACAACATTTTAATTGTCTCCTTAACAGTAGGTTTGCTTTAATGAAACTTTTGTAACATGTATATACCTGTCCTTATAACTTGAAAACATTAAAATTTATTTACTGAAAATTAAAATTGATTCAAAGTACAGTGCAGTATGTTCATTTATTGTAGCAGATGACTAGTCTATGAGCTGCTTTTTTGTTTTACATAGAACTTGACATTAAACAGTCAGTCCATTGATGAATGTATTTGGGTAAAATACAGTACAATATGGGTAGAAAAACTTCATACAGCAATATATATTAGACAAAGTATATTACCAATGGAAAATTGTGAAATAGAATTACTTACATATAAAATATATTTATTACTAAAGATAATAATGTTCAACATAACTTTCCAAGTACTACATACCATCAATTTGAATAGTAAACTAGGGACATTCAGAAGAAATAGGCGATATTGCAGGAGTTTACATTAATCATATTTATCTATAAGGTTCAGGCCTTTGCCAATTTTTGGTTACCAGAAACCTTTATATCCTTAGAATAAAATGTATGTAGTGCTATCCTAGTCATACGTAATATGATGCTTCCTTTAATCATTAGAGTACAATGCAATCCTCTTTCTTTGTCTTCTACAGTAACGATTAGTGATTGTCAGTCTGTATATAGGTTAATGCTGGGTTATCTTATTTCAGCAGTATGTGGTTTTGTACAATTTTACTGCTGCAGATTCTTCCCAGTTGACTATACAGAAAGGCCAAGTTGTTGTTGGTATACATACTGAATATGAAGATTGGTGGTATGTAAAAGATGACTATGGCTATCAGGGATATGTCCCAGCCTCATACCTCATCCAGCAGAGGTAAGCTCAAATTGTAAAATCTGTTTCTGGCTGTCTGCTGATTAATTCTGCTGTCTGTATTTGAATAATTTTCATGTCTTTTTTTTTCATTTATCATTTACCTCTAGATAAGTTTTGTATTGTATGGTATTCTTTTTTCATTAATCGTTGATAGCTAGTGTTTTTTCTGAATGACCATTTCAGTGTAAGGAAGGCAGATAGGTACCAATGTTTGTAGCATTGCATCACATATTGAACTTGCCTATTGATACCGTCATGGTATATTGAGTTAAAATTTGTTCCCACAAGTACACAAACCTTTGTGTTTTATAATAGGAGAGAGATATTCTTCAGCACAGTATACAAACCATTTTGTTTTATAATAGATATTCTTCAGCACAGCTGGTATGGTCAATGAACTTGAAAACAGGGTGGTAAAGGGGTTGAGTGGATGAGTATCTATTGAATACTGACTACTATCTACTTTTCCTTCAGCTGCCATACATTGTGAACATACTTCCATGTGTCTCTCCATTTGTTGGATTGTATGAATAGCTTGCCACTTTTTTTTATTAGATTTTTTTATTACTGCATACTATTTTTTTTTACTTCATATTCTTTGTTGCTCAATTTTTTGCATTGTTTACTCTTCCTTCCTTTGAAAAAGAATAATGAAAAAAAAACTTTACCAACACAGGTGTGAGGGAATAGGGTTTTTATGGTGGTTTCCTCATGGCCCCCTTATTTATACTCACCTAAGTATGTATATGCATTGGTCTTTTTGCATGGACAAATGTTTTACAATCTTTCCCATTACATATGTGCATGGTTTCTTCCAAGTGAAAAGTTGGGAGTTTGGTAAGAGGAGGAAGGAAGACAGGTGTATGATCTCCAGACTGTGTGTGTTCTAGCAAGAGGACAATTTATTCCTCACACTTTACTTTGGGGAGAGGGTGGAAGGGCACTGAGGGTAGCCAATGCCTCCTCTTTTTAGCTTGCATGTGCTCTGGAGATTGGTCACAGTCTGGTGCTCATGCACTGCAATTCTTTTTTGAGGTAACACACAAGATATGCCACTCTGTTAGCTTTTAAGTTTTTTTGGTGTTTATGACCATGAGGGACACAGGAAGAAAGAAATGCAAATGTTCTTACATTATAAATTTTTATTTAGTCATACTGTAGTTTGAGCTTAACATACAGTTGATTAAAAAATCATCTTGTAGACTTTATAATTTATGCACCAGATAGGTTTTCATGAACATACTGGCAATATGTAATAAAAACTCAAAAGAAAAAATCATGGCCCCTTTTGCATTCCCATTATCTGATACTAGTGAAGCAAAAACAAAAAGAACACTGACTACTGTGAAACAATAGCTGTAAAGACAAACAAACAAACATAACAAGTCTCATTTCAATACCAAATGAATAGCATTTTCAACACGTGGAATATCCCTTTTTATTTCCGATTTCCAAACATAGCGACATTGTGTGCAATAAAAAAAATCTGATTTTAGCTGTAATTTTTTTTTTCTGCTTTTGGTCATTGGTCATGTGTATATATGAGATGAATACCTTGTAATAACTCTCTAGATAATACTCAGAGCCCCTTTGAACAATAAATACGAAGTAATTAGTAAAATTTAAAAAATTTACAAAGTAACAAGTATTGATGGTAAGCACAAACATTCCTTACATTTATTTCATCAAACTACTATTCTATAAAAACATAACTACTGGATTCTCTCAAGTACAATAATGAAGTAGAATATGATATGGAGAGAGGTTTATCTTATTCACTAAAGACAAGGTCATACTCATTCACGAACCCCACATTTTTCAAGCACCACATTCATGCGCTCAAATAGATCACCAGTCACAATGGGGGTTAAATAAGTTTTAAATGCTGTAACTTACATCCACACAACACAAACATACCTATGGTATCCTCTCTGCTATTTCATCTTGTGTTTCTACAGTTGTAAAGGAATAAGCAACCAGATAATCCTTAGCAGTAACATTTTATTACAATGCTAATAAAGCTTCCAAAGGCATATTGATTGCTTTTGCCTTCACAATTACAGTACTATGAACAAAGAACACAACACATTTTGGTTTCTTTTGTCGTCTTTACGGAAGAATACCTAGATCACAAATTCTTTATCAAAGAAATCCTTTAACCCTAAGTTATTGCCAAGAGCAACATAAAGTGGGTTAAAATTAGAATTTTATTTTTACTTATGCACTATAATGGTATTCTTGGTCTTTTATAATGCAAGGGAGGAAAACCTCAGTTGCTATATAACCTATGGAACCAGTCCAACACAGAACCCATTAGAAATATTCTTATTAATTGATTGATATTGCTATAACTGTTACAATTACAAAACAATTCCCAATCTTCCAATTAAAAATATGAATACAGAACATTGCTCTATATTATAGAAGTATAACATGACCTGGGATTAACGACTTTTTAATACACACATTTGTACATGTTCACCGATATTTACATGACGGGCGATATGTGAAACCTAAGCCAGATATTCGAGCATGCACGCAATCGACAGTATTGCAGTGTTCATGCACAAATTTTGGCTGAACAATATTTGGTTCTATTGCATGGTTTCACAAGAAAATAATACTTAAATTATTTATACATTTGAAAATGAAGATGAATGTTTTGACATAATGACACGGACACAAATACAATGATTGAGGCCCAACTACTTTACAACAAATATATATCTGTAGACTTTCCAACAAGACAACAATTACAAAACTTTCTATACAGTGGCCAAATACTCTGAAACTAATTATTATCATTTGATGTACAATAAATGCACTTATTCTATATACAGTACAATAATAATTTGTGCTTCGTCTGATAAATTGATATGATTTCACTTGACAACAGTAACAGCTTTTGCCAATTCCCTAACAAATTACACATATTTACTTATGCCTTTTTAGACTGGACTCATATTTCTCAGTCTAAAAACTTTTTGCCTTGCAAAAAAACAAATACAAAAAAATTCATAAAAGTAGGGTAAAATATTTGGAAAGAATCTTTTTGAACAAAAAGCACCAGTTAGCCATACAAGAGGAATGGTGTTCAGATTGCAATTCAGTATTGCACAACAAGTCTTTCAACATGTAGTACAAAATTTCCACTCGCCCAATTTCACACAATTCATGCACATATATCTTAAGAAAAATTCCCTTGAAGAGTTACTCTATAAATGTAAGTGCTCAAAATATGGGTAAAAATAGTTATAAAAGAATCTGGTATTCCTCCATAAACAAAAGTTTGCTTGTGCAATTCAATTTCCGAAGATTAAAGTTTTGGACTAGTCTGACTCCCTAAAAGAACTGATTCAGTCAGGAGGGTGTTATGGTCAGACTCAAAATGAGCACCCTCTACAGAATTATGCCATTATTGTACACTTGGGATTCTAGTTTACAGGAGTGTTTCATGTTGGGAAGAAGTTAGATCTTTCCAACCCTGTGCTTCCCTCAATGAGCTACTAGAGTCCAGATTCTGTAGCTTTAAAGGAAGAGGGTTAGTAGAACTAGAGCAATTGACATCAAACTGGGAGTTAGACTTCACCTTCTCTCACATTTTACTTGATTCTACAGCATCCATACCAATTTCATTGGAAGGACGTTCTACATCCCCATTAACATTGACGCTGCCCATTCGCTCAAGTTCTTTCTTACTGAGTTCATATACCAATCCAGCTCCAATACTGTCTCCAAGGACATTAATCATAGTACGGAAGCGATCCCTGAAATGGAAGGTAAATTCAAATATATCAGTAAAGTATTTGAATCATAACTAAAAGTGTTTCATAAAAAAATTTATGTGGAAACTTTGAACAACAGACAAAAATGTCAATTAGTTTTCAAACAATAAATGTTTGTTAAAAAAACTGTTCAAACAAAATTGACAAAGATACCAAAACCAGATTTGTAAAACATCGTCAAGGTAATCTAGTACTTACAATAGCCAATCAACAGCTATGATGAGGGTCATGTCTTCTGGAGGAAGTCCAACAACATCAAGTACCATCACCATTGTCACCAAACCAGCTTGAGGTATACCAGCTGCTCCAATAGCTGCTGCTGTTGCAGTAATACTGTCAAAAAATAAATAAATAAGTAAAATAAAATAAAAAATAAAGAAAATATGTACTACCATGCTGTTAGTAAAATGGTCTTTTATATGCAAAACTTTGTAATGATCAAGAACTTTGCCATCTTGTTTTTTAGAATCAACCACCACATCATTTAGAACAGTTTGACCCCCTAAGAACAAATACAAATAACTTCATTTGCTGTTTATATATGTCACCACAAACAAATTCTTGTTACTTCTATAGTCACTGCCTTTAGTAATGTATATTGAATGGCTAGCAGTGTCTGTTCCCCTCTGTCACAAATTCAGTTGAAGGATTCTTCAGCAGATAGGTATAGTTTCTTGTGGTTTGTGTTTGTTTGTTTGTTTGTTTGTATGGTGTTTTTACACTGCATGGAACCAGTGGTTATTCAGCAACGGAACCAACGGCTTTACGTGACTTCCGAACCACGTCGAGAGTGAACTTCTATCACCAGAAATATACATCTCTCACACCTCAGTGCAATGCCTGAGAATCTTGTGGTTTGGGAGCTCTTGTCACTTCAAAGGTAATGTGCATTACACACCAACTGCTACTGAAAAGAAGCATGTAATGCATCATTACTTTTCATATGTCAAGAACCCAAAACTTGGGAGTTAACTATCTCCTTGTGATATAAACTGGGTGTGCATTTCAGTAATTTTTTATTTTTTTTTTACTGTATAATACCATTTTGGACTGGCCTTTACTCACAGTCTACAAAGCCTAACGTGAAAGACAAGACCTGCAACAGTGCTATTCTAACTTTGCTGATAACCCTTTTGTGAACTTAATTTAAGGACTGGTCATGGCAAAAATGGCTGTCAAAAAGGTGGTAAGGATAAGAGGTTTAATGTGTAGTGTTCAATCATCTCAACTGACAGTGAGGGTGCACGGGTTTGCAGTAGCACACTCAGCACAATGGTTAACCAGACACATTCCAGGATGATGGATGTATGACAGACAAGTTCGGTCACTAGTCAGTGTTAGAGACAATTGGTCTTGACACCTCTATGTTTCAAAGAATTGTATTCCTTCGTAGGGAGAGGCTACTCTGTGTCAGCCATCAAGGGCTATAGAACTGCTCCGCCCGCCTCTTTCCCCACTGGCTATCTCCCATTGCCACCAAAACCTTGTGCTATTAATAAGTGGACTCCAGCTAAGCTCTTGAGAAAATCCCTTCATGTAAGGCAGGTTTGTTAGTCATGAAAAATTCAAATAGATTAAAAATTTCTCATTTTACTTCCAATTTCCCTTTCAGTGCTGAATGACCTGATAGGTCTAGCACGAGGCCTTTGGCGTAAATTTTATATTCCAAGGTCATCATGCAGAAGCAGGATGCAGCCACTAATAATATCTAAGATATTCTCAGATATCAGAGACCTGAAGGTCCTGGATATTCTTGACTCTTGTCACCTTAAGAGGAATAAGTATCTTCTGAGGTGACAACTCCATTACATCGCTAATACCAGTGGGGGATACACCAGCAGAAACCCCCCAAACCTTCATGATTAATACAACTAAAATGATCCGAACATCTGCAGGCTTTACAATGTAGATCCCTGAGGCAGAAACTGACCAATGAAAATATGACATGCCAAAACATCAAATCCTGCCTACCTGCTATAAATACCTGTCCACCTTTTAATTTCATATTCTCTCAATACATGACCACCTGTGTGCATTGAAGCATGAGAGTAAAATAAACAACTAAAGCAGAGTATCTATCCATGTCCTTTTGAAATTTATTATACAATCTACGTGCAGACTCTCTATGAGCTAAATACCATTGAAACACAATTGTTTTTAATAACACTGCCCTAAAAGAGGGACTCCTTCCAAATAATAATAATAAATGTAAAAAGAAGACTGAACCAATGACAAAGGTCAAAGTACTGAATTCACATAAATTTGGTGTAAATACAAGTAGTCCTTGGTTATTGGTGAGGGTTCTGCTGTTCAGATGGCTTGATGATGAGTGAAAATCGCCGATAACTGAAAATTGCCGGCACCAATGACCGTTATGGTGGTGCCTCTATTTGGTATGTATTGGCGCCATAAAACCATATTGCCGATAACCGGGGACTGCCTGTGCATGTAAGCATCCACTGAATGGCTAATACATTCTTACCTGATAGCAACAATTTGTCCAATAGTAAGAGCCATTCCTCTGACTTGCGCAATAAATATAGCAGCAACGGCTTCATAAAGAGCTGTTCCATCCATGTTAATAGTAGCTCCAATTGGAATGACGAAACGTGTAACGCGGGTATCAATGTGGTTCTTTTCTTCAAGACACTGGAATGTCACTGGCAATGTTCCAGAACTGAAAAAAATTTTAGTATTTAATATAGAGTAATTTATTTTACTAGGTCACCTTAAGGGCTACATATAAATTATACACTTGGTGTGCAAGTTTTTTGTAAAGATTATAGTGTTCTAAAATTTTTCTCTCTATATTTGATGATACAGGTATGAACAGCATTTTGAAAATGTAACTGAATCTTTGCAGATTCATGGTACATTTCAAGAATATCTGTGCTGTGTACTATTAGAAAATGAAACTTGACAGTCATTAATTAAATACATACAGTACTTGTGAGCCAAAACAAAGGATATGTGTAGAAAAATAAATGATAGTAAACCATTTTAGGAGACCCTGTTAAAGTTTCCTTTACTAAACCTTGCTGCAGTGTACAATTAATAGCTGTGCATGCGCAGTACTGATGATTATATTCTTTCTACAGTAGTGGAGTGAAATTTTTATTAACTGCCCATAACAGGTAACTAATAAAAATTAACCTTTTGTATCAATCATAAAAATCATATAATGCCCCCCCCCGTATTCGCAGGGGATGCATATCAGACCCTCTATGAATAACTAGAATCTGGGAATGGTCGAAAATCCTATAAAAATGCTTAAAACTGCCTATTTTTTGTTAGTTGAACTCAAGAACAACCCACTAAAATGTTTATACCTATTTTTTCAATAGTTTTATCACATAAAGTGCATTTTATAAAAAGAAAAAGAAAAAATTGTGGATATTTCTCCTAGAAAAATACTGCAAGTAGGTGAATTTTCCATGATTAATGGGGGTATATATTCCAGAGAGAAATCGTCCATTTATTATTTTTTTTATTTTCAGGTGATCACCATGGCATACAAATTTCCTTTGCTTCATCATTCTATATTTACCCTTTCTTGATATTCTAACAATTCAAAAATTCCAAATATACAGCTTTCTCTTGAGGCATTAGACGCTGCAATATTCTCACGGCTACTTTACGTACGACATTTTCTGATCTCAAAATCTTTAAAGTACATGTACTGACCTATACTGTACCAATACAGCAAACAATTTCCTCATTTCACATATAAAGCTGGAGTTATGAATACATAGTTATAAACTACTAAATTTACCTTGAGGCTGTAGCAAAGGCTGTGATGTATGCCTGCGTCATGTTGGCTAAGAATCTGAATGGTAACTTCCGAGTCAACAGCGTGTAAAGAAGAGGTAATACAACAAAACCATGGATGAAAATACCAAGAACGACCGTGCCAAAATACATTCCCAGTTGACCAAGCATAACGCTGAAATCCTCCATCTCAATCATCATGGAGGCTACCAAGAAGAGAATACCAACGGGAGAGATCCTGGAAAAGATGATTAAGCATCAACAGTCATTTATAAAATTCTTTTTAATTAACAATTCTTTCTAAGTTTTCATTTTATGATAACTTCATTTTAATACACCCTTTCAAGGTCAGATTTTCATATAATTTAACATCATCATATCAAAATCATGAGAGGATGAAATAATACAGATCAATTCATGCAAGTACCATTTTTGCTTCATTAAAAAATTTTAATTTTGATTTTAAGGTTACACAAAAGCCACTTCTTATATGTTTAGTTTAAAAAATATGTTTACTAGCTCTAATCTTCATTAACATTTTCTCTTATGTCTCCTCCATCATCACCTTGACTTACAGTGCCTGTAGAAAAATGTAAATGATACCAAAAGTGCCCTATAGCTATGAATATTTCCACAATTTTAAATTTGTAGTGAAAAAAGTGTAATAATAAATTCCTAATCTTACTTATAAAACAATTTTCAGTGAGACTTTTGAATTTAAACATTTTAAAACCGGCCTTTGCATACAATGTACAGTGTTCCCCCCGTATTCACGGGGGATGCGTACCAGACCCCCCCGTGAATAGTTAGAATCCGCGAATGTTTGGAACCCCTATAAAAGCGCTAAAAACAGCCTATTTTGTTAGTTAAAACTTAAGAAAAACCCCTAAACATTTTCATACTTAGTTTTTTTAATGGTTTTATCACAAAAAGTGCATTTTATGGTGAAATTGATCACAAAAACCAGGAATTTGTGGATATTTATCATAGAAAAATACCGCGAATGCGCGAATTTTCCGCGAATAATGCGGGGAAACGTTCCCGAGAGAAATCCGCGAATGTGTGAGTCCGCGAATCTGGAGAACGCGAATACGGGGGGTCCACTGTATAAACATTTAGAAGCTAAGGTAAACATCATAGTATCACCCAAGTATTTTACTGGCCCATACATTTTTCTAAACACTGTAAGTCCAGGTGACCAGGAGGAGACAAGGTAAAATATTTATTAAGATAAAAAATTACATCCCTCAATTGTATAACCAGACAGACTCAACCATGGAGCAACAAGATGTAGGTATGATATCTTAGCCAGCTGAATATTTATTGCCAGAGACCCAAATGAAAGAGAAGGGACTGAAAGATTTTTTGTAAGTGCAACATAACTGTCAGAAGTACTTCCAAACTAGTTATTAATTGTATGACTTCTACTTAGAGACTGATATGTACAGCATTTCACATCCTAATAATACGCCGTTTATTGCACCTCTCTATATTTCAGTGTTAGCATACTGTGAAACAATATAAGGTAAAATACAAACTAATTTTGTTCTAAATTACAATGAGCTTGTTAGCACTCCTCCTATAGACCAGTCTCTTCATTTCCCAAATGTCCTTAGTCAGAGCTTGAAGACCCTTTTTTTCTGTCCCCTGTAAGTAGTGATTCCACCACCATATTCTTTTATACAAATTTAATGCCCTTACATTTAGTAATGTTCATGTACACTTTGTGTTGAGACAACATTATCTTATGTATAAGGATAACAGTTATTCCTGTAAAGAAAATATTGTATATGAAGTAATATTATTAGTCTTAAAGAAAATATTGAATACGGAGTAATATTATTAACCTTAAAGGAAATATTGAATATGGAGTAACATCTTAACCTGTTTTTAATTTTCTAATGACAGTTACTGAATGAACTACAGCTGCCAAAACACTTGCACTTGATCAAATGCTCTTGGGTCAAGGTGAAAATGATTGTGCTGAAAGATATCTGTATCAAATCTGAACACAACATGAGTGCAAGAAAAGTTTATAATGAAAAATACAAAGTTTGTTGACATATTACGATTACCAAAGAGCATTTGCTAATATTAAAATATATGGGTTCAAGATGGAAAGTTTGAAAAACTTTTAAACATTTTCATGTAATGACTTTTTGTATTATTCTTTACTATTTTAAAGACCAAGAACACTTTTTTTTAAGAACTGAATTTGTTAACTAGTAAATAAAGTACAGAAAAAAGTATTACACTGCAATTTCTGGTAATTATTTCATGTGAAAACCATGTTATACATCTAGAAGTATCACAAGACTTAAGTGGAAGTAGCATTTCAACAAAATTAAACAAGAATATATTCAATGTGCAAATGACAATGTTTAAAATATCTCCACAGTGAGGAAAATGCTAATCTGGAATCTTTTTCTTATAATAGATACCATACAGATTTGTTACATATTTGATGTTAAAATGGCTACTTTACTCAAATCTTATATTTACAATTTTAAAGATATAAATTTTATTATTTTTAAAGTTCTGCACCTGCAGTTTCCAGAATTTGTGACACTACTTGTAATTATCAACTGAAAATGCTTACCAAATTAACCATGAGGTAATAACCATGGAGGCATCTGAGAGAGACTGGAAGAAATCAAGAAGAGGCTTGCCCTTAGGCCCTAGTTTGGAGAGGGCTAAGCCCAGAAAGGTAGCAAAGCTCACCAATCCCATGATATTTAATGCTCGGGTGTGTTCCATAACAATATCCCATTCTGATTTAGGCAACTCTGGAAAATGAAAATATAAGATTATACATCAGGAACTGGGGGATTCAAGTGTAATTTCAAGAATATCTTCCTAGCAAAAAATATACTAAATTATACTAAATAACCATTGAAATGTCTTTTGAAACTACTGTTACTTGGAAACTAACCCGTCCACATATCAAAGGTTAAAGCTAATAGATTAACAGCTTTACTGAGACAAACTACCCTGTAATCTACACAGAATTAAATTAAGAACTGATAAATTTTATAGGAATGTGGAGGGCAAATTTGACCTTTGATGAACATAATTTAGTATAATAAATCAATGTACAGTATAAACCAATACAGGGCCTTCTGAAAAGAAGGAAATGAATTAAGGAAGAATTCCAATCTGCAGGTTGGTTACAAAGCTACTGTACAAGACAGTAGTACTGTACAGCAATTTTGCAAGTGAAACATATCCTAACACTGACATGATGTCTTAATGAAAATTAGGTTGGATATTTTTATTCACCTATTCTTGCATTAAGGGTGTTTTAAATTATGTATAAACAAACATGGATACACTGAATGTCAGGCGACTCGTTAATGTAAATTTTTATTATTACATTAACAACTGGAAATAATTTGGAAAATAAAGCATTCTATTTCTTTTCTACTTTCAAGGAGAATATTGTATGAGGCATGTCATGCTGCACTAAACTAAATACTGTATACGTACATACGAGACTAGCTTGCAAAAATATGAAAAATTTCTGCAATCTATACAAACACAAAGGGACTAATAGGGGATATGATCAAATTACCTGAATGATTTGACCATAAGAACATGGTCATGCAACAGTCCTGTGCTACTTAAGGTGGTTTCAACTTCCAAATAAAATATGAGTTTGTGTCTTTCACGCTGAACTACCAAAGCAAGTACACCTTCATGTATAGCAATAACATAAATGCTTATGTACTGAATTGTAAAGTGTGGTATCATCTGAAAGTACAATGAAGAGCTGATCAAGCCAAGACCTTTGGCAACAGGCCATAAGGAAAGGGCTGAAGAGGGTTTTTGCTGATGTCTAGTCCTACTGCAGTAACGCAAGTTTCTGAAAGGATTCCAGGAAAGGGAGGAAGCAACTCGTCTAAGGCTATTTATATGCTCTGGTCAAATAATCTTTGGCATACACTGGAATGCAAAGTATAGAGGCTGTCATTGTTTGAGCTCTATAAAAAGCATTTAGTACATCAATATGCTTTAATCACAACATGATTAAAGTCAACAATGAGATGGTAAATTTTTATCATTATGTGCAAATGGTGCCCAAAATAAAAATAAAAAACAAAATGAAAAACTGTGCAGTGCAAATGGAAAAGAAAAGATGTGCCAATCAGTCCTTCGCTTTGAAATGGCATCTTACGTGGTGAGATGAGACAAGCTCATCTCCTGACGTAGGGAGATGTGAAACCACTGCAGTAATGTGATGGAAGGGGGGGTAGTAACGCTGCATTCCGTGAAGTGCATCATCATAAAAGAAAAGAGAAGAGAGAGCACCCAAAGTATGGTTGTGGAGAGCAAGAAACCAAAAAAAGAAGTGAAAGACATTTTCTTGATATAAGGACGATCCTACGGAATCAAAAATTCTGACAAGAGAACGTTGCTACATGAAAAGGTCATTACTAAAATGATTTGGACTAATCATGAATATTAGGATATGGATTTCTTCAAAAAAGTGAATCTGCAAGATCTCATACAAATGCACAAACAGTACCGGTAACTGCTTTCTAAATGCAATATAAAATGTAAATATTTTACAATGGAGGGCACACTTGGACATACAACATATTTTTAACAGTTACTTACATTATCCTATTAACCACACCATACAGTTAACTCTAAATACAGTATAACATAAAATGGGAATGGGAAATTAACTGAAGTCAGGTTCACCCTGCCCATATATATCCTAACACAATACAGTATGGTATAGTACTTTACAAATATTTAAAACACAGTACACAGTATCTGGTTTCAAGCACAAAAATCAATACCACATACCTACTAAACAGAGGTACAAGAGCTAGTTTAATATTCTGCGACATACAAGCCCATGTTTTATCCATGCCTAACTTGCATTGATGGATGAACAGGCTGCATCCAAGATGATTTTAATCTCCTTAATAAAACAACTGGTGATGGATGAATTAGTCTCAAATTAGTTGGAAAAGAGGATGATTTCAAATATGATTTTGTACAATAAAAAAAAATTTCAACCTGCAACATGAATGTGAATCTGTACATTTTAAAACTCTGGGGATTAAATAGTGCTCCAGTTTCAACAATGAGGAGTTTGGGAGTCTGTTCTCTGTGTTTGGCAGCTGTAGTGTAATTACTGGAAACTATTCTGGTACTGGAAGACTTTACTGCATCTAATGATCGCTATCAACTAGGCTAAATTATCATACAATAATTCCAAAAATATTAACATATTGCCCACATCTACACTGGTTCATTTCTATTCAGCAACACCTATTCATGGAACCTTATCCTTGAGCTTCCAATACTGTGTTCTGCTGAGTCATCATCTAACATGAGCTGACCATATGCTTTATGCAACAAGATTTGCTATGCAAATGCTGCACATCAGTCCCTTGATCTAAACTTCTGATCCTCTAAGTAGCTTTAACCCCATACGTAAAGTGCTTACTAATGCTAATCCTTGTCTGTTCCATTTAGCGGACTAATAGCTAATCTCGGTTTCACTCAGAAATCATCTTTTGACCTATCAGTAACCATACCATACTGACTTAGTTTGTGTATTATCCTCAGTCACCTTTCATTATTATTCACTATTAACAACAAGGAACAACCCCTAAGTCCTCCTTTGAACTCCAAGCAGTTGGACATCACGTTGCCCAAGGGTAACCTCATAGAATGCTTAGCCTGTACATTAGTGACCTGTACAATGGTGACCTCTGGTTACCAGACAGTTTCTATACTTTAGCATCAAAAGTATTCTTCTCTTCAGACATCATTCATTAGACTCTAGTGCTAAAATTATATTTTACTCCATTGCTTCTATGATGAACAGTCTACTACATCCTCATCCTTCTGTTAAGGGGGCATGTTTACATATAACTGTCTTCTGGGACCAAAAGAACCCTTGTCCATATTAGCACATCAACAGCCGCTGTCTGATGCTGGCAAAACATTATAACTAACCTAACTTCCCACACTTGACTGAAAAGCATCCTCCATAGTTACAAAAATAGCTGGTAGTGCTTAGAACATCTCAAGTGGCGGTTATTCGCTTGAAATATCTTAACAGAGACTTTGAGAAAATGAGTATGTGATGCAGTCTTGCAGGTTTGATGCCCAATTCTTGAAGTACAGATTTTTCTGTTGGTAGTCCTCAAGTCATGAATTCATCCAGCATTTCACAGAAAACTAGTGACGATGTAAATGCTACTACATGTCTTCTTTGCAGAATTTACGGATAATCACTTACATGCTTGTTCGATCTTCAATTGCAAGTTAAGGCATGGGCAAAAACTGCAAGGTTTGTATCAAGCATCTAGTCAAAGACTTTCTTGAGACCTTGAGTATAATCATATGACGTATAAGCGTAGCTATATATTGAAAGGTTACGTGCATTCCATTACAGCAAATACATGTTGAAAAATGACTCTCTCCCATAAAAATAATTTCTATTCAAATAAGGGGAGATTGGAGTGACAATTTTATCTTCCTACTACACAAAATATTGTTGATTCCTCTAAGGCTTGCTTTCAAAACAGTTTTGTCGACCACCTGTAAAATAAGTGAGTCACACATCTTATGGGAAAAATATAAGAGGTTTCTATTTGCATTAATGTATATAACTATTTATCGTTGAAAAACTGATATAAAAAGCTAATGTTTGTCTATTGAAGCACTGTCTTGCATTTTTACAAAAGTACGAGCGGGGAAAGGTATATATACAACGCAAAACTGTAGAATTTCAAGTAATACAGACAATGCACAGAACCTAAGCTTCCGTCACCACTGCCACCACCAGTTAAACAGGCCAAAAAGAATTTATATTTACAGTGAAAGAAAAAGCACAATGATTCGCCATTTAAAGTGCCACCCAGAACTTTCTTAAAATGGGCCTAAAGGTGTAGAGCATTTTCTAATAGTACTAGTTTTACTCATGTGACTTCAAGGCCGAATAGGCACTTTGGGGGAGGTAAATGGGGCATTGTCATTTCTGTAAGTGAAAATTAACAAGAAGTCCCTTAATAACAATCGCCGAGGTGGAGAAGGGCAGCCGCGGTTGCTGAAGAAGGAAGGCTCTACAACACACGAAAATTGCCGCTATGCTGGAATGGATAGGCCGATGTTGCCCCACTTCGAACCAAAATCCCACAATGCATCAGATACCACTCACCTGCTCCTTCAGTCCAGTTATACTTTCTTATCCACTCTGGTATTCCTGAAAGGCAAAATCCAGTGAATTATACGGGTCTCTCGGGTCTCTTAAGGATAATTAACAACAATAATGAAGAAGATTTGAGCGAACACACGTTCAAGCGCAGCCTCACTCACTAACTACTTGCTGCTTAAAGTGGCTGCTCTTACAAGCGCATTCAGCTCACCACTAGTAAAGATAAAGCTTTTAATCATTCTTCATTATTATTAGCTGATGTATAAAGACATTCGGAGTTAATATGACTGCATACAAATTGGAAATCGTGATGTGTGAGTGTGTGTGTGTGTGTGTGTACTGTGTAGGTCTAGAGTATCAACACAAGCAGAGGTGAGTCTTAGTTGTTTATTCCACATGCATGTCCAATCACATTTTAAAAACCTACTGTACTGTAAATATAAACTTCTAAATAAGTCTCTAAATATGTATATTACTTCAGCCAAAGAGAAGAAAAACAAACAAACGTGGTTAGTCGATAGTCTCATGTTGGTATTAAAACAAGACACACAAGAAAATTTTCTAGCAATTGTTGCACAGCAGCAAGAGAGCAATACTTTTTGTTTTCTTATTTTTTTTTATAATTCAGACTCCCCTTTTTTCCGCTCAAGATATATCCAAATGAAATACGACACGGCATCCCCACGAAACCAAATGAACAAAAGAAAAAAGCCAGCGGGTGAACCCACGCCATCCTAAGGAGAGGAATCCGACACTTGTGGGAAACTTTAAATTGGTGATAAGACGACAGCTATACAAAGGAATCTTCTTCAAAGGCTGATCTAAATATATATAATATATATATCTATATATATATATATATATATATATATATATATATATATGTATTCGATTGTATTCCACATAGTAAAATGAAAATGGCATATCTCAGAAAATTCCCAACAGTTTCGTCCTCCGATGGACCTCTTCTTGGAGCGATTTCCTTAATAAACGCTCCAAGAAGAGGTCCATTGGAGGACGAAACTGTTGGGCACTTTCTGAGATATACCATTTTCATTTTCCTATGTGGAATACAATCGAATTACCACATCTTCGTGCCTAAGAAGGTTACCAGTAATATATATATATATATATATATATATATATATATATATATATCTATATATATATATATATATATATAATATATATATATATATTAAACAGAAACTGAAACGTCAACACTGCATGAGCAGGCGTACCAATAATAACTCTTTTGGTCATACATCAAACGATTAAGGCAAGCTGAAAGTAGCGTAATAAAAATACGCAGCAATTTTCTCGAAATCGCCCGATAGAAAGGCGAGGAGGCTTCCTGTCAGCAAACAGAGAACCTGCGGTTATTTAACAAATAAAAACAAAAAGGTGGGAGTAAATAGAATCATCCTATACCCGGCCACCCACTTCCAAGTGGTGAAACAGCACAACAAGCAACCCCCACCCCACCCAGCAGCGCCCCATCAAATTGCTATTTATTTCAAGTAGCGGCGGCGGCTACCCGAGAGTAACGTTGAGTCGGCCAGCAACAAAAAAGCTCAGATCACAGGAGGCTACGTGTAACCTTATCTGGACATGTGTGTGTATGTGTGTGTGGCGCTGAAAAAAAAAAAAAAAAAAAACTGCCCATCACGCATTTGCGGCTCATTCTTGTGATCTAACGTAGACAAGTGTGGGAAAGCTTAAGTGTTTTTTTTTCTCTCTTTTTGTTTGTGAGAGTAATAATAATACTGTGGCAGCTTAATGTACAAAATAATAGAGGTTTTGGAAATTCGACCTACCAAAAAGAAGAAAAAATTAATGTCAGCTTAGTGTACAAAATAATTGGTTTTCGAAATTTGACCTACCAAAAAGAAAAAAAAAAATTGAAATGAAAAGAAAAAAAATAATAATGTGTCAGCTTAGTGTACAAAAATTAGAGGTTTTCGAAATTCGACCTAACAAAAAGGAGAAATTCGACCTACCAAAAAGGAGAAATTCGACCTACCAAAAAGGAGAAATTCGACCTAACAAAAAGGAGAAATTCGACCTACCAAAAAGGAGAAATTAGACCAACCAAAAAGAAGAAAAAATACTGTGCCAGCTAGTGTACAAAATAATAGAGGTTTTCGAAATTCGACCTATGAAAAAAAAGGTCCAATAGTATCAGATAAAATTATGACTGAATAAACATAACCTACAAAATATATATTTATTTTTTAGGCAACACCACTGACCAAATAAAGACGATCTGTAGCTCAGCTCCCAAAATGTTGCTAACAAGATTGCTCGCTTTTCATTTTTTTCCTATAAAAGTTTCAAAATCATTAGAATGAACCTCATCCACAATAAAACCCAAGCAACTACAATATATTAACGAGCAATTCTCAAAAAAACATGCAAAAATGCGCTTCCCTACCAATTACAACTATGATCATACGACCGACTAAACGTTGCTTGACGGTGCGTTTCTACTGAGGAACTACCGAGTGTATACACATTAGGACATAACTGATCGACTGGCAGGTTCCCACGGACCCCGTAAAACGCTAATATACAGAATTTCGGACATTGTCAGCGGAGTAAGAAAAAAAAAAAACTTCAACTACAGCATATTTACAAGATTTTGCTTTCGAACTATTCACGTTTTTTAGTAAGCGTTAATCAAACACTAATTATCTAACTCAAGAGGTGCTCTTGTTGCTCAAGCAAAATAAAACAAGAAAAAGAAAAAAAACAAACAATATGTTGATAACGACAACAGAGGGAATACCTACGCGTATCGTTTTCTCCGATCTTGGGTTCCACGATTGCTGTCTTGTGCTGAAAGACAAAAGAAAAAATGGTCATTCGAATGAGTCATCTGCAATATCATAGGATTATTGGATGAAAATGAAAGAGATGGTGCACTGATGATAAATGACACAAAGGAACACAGACAGTCACACACAAGTCCTTTGCCTAAATGTATGTATGTATGTTTTAAAAATCACAGTAGATGCACGTGACTGCATTAAATAAGCGAATACCACAGGAAAATGATAGGCAGAAAGCGCTTGGATTTCTGCCTATCATTTTTCTGTGGTATTCGCTTATGTATGTTATGTATGTATGTATTTATGTTTGTATTATGTATAAACGTATTTTTAAAGTTTTGATGTTTTCTATTTTTTCCTTCTTATGTGCAAATCTGATATCACTAGAATTTTTTTTATTCTTTTGCACTGTTTATATATGTATGCATGTATGTATGTATGCATGCATGTAAGCTGTAATGTATGTATGTTTGTGCGTAAGTAGTTATGCACGTATGTTCGTGCGTAAGTATGTATTTATGTATGTATGTATGTTCGTGCGGAAGTATGTATTTATGTATGTATGTATGTTCGTGCGAAAGTAGTTATGCATTTTCGTGCGTCAGCAGTTATGTACTATGTATTTATGTCCACACACACACACACACACACACACACACACACACACACACACGCTAGACTTGGACGCCACATTTCAACATGAAAAATCTACATATCTGTACGTGGGGAAAATATAACACCAATACAAACAAAATATTCGTTGAACTGAATCTAAAATCAATATTTCCGGGGTATATTTGAAGTCAATATTCAGGGTTCCGACTAATTTTTACGAAGGAATGAGCTGACATAAAAATTCAGGCACAAACGTAAAATTATGCACATGTTTTTCGGCCGGAGCTGTGATAATGATCATTTCACATTCTGTCATTGAACACAGCTGGGGTGACTGCGATACAATTGCTTTCAAATTGTCGTTTTAAATGTTTCATAAATACTAGAAGTTCGAAAACTATGAAAACAACGCTTTCTTTATTTTTTTTTATTCATGCAAAAGGTGAGTTTTATGCATAAAAAATAACATCCAATACTATCTTCCAATACTACCCGAAACCGAGGTAACATATAGACTTAGATATAGCTAAGAAGTTCACTATCTCGTTGAAATAAAGTTGGGTAATTAAAATCCACAGCTATATATGTTTTCACCTTTTACATAGTAATACAATTTACTATATAATTGTGGATTTTTATAACACAGAATAGAAAAAAATTCAAATCAAGGCCCAGTACCAGGTGCTAACATGTGGAATCTACAGCCACAGTCGCCTGCTCTGAAGTGGAGTGTCCCGATTCCTCAATAATTTAATTTATTTTTTGGAATGAAACGAAGAAACTGGCCCTTTCCACTCCACGAAGGATGCCAAGATAGCATTCAACAATTAAAGCTGTCATGTTTTAGCTTCTGGGATACCGGTAACGGATTACCCTTTATTCGTAACGTCTAAAACCGCACACATACATTAACTAAGTAACATAGTTCGTTAAAATGGTTTCAAGTACGAGATGAGGTGTAATACTTCTCGTTCCCCAAAAGATGGACACTTTATTGAAATATATTAAAAATGCAAATTATCGAGGAAAAAACCCGTGGAGACATCACTACTACTACGCTTGGCTGAATACTTGTGCATTTAAACCCTTACCATCAATTTGACATCTGTATCGCTTATGTTATACTTCAACCCTCAAGTTTCATTTTGGTTCAGGGGGCTGAGCTCATTACTGACAAGGTGGATGAGGCTACTTATGTAAATATTACTACTACTACTACTGCAACTACTAGAACTACTACTACAGCTACTACTACGGGAGTATAAGAGCATCGACAAAACCGTAACTGGGCAGAAAAAGAACAGAGTCCTTCGGTGTCGGATCTGACAAGCCCCAACAAAGCGGCAACGGCGGGGAGGGAGGGCGCCCCCCCCCCCTTCTCCATCCATCACCTTACGTCACGGAAGCTCTGTGCCGCCCTCTTTGGATCAGCTTGGCCCTTTTGTGACAACCCCCTCATCGAGTCGAATCTGTCACTGGGACAATGGGCACCGGCAAGGCGCCACTCTCGGGATGGCTGGAGGGAGGCTGCCTCTCATCAGTCCCTGTCAAACTTTGAGCTATGGAGTCATTCCGACGTCCCAACTGAAGTTTCTATATTTTCTGCTTGTTCGTAAAGAATTATTTTTATTATTACAATTTCAGAAGATGAACCCTGTCCACATGGAACAAGCCACCAGAGGTGCCACTGACTTGGAATACAAGCTTCCAAAGATTATTATTATTATTATTATTACTATTCAGAAGATGAACCTTATTCACATGGAACAAGCCCACCTCCAGGGACCACTGACTTGGAATACAAGCTTATACATATTATTATTATTATTATTATTATTATTATTATTATTATTATCCAAAAGTTGAACCCTATCCACATGGAACAAGCCACCAGAGGGGTCACTACTGGCTTGGAATACAAGCTTCCAAATACTATTATTATTATTATTATTATTATTATTATTATTATTATTATTATTATTATTATTATTATTATTATTATTATCCAGAAGATGACCCCTATTCACGTGGAACAAGCCCACTTCGAGGGACCAATGACTTGAGATTCAAGCTTCCAAAGAATATGTCGATCCCTAGGAAGTAAGAGAAGGTAGAGGGAAATACAGAAAGGTGTGATCTCGCTTACTAAATAGAAAAAAAATTAATAAATGGATAAAAGTGTATTCAAATGCAAGAATAGCATTCGGGTAGTTGTGCACTGCATCTTAGCTTGAACTTTTGGAAGTTGCAATTACACGACGTCGTCTTGAGCATAAGAGCAGGAACTGTATAGCTCCAACCTCTATGCTTCTAATCACATACAACTCCTTCGGTGATGACAACGCACAATTTGACGAGTATCATATTGATCGCTGCCTCAGTCGTAAAAATGTCTATAAATCTTGAGTATCAACTACACATAAAGGATTAAAAAACAGCACTTCCTGCTGTTTAAATCTTTATCTGCAACGCTACCAACAACAACATGGCTGAGTATACAAACGCAAGCATTCATACTAGTTATCTTTTATACATCACATACACACGCTTGTATATAAAGCAAGGTGTATAAGTGTTCTTGACCTAATCATATATAAGCTGAAATATATATATATATATATATAATATATATATATAGATAATATATATATATATATATATAATATATATATTACAGTCAATATTATATATATATCTATATATATTATATATATATATATTATTATTATAATATATAAATTATTATTATATATATTAATATATATAATAAATATTATATATAGATAGTGTGTGTGTGTGTGTGTGTGTAGGAGGCAGCTGAAATAAATGAAACTTAAATCAGAAACCAATGAATTCAGATATATGGACAACTTCTCTCAGCCTAACGTAAGTCTCAAATTAATAAATATAACGAAGGCTAATGTCTGAAATGTATTGTAACGCACAATCACACAAGAAATATAATAACGCAGCTCAGTCTACTACTACTACTGAACATGTGCAGATGATTAATGACTGATTGGTTTCTCAAATCTGGCATCAAAACAGCATAAAATAACACAAGAATATCAGATTAGTTAGCTTTTTGCATTGACAAGAGGACATCACTGTGTTCAACGTTGAATGCTAGTATCTTCAAGGTTTAATTTATTTTAGGTTAAATTATTCTTCTGAAATTATTCATATCTGAGAACGCATTCATAAGAGGTAAAGACAAGCGCATAAAAATTTACAAGTCCGTGTTATCTTGGACTACAGTGAGGAACGCGGGCAACAGCTGGCTGTGAGACATTCGCAGAGTGAGTCTCTCTCTCTCTCTCTCTCTCTCTCTCTCTCTCAATTCAAGGGAGAAAATAATAAATACGAGTTTAGGACCTCGTCATCTCGTGGCATACTCAGGTGCTAGCTGGAGATATCGAGGGCATGGGCATAAGTCGCTCCACGCCCCTTGCCTCGCAGGGGCATTACGAAATACTTCAAAGTGTCTTCTTGCCAACAGCTACTTATATCTCAAAGAAGGAACTAGGAAACCGTTAAACAATAAAAGGCAATTCATAACGAACTTGAGAAACGGGGAGAACCACCGAAGGTTTCCTTGAGGCAGGAGTGAAAAGCAAACGAGAGTAGAGAGCAACAAAAAGAAGAAAGAAAAAAAAGTCATACTTGGCAACTCGTCTAACCTTTCCCGTAACGCATTTTCACCAGAGATCGCCTCTCCAAACATAAATGAGAGGGCCAACTCTTTTATTTTCACGAAAGCATTCCAACGGCAGACGATGATGAATCAAGCTGAAAATACCACGGACTTTGACGCCCAGTACGCACTCTTCACTCAGCAAAAGGAGAAAACGGCCGCGCAAAATTTAAACAACTCGAAATATTTACACCGTCGAGACTCGCGCTGAATCTCTCTCTCTCTCTCTCTCTGGCATACCGTTAAGAGGTTGCTTCTCGCGCGTCAGTTATATATGAACCTGTTGGGTGAATGTTGACGAAAGTGGCAGCAAAACGCCCGGGGAAGGCCTGAATCTAATGGCTTTCACGTTCTATCGCGCGTTCGAAGAGGAGGAGATAGCACAGAATGAGCAGCGGATACGCGTCGGTGAAAAACAAACGATAAGGAGTTAAGGACTGCGATTCGTTGCTGAGCCATCTCGATGTAAGAACTCGGACTATCTCCTAAGAAGAAGAATCGTGGGCGGCAGAAACTGGCCTTGTCCCTCAAGACGAGCAACACCCACACACGCCTATACTTTTATTTTGTTTCCCACTCGCTGTCTGTGCGTACGCGGTCTCTGCTATACTGCGGCAGAGAGGCTCTGAAACCAAACCGTAGGACGCTGTGAAGATAAAACTAATTAACTAAGTGGTGCAAGAAACAAATGGAGAGGGACGAATGTAACCTACTCGTGAATCATGTGTAACCTGACCTGAGGATGGGTGAAGAAAACACGACAGTGACGACACCACCTTAAAAGTTTCTTCTGCGTTGCAAATCGACAACGGCCACGAGTGTCTGACCGTCATGGCGATGCTCAGATCAATTATGGTACTGCTCGCGATACAGGATGTCGTGGGTAAGTAATTAAGAGCACCTTCAGGCTCACGTTATTTGTAGACTTACTCATTTAAACTACTCGTCCGCTTGTATAGGAATTCTGGTGCTGGAGACGATAATTGCCTTGCATTTTGACTTATGATTTTATCGCTTGTATGCTGTGAAATGAAACTTGGTGTAATTGTAGACATACTTAAGAAAAATTAGCGTCTAGTTGTGTTTACATGTGCGTATGTTAGTACACATACACATGCTACATTAATATAATATAATATAATATAATATATATATATATATATATATATATATATATATATAGATATATTAATTATATATTTTGTAGTATATATTATATATAATATATATATATATATATTAATTACCTTTTGTATGTTCTGATTAAACTTTGGAGGCCAACTACAGCTTACAGACTTAATTTTGAAGACACATCTACAACTTACACCACAACACTGCCGTAACATTAGCAAGCATATTTTGACAGTTTGTTCAGTTTACCACAGATCCTCTTGCATCTCCGAGACTTGATCATTTTACAGCGTATGAATAAGAACCTTAGGGAACCCTTTCGAATCATAACATCATCATCCAGTACCTGTCTCATAAATTTTAGAAGCTCCTTGTTCTATCATAATTGCTCTCTTTAGCCTCACAGTGACGCCTTGTGCATTCGTGGACAAACAGATTTAAATATATGAAGTTGCATGATAAAACATATTATTATTATTATTATTATTATTATTATTATTATTATTATTATTATTATTATTATTATTATTGGTGTTGTTGACTTATTGTTATTGTTGTTACTGAATGATCTAGTCAAATAATGTATGAAGAAAGTAACATACGAAAAATTATTATCATCATCATCATCATTATTATTATTATTATTATTATTATTATTATTATATTGTTGGTGCTGTTGTTGTTGTTGATGTTACTGAATGATCTGCTCAAGTAATGTACGAAGAAAGTAACACGTAAGAAATATTACTATTATTATTACTATCACTATCATTATTACTAAAAACCAACTAGAATCAAGTAAGACTATCACAAAAACACTATAAATTCGGGATATAGGCAGAAATATTCAGTAGTGACTATGAAAATTTCAAATCGCATAGATGAAGCCTCTGGATTTTTTATTTATCTATTTATTTATTTAGTTATTTATTTTTTGTTATCCGGTTGGTTATTTGCAATGACTGAAAAAGAACCCCATCGACCGAACATGGAGTTCTGATTCCTTCCCACCATCTTTTTTTTCCAGGCCAGGAGGAATACCTGTGGTGCTACGAGTGCGGCACAGGCGTCCAGGGGGAGCCAGACTGTTTAGTCTTCTCCTTAGCGTCCTCCTGGAAGCTCTTCTGGCGGAAGTGTCCCGGGGACAGCGTTTGCGTCAAGACTATGAACAGCTGGGAAATCGGCAATGGTATGCGGGATCTTGTCCCAGTATTCCGGGGCTCTCTTAAAACTGTGTGTGTGTGTGTGTGTGTGTGTGTATATATATATATATATATATATATATATTATATATATATATATATATATATATGTATTATCCTCCTGTGTGTCAAGACTATGAATAGTTGGAATATCGGCAATGGTACGTGTGATCTAATCCCAAAATGATGTGTATTACACACACACACACACATCTATATATCCTATTATCCTCCTGTTTAAAACTGTGTACATATAAATAAAATAATTTCATCCTCCTACAGAATCAAGGTTATATGGAAATTTTTGCACTTGGGACCTTGGCGTGAGGAAAATTCTGGTTAGAACTTTTAGCAAAATTACGTCACATATTACCTGTTTATATTTTGTCCTGCCGTGAGTTTCATCTATTTTTTTTTCTAATGAAAGAGAAAGCGGGATTCCTAAGTGAAAACATGAATTTGTCAAAATTTAACTAGAAATAAAATCTGACACATTCGATTTTCAGCTTCAAATACGAATCAAGCTTTCTCTTTCATAAAAAAATTATACTTGTAACAAGATAAAAACAAGCAATTTTTTCTTCTTTCATAAAAAAAATAATTATACTCGTAACAGGACAAAATAACAAAATATAAACAGATAATACATGACGTAATTACAAGTAGGGCAAACAAAACTTCACAAAATAAAAACGAGCATTTTTTTCCCCCCTACGCCAGAGCTCAGCGCGGTCAGGGGTTGCACGCCCAAGGTCAGTCTGTCGGGAGCCGCCCATCAGGAAGGGTGCTGGACCCACGGATCCACAGCCACCGTCACCTGTTACTGCTCGAGCAACCTCTGCAACGGCGCCCCCCTCTGTCGCACGCCCATCTTCAGTTACGTTCTCATGGTGATCAACTGCCTCCTTCTGCTGGCATTCTACAGATCGTGACAGTGTTGCTTTTTGCTGTTGCAAGTCGATGTATGTTCAAACTGCCTTTTTTTATTTATTTTTTTTAAAGCGATAAACATTTATTCTTAATGTTGCAATAGTTTTTTTTATAGTAAATCTTTAATGATCTGTTTAGGGTCGGAATAACAGATCTGGTACTAAATTCACTCCAACAATAAATACTTTACGCTGCCATTTTATCTAAAACGATAAACATTTATTCTTAATGTTGCAGAGCTGGTACTAAATATTCACAAAACAAAACAAAAAAATAATTTCACTCATATGCTTTATCTCACTGAGTTAAAACACATCTACATTCGACTATCTTTTCCACTAGTCCTGACTTATCAGACTGTATCAGTTATTACCTCTATATTCATTCCCACGCTGGACATTCTCTTCGCTCAATAAAAATTCCACAGATGGCACACAAATGTTATGTCCATAAAACATAGATCGTAAAAAGATAAAGCGCTAACATAATAAAATTCTATCAAGGGAAACTTGTGAGGAAAATGCACAAAAAAAAGAAAGAATTAGAATTATACACTCTAACACATTAATATATGTTAACGAAAACTTCAAACCGTTCGATATGTTGACTAGCGTGAACGTTTCTTGTGAGCATTTTTTTAATTTACCATTCCAATGAAGCTCTTTATATACATATATATAATTATATTATATGATCGTTAAAATTTTAATAAGTATTGTCATACATTTATAATATATATATATTGCTGGATTTTTTACAGATTTATTCTAAAGTTACTTTTAGAACTTATTCCTCCATTTACTGATTAGTTAAATCAAGGAGTGTTCAGGTTAATCGCTTTATATATGTATATGTATATTATATATATATATCTAATATATATATAGTATATTATATTATTAATATCTTATATATATAGTATAATTTAATATATATAGATATATATATATATGATTTCAACTAATCAGTAAATGGAGGGAAAGAAGTGATGAATAAGTTCTAAAAGTAACTTTAGAATAAATCTGTCAAAATGCAGCAATATTCCTCTAACTCAAAGAGGATCCTGGTGCCTGAATTAATTCTATACCTCAGAAAAAAATGAGTCATCCTTACCTCAAAAAGGCCTAAAAAAGTGTTTAACTAAATGAAGAGACAAGCTACAACTACTTCAACCTGACAATCGGTTGATTCAGAATATAAAAAATGGCGTTGCAAAAACAATGGTCATCGACTTTAGATACTTGAGATATTGAGCGTTTTACGAAAAGACTCACGTAGGGATGACCACCGGTTTTTTTTTGAGGATAATGCGTCGTGAATAAAAATAAATCATGAATGATCTATGCCTTCTGCTGTCATCACAAACAAAAACACATATTTATGTAATGAGCCGTCAATTATTGTAACAATTACAGTTTCTCCTTCGTGTTCAAAGTCTCAGAAAAAAAGAGGATAAGGTGACGGCCATAGATCACAATACTGTAACACAAAAAAAAAAAAAAAAAAAAATTTGTAGTCCTAATTCTAGTCAAAATTTGTAAACGCCAAATCCCCTAAATTAAAATTTTAAAAACATTCGAGGTTTCTGTTATTTGACCTTAACCATTTTGTGTGCTTGTGTGTTTTATTTTATTTATTTATCTATTTTTTTTATAACAAACTCTGCCACATGAAGAGTGTTTTGAACATTCCATGCTTCCTCAAAGTCGCTCTGAAGGGAAGTTTTCCATTCTTGTGGAGTTTCCCATTCCTGTGAAGTTTTCCATTCCTGTGAAGTTTTCCATTCTTGTGAATGTCCCACTCATGTGAAGTTTTCCAGTCATGTGGTTTTCCGATCATGTGAAGTTTTCCAGTCATGTGAAGTTTTCGCAAGTCATATGGTTTTTCCGATCAATGTGAAGTTTTCCCCAAGTCATGTGAAGTTTTCCCAAGTCATGTGAAGTTTTCCTCAATTGTGAAAGTTTTCCGATCAGTGGAAAGTTTTTCCAGTCATGTGAAGTTTTCCGTCATGTGTTTTCCGAATCAAATGTTGGAAGTTTTTCCGATCATGTGAAGTTTTGCAGTCATGTGGTTTTCGATCATGTGAAAGTTTTCCAGTCATGTTGAAGTTTTCCAGTCCATGTGTTTTCCGATCATGTGAAGTTTTCCAGTCATTTGAATTTTCCAGTCTGTGAAGTTTTCCACACTCTGTGAAGTTTCCGATTCAAGTAAGTTTTCCGTCATGTGAAGTTTTCCAGTCATGTGGTTTTCCGATCATGTGAAGTTTTCCAGTCATTGAGTTTTCCCAATCATGTGAAGTTTTCCGATCATGTGATTTTTCCATCATGTGAAGTTTTCCAGTCATGTGGTTTTCCGATCATGTGAAGTTTTCCAGTCATGTGAAGTTTTCCAGTCATGTGAAGTTTTCCAATCATGTGAAGTTTTCCGATCATGTGAAGTTTTCCAGTCATGTGAAGTTTTCCAGTCATGTGGTTTTCCGATCATGTGAAGTTTTCCAGTCATGTGAAGTTCTCCAGTCATGTGAAGTTTTCCAGTCATGTGAAGTTTTTCAGTCACTGTGGAAGTTCTTTTCCGTCATGTGAGTTTTCCAAGTCATGTGAATTTTTGTTTTCTGATCATGGTGGAATTTCCAGTCATGTGAAGTTTTCCAGTCATGTGGTTTTCCAATCATGTGAAGTTTTTCCAGTCTGTGGTTTCTCCAGTCATGTGAAGTTTTCCAGTCTGTGTTTTCCAGTATTGAAGTTTCTCAGTCAGTGGTTTTATCCAATGTGAAGTTCTCCATTCTTGTACGTCCCCTCCTTGTGACTTCCTCCTCCGGTTCGTGTTCATCCAGTTTTTAAACTGCCCGAGCCCGTGGAAGGTGATATCCGCCTATTAAAAACGAACAGGTTCTCCTCTTGACCTTCGAATGTGCCCCCTTGCACAAGCGCCCACCCGACCCGTCACCGGCGTTCCGGAAAATCGAGCTCAGATCAGAGACCCACGGGGCACCAACCCTAGACGATCGGCGCTATCATTGGCCGTCCCTCCCATCGCTAGCGGATCCAGAAAAATTTCATGGTGGAACGCAATGACTGCATGAAAGCGGGTTAGTAAACAGCTACGTGGAAAAACCCTTTATGTAATTGCTGCGTATGAATAATGCAATACACACTCTCACCAAAATATACATGAGTTAATTAAGACTTAAAATACGGAACGATAACCCGACATAAAAACCGGGGCGCTACAGCTCAGGTCTGCAACAGAGCAGGGGAGAAACTCAGTCTCCAGTCGTCTGCAAAAATCATACACATCATCCAGACCACGAATAACGAAGCTAAGAAAGAGAAAATGGCAGTTCAATAAATGAAGACTTACCGTTTCAAAGCAGGCTTGAATCAAGTTTGGCGGGAAGAGGTTTCTGCAATGAAAAAAACAGAAAGTCAATCAGGTGATGATGTTCTGCGCCAAGCCACAAATATAGCAGTGTAAAAAAAAAACCATGTGTTTATGTGTAATGAAATATGGTAAAACGTCTAAAAATCATCCTATTTTGATGACAGACTTTTGATAAATCAACCCACAAATTATATATATATATATATATATATATCTATATATATATATATATATATATATATATATATATATATCCCTATATAATACATATATTCCCGACAGACAATGACAATCCAACGTAAAAAATCATGACGCGAAACTATCTCTGGACAAAACTAAATGATAGTGGGAGACCAACCAATAGAAAAATGGTTCCTCAGTGACCTTCAACCCACCTGCCAAGTTATACTTTCAGAAATGTTTTTTTTTTTTTTTTTTTAAGTGAAAGTCTTACGAAAGTGTCTAAATAAAGTCAGGGCATCTTATTTCGCACTGACTGGGCATAGGGTGTTAGTCAAGAGAGCTACTGTATTTAAGAATGACTCGTTGACGTTGATAAGATTATTACGATTGTAGCAATAACTAATAAAGTATAATAACAAGAACAATGATTGTAATTATTAATATTGTTACTGCTATTGCATACTCTGAACGTATTGAAATAAGAGCAAACGAAACAATAAAAATAAATAAATAAAATACTAGTCGTACCATTGTCCCAACACTTATTGCCCAGAATCGACGCCCTCCCCCCTCCCTCCCTCCCTCTCCCTTCTCCCTCTCCCTCCTCCTCCTCCTCCTCCTCCTCCTCCTCCAAGGAAGAAAGTATTGAGCTCCAACCCCTGTGGGCTGGGACGTTTGCCAAGTCTCGAGAGCCTGACTTTTCACTGAGACTACTGACCTGGGTAAATCCATGAGGAGATCGGGAGTGTAGACAGTACGCCCTTCGCCTGCCTTGGTGATGTCCTCGTCGGTCCCTTTACCAGGATGGATGGTGACGACCAGAATGATGCCAAGGATGACTGCCAGGACCGTCGTGGTCATGTAGTACCCGACGGCGCGCAGGCCGATCTTTTTCGACAAGGACAGGTCGAGGCTTCCTGTAGGAGGCGATGGGGGAGGGGGGGGGGGGGGAACAGACCCCGATGAATTAGACTACATTAAGCCAAGGGCTGGGATATATAGTAGGTAAATGATGATTGCTCTGAGAGAGAGAGAGAGAGAGAGAGAGAGAGAGAGAGAGAGAGAGAGAGAGAGAGAGAGAGAGAGAGAGAGAGAGAGAGAGGTTCTTTGCTTTATAAGTGAGTGAAAGGCAGATATACAGATGGAAAGAAAGCTTTAATGACCTTCCTGAGGAAGGACAGAGAGAGAGAGAGAGAGAGAGAGAGAGAGAGAGAGAGATTTCTAGTATGATAATTGCGAAAAAGTTCAGTTTAACCTGATATCTTTTAGCCCCAGGTAGAAGGCTTTGAGGAGAGGTGTATCAATGGAAAGGGATATTTTTACATTTGTGACAAATAAAACTGAAAGTAGACGTCACACCTATTTAAAACAGGTATTATTATAAGAATAACTTCTGAAAAGATATCTGAATTCAAGTAATGTTAACGTAGCATCTAAATGAATTGTTACAGTTGCTTAAAATATGCTACAAAAATACATCTGAATAGTTGACCAAAATTTAATTTACAAATGACCACCTATACTGCCGGAGTAAGTATTACATTCAAGATATGATAGTTAATTTGTGAGGATAGAAATGAAACGAAAAAATATTGTGCAAAGCGAAACAAAGCAAAGCAAAGACAAAGAAGCAGAGTAACACTTCAGTAAAAGTGTGAATCAAATATGCACGAGATGGCGTTGCTCGAATTGGAATAAATCAGAATTAAAACTGAATAAACATGACTGTTGTACGAATCTGCTTACTAAGTGGATACGCTAATGAAGGAAACTGAACCGACAGCAACCAAGCTTGAGAAAATACCAAGGAAAATTTAATAAACAAGCAAAGCGAAAACGCACAGTCATAATTTTTTGGAAATGACCTTAAAAGCGCCCCCACCCACGAAGCGTGGCGGCGTAACACTACTCGTCCGTCACTCGCCCCCTTACGAGGGCGTAACATACCATAACACTGCACATGTTTACAGACTTACCAATAGCTGATACGAGTGAGGAGACGATGAGGGGGATAATGAGCGCTTTGAGAGCACGCAAGAATAGCTCCCCGATGTAACCCACGTACATGATCTCACGTTTCGTCCATTGTGTACTCCGCGAGTACCTGCAATGAAAACACAATAAAAGGACATGAACAGAAGAATAATAAGAAGAAGAAGTTACAAGCCAATCTCATACCTTAATTTTACGCCAAAGATAATATATTACCTTAACTCTGTATCTAAAACGTAATCAGCAGCAGATGAAGAAGAAGAAGAGGTAACAAGTCAATCTTACACCTTAACTACATACATACCACTAAAATACGGTAGCTTAATTGTGTATCTATAACACGTATCATCATAAAGGGCAGGTATTTGATATTAAGGAAGAGAGAGAGAGAGAGAGAGAGAGAGAGCATTCCGGGCAGAAGCGAATGGCAAAATGTGATTCGATGTGAATTGTATTAGATTAGTGATGCATTTCATCGTCGCTTGAACTCCTGAAGAAGTTCCAATGGCACGACATCCTCTGCAGGGAGGCTGCCCCACAGTCCAAGGGCGTGAGGAGGAATGGGGGACCTCTGGAACTTTGCAGAAGTTCGACAGCCAGGCACATAATCTATTTTGCACTGATGTACGTCACAATCTCACGGAGTTTGAGCAGCGTAATTGATATATAACATTCCACTTCCTCCTTAATTTACCTCTCTCCATGCAATACAACATTTTATTTTCATTTTTGGGGTGATATTTATATATTTAAACAATTTTTTATGCTTTCGCTCATTCGTATAACTGTCTTTTTCTACAGGCAATGGTATGCATTCAGCTATTATGATTCTCTGTCGCCTCTAATATTCAATTCATACAAAATTTACGTTTCATGGTAACTTTTTTTTTCTTTTTGGTATTCTTAGACTTTCTCTCATTCATTGAACAGTTTTTTTTCTACATATACAGTTCCAACTGAAGCTATTTTGATTCTCTGTTCCTCTGTAATAATCAATTTTTTTTAATTTTCTGTTTTATGGTTTCTTTGGTAATTTTTTTTTTAAATATTTTCAGACTTTCGCTCATTCTTTGACCCGTCCTCTTCTACATAAAGAAGTACAATTGCAACTATTTAGATTCTCGGCACACTCTGTAATATTAAATTCGTGCAGTTTATGTAGGGAAAATACAATAGACCATTTAAGCCTTAAATTCGTCGAGTGGACCGAAGTGCCTATTGAGACTACATGAGCCTCCATCACGTATTGACTCACGGATGACCGACTCCCCCTACCCCCCCCCCCCTCCCCCCCCGCCCTGGGACAGGTGACCACACACGTGGACCTCGATAGAGAGAGAGAGAGAGAGAGAGGTACGTTTCTGCAGCAAGTCTCGCTTTAATATCTTCTCAAATATTCGAACACAGGCTATATAACAGACGAGGTCAAAAGTATTTTAAACTTATATCGATACAAAGAATAGCAGCTGAATGCAGCTGTAAAATGTGTAAATGCGTTAAGAAATGAACCGACAAGCTGAACCAGTTGCAAAAGTTAGTCATCAAACCCACTAGATCTTCAAGAATGACAATCTGTGTGTGTGTGTGTGTGTGTGTGTGTGTGTGTGTGTGTGTGTAAATACGTAAGAAAATAACCAACAAGTTTAACCAGTTGCAAAAGTTAGGGTCATCAAACCAACTAGATCTTCAAGAATGACAAATCTCTCTCTCTCTCTCTCTCTCTCTCTCTCTGGTCTTGCCTTGTGTAAACAAACACAAACACATTCGTTGCAGAGACACATAGGATGATGCCACCTGGATAACTCTCTTTTTAAAATCTAATGAAAAGGATGCCGACACTTTTAACAGTCCCGCCTCTCATTGGAACTGTTAAGGGAGATCTCTAAATATCTGTGGAAAAAAAAAAAAGAAAATATAGCGACCTCCATCAGGCTGGTTTCCGCTACATATTACCCCCTGCCGGATGTTTCTGTATGTTTACGAACGATTAAATACTATATAACCAACGTTCACAGGTTACATAAATACTTTCTCTCTAGTGAAACTGTTCAGTCAGCAATCTTCACAGTTTTTGTAGCGTCTTCAGAATCGAAGAAAATGACAACGTTATCTTTATGTAAGTATGGAAGTTCTGGATGTGGCGCGACCATGGAACACTTAAAAAGGATAGTACGTTCCTCTCAAAACTCAAAAGAACATCCTCCCTTCTGAGGACTCCGAAACTTGACAGGGTAAGAAAAATATATACATACGAGAAACCCGACCCAAGTTATATTCAAATCTGGCACCCTGGACCAACCTTATTTCGTCAGCGGCGTATATCCTCGGGTCTAGATTCGAAAGTCACTAGGAGAAGGAGAGAGAGTAAGAGGAACGTACTTGGAAAGAGAGAAAGAGAGAGAGAAAGAATAAATTACGGACCTGGCTACTAAGAATCGGACAGGAGGTCTTCCTTCCTATATACATCGGATATAACCCCGGGTTTTGTATTCAGTTCTGGCTATGAGGATTTTCCAGGGGGGAACTGGAAAACCAGCGCCTTCTTCTCTCTCTAAGACTAAAAGAAAATTGAAGTTAAGGGGAAACTGAAATGAAAAGCTGATACACAATAATCTAGAAGAGGAAGCTACTATTTTCCGTATCTTAAGGTTTAAGGTTATGACATCAGATATCATTTCAACACAAAGCAAGCGTTAAAATTAAAGAGTCTACTACTACTATGATTTGAAAATTCATCAGTTTGATTCTGTGAAGAAAACAAAGTGTGATTATTCACACACACACACACACACACACACACATACACACACAATGTAATCCTTAAAAAGCGATGTCACGTAACACAAGCTCTTAAAGTAACTATAATTACAGGGACATTTAACCGCGAGAGAGAGAGAGAGAGAGAGAGAGAGAGAGAGAGAGAGAGAGAGAGAGAGCGGTAAAAGCCAGAAATGAGAAGGCAACTCGAAAGAGAGAGAGAGAGAGCAAAGAGAGAGGAGATAGAGAGAGCTAAAAGCCATGGAAAGAGAAGGGAATTCGAGTTCGGGAGAGAGAGAGAGAGAGAGAGAGAGAGAGAGAGAGAGAGAGAGAGAGAGAGAGAGAGGGGGGGGGGGGGGGGAGCGAACCAGCACACCTACCGCAGGATGATGCCCAGGATGATGCCCCCGGAGACGCCGGAGATGGTGAGTATGGGCAGGAGGTTTTTCCGGATGGCATTCTTGATGTCTTGGGGCTTGCACGAGAACCGTGGTCGGGACATGGCGGCCGCTGGCGTGGTGGTAGTGGTACGACCGTCAGACGACCACACCACTGTCTGCTGCTGCTGACTACTGCAGGAGAGAAACAAACAAGAAGTATTAAATTCCGGAGCAATTTTTGAAAAAAAAATTAAAGGCTATTATCCAACGTACAAAGAATTACTGATATAAATGAATTATATATATATTATATATATATAATATTATATATATATATATATATATTATATATATATATATATATATATATATATATATATATATACTTTTGGATTCAATTGTTTTATTTTCGCTTTTTATTTTCTACCATTTAATGGTGTCTCTAGAATATATATATATATATATATATATATACTATATATATATATATATATATATATATATATATATATATATATATATATATATATTCTAAAGACACCATTAAATGGTAGAAAATAAAAAGCGAAAATAAACAATTGAATCCAAAAGAAATACAAACGTCGATATTTATAGATCTTTCTCTCATTATAAATAGCCTATGACCATCACCCTGGCGCCACACTTCAAAAAATATCTAAGGACACCGAAGACTAAAAATAAAATCACAGGACGAGCTACTGAGCTTTGCAAATTATTTAGGGTATATAATAAGGCCCAATCTTGAATTAAATTACATTTGTCCTTACAACCACAACACACTGCTGTCTTATTCTAGAATAATATCACCCTTAAGTACTGACTACGGGCTACTCTATGAGCAAGAGCCGTGCTGGCATAAGGCCAGGTTATTTCTCAACAACAAATACTTGGACTGAACTGAATCCACATCAAAGCGATGTCTTGGAATTCGACATTCGCGTCATTAACAATTTATCCGAATTATTTCTTTGAATTGGCAGTATATTTTTTTATACATTTTTTAAGCATGATATATACTACATATATACACATATATATATATATATATATATATATATATATATATATTATATATATATACACACATATATATAACATAATATATATATATATATATATATATATATATATATATATATATATATACATATATATATGTATATATACTATATATTGCATATATTATTCAATACAGAAAATATTTATAAATACGAAAACAATGTCATACACGGTAAAATGACTGAATGGTACACAGAAAAATATTCATTTTCAAGCAAGGAGAGAGTTACAAGGATTAGGATCTCTCAAAGACTAGTTAGTCCATCCGAGGAGACATCGTGTGCTCACTTATCTGTATGAGCAGGTTTTACTGTGCATTCACAGTGTCCTAATGATTTTGTCTAGTTTTCTTTTAAACTCTTCCACACTGTTGCTGCTTTACAACTTCTGGTGCAGAGAGAGAGAGAGAGAGAGAGAGAGAGAGAGAGAGATAATTTAAAGCCAGCGTTTTAAAAGCTGATAAAGACAGCGGAGGACGTAACGTTCGCTCGTGACAGAAACCATCTATCACTATCGAGAAGAGGCACCGTCGAGTGTTTAATTCAAAGCGGCTTAATCGAGTGATGACGACCTTTATAGCACTCTCGGTTTACACTGGGAATGGGAGGGCTGGTGGGGGGGGGGGGTGGGGGGTGTGGGGGTATTAAAGCGATAGGGATGGCCAAAATTGGTGGGTAATAGGGTGTGGGAGAGCGTGGGTGGGTGGGTGGGTGGGTGATGAGAGAGAGAGAGAGAGAGAGAGAGAACAGCAACGTAATGCAGGATCTACGGTCCAGTATTCATATCCTTCATTTATAATTCCTCAGTAAGTTTAGAATGCGATGACTAAGACTTCCTGCCTACTCTCCTTCCCAAATCAACGTCCTACTCCACAAAATTCTTTCGGCCTGAAGTTTTTTTTTTTTTTTTTTCGGGGTGGTGATGAAACCGAAGTTACATATGGCGTAGCTTTGGGACTTTCGATCTGCCTTCGTGGTCCCACGTATTTCACAATTACAATGCCTACCTTTGAATTAATTGAGTTACTGACTGTCCAAGCTGTAATAGTGATGATACTTTAAGTATGTACCTATATGTACTGTTTATGCATGTGTATTTTCATGCATTTTATACAATATACTTCAAAATGAAGAACAATTAAGAATAAACCTATGTAAGAGTCTTTCAGTAAATTTAGCAAATTTTATCGATAATTATAGATATTTCAATATTTCTTCATTTTAAGTTTGTATTATCCCACCTTGCTCTTCAACGAACTTTTATTGAGGTCAGCAGTTAGTGTAATGCCACTCTGGGATGCAAAAATGGATATAATAATAATAATAATAATAATAATAATAATAATAATAATAATAATAATCCATTTATTGACGAAGCCTTAACTTACATGGTAAAATGTTTCGCTAATTAGAACTACCTGCTTATGTGACGCTGTATACAATGAAATCCGCAAAGGAACTTATTTTAACAATACCTAATTAAGTCAGTGAGTGCGAGTTTGCATCCTTGAGCACATATGCACAAACACATGCACATATATACATGTTTGTATGTGTACACTTTTGCATTTAGTCCAGGGAATATTCCCAGTATTTTGAGATAAAGCGGTCATATGAGACGAAAGGAAGGTGCCACTTTTGGTGATGACTGTACACAGCTAATGGGTCACTTTTGGTGGTGACTGTACGCAGCTAATGTGTCACTTCTGGTGATGACTGTACATAGCTAATGTGTCACTTTTGGTGACGACTGTACACAACTGATGTGTCACTTTTGGTGATGAGTGTACACAGCTGTGTCACTCTTGTTGATGATTGTGCAAGGCTATTGCTTCACTTTTGGTGATGACTGTACACCGCTATTGTGTCACTTTTGGTGATGACTGTACGCAGCTAATATGTCACTTTTGGTGATGACTGTACACACCTAATGTGTCACTTTTGGTGATGACTGTACACAGCTAATATCACTTTGTGATGACTGTACACACCTAAGTGTCACTTCTGGTGATGACTGTACACAGCTAATGTGTCACTTTTGGTGATGACTGTACACACCTAATATGTCACGTTTTGGTGTGACTGTACACACCTAATGTTCACTTGGTGATGACTGTACACAATGTGTCACTTCTGGTGATGACTGTACACACCTAATGTGTCACTTCTGGTGATGACTGTACACAGCTAATGTGTCACTTTTGGTGACTGTACACACCTAATGTGTCACTTTTGGTGATGACTGTACAACACCTAATGTCACTTCTGGTGTGACTGTACACGCTAATATGTCACTTGTGGTGATGACTTGTACACAGCTAATGTGTCACTTTTGGTGATGACTGTACACATAATGTGGTCACTCTGGTGATGACTGTACACACCTAATGTGTCACTTTTGGTGATGACTGTACAGCTAATAGTCCTTGGGTGATGACTGTACACACCTAATGTGTCACTTCTGGTGATGACTGTAACACAGCTACTGTGTCTTTTGGTGATTGACTGTACACACCTAATATGTCACTTTTGTGATGACCTGTACACACCTAATATGTCACTTTTGGTGAGACTGTACAACCCTAATGTGTCACTTCTGGTGATGACTGTACACAGCTAATATGTCACTTTTGGTGATGACTGTACACACCTAATGTGTCACTTCTGGTGATGACTGTACACAGCTAATTGAGAGGTGTTACGGAATGACAGCAAAATGAGAGACAACTGAAGTGTTGGACTGACACACAGTCTGAAAGATGTTCTGGCAAGGATTGTTTGCTCTGTAAAGATAAGTGAATGGGGTATTGTGTAGGGGGTTTTGACATGTTGCTGGTGAGGATTCTGTGTAGGTGTTTGAAGCGGCTGATGTTTAGGAAGTTTTACATACTGGAGGTTCATCAAATGTTTAACAGTTGAAGGGTGTGTGTGTGTGTGTAGTATATATACTGAATGTATATTTTATAGTTATATATTTCTATTCTTAATTGTTTTCAACAAAATCACAAACGAGAAGACACGTGGGAATAAGGAAACGGAAGATCACATCACAAGGAGGAGGAGGAGGAGGAGGAGGAGGAGGAGGAGGAGGAGAGGAGGAGGAGGAGAGGAGGAGGAGGAGGAGGAGGAGGAAGAGAAACTTCTTATTTTTCCATTTCTCTTTCATAGCAAAATAATGAGGCAAGATTGCAGAGGGATCAGCTCATGTGATCCGGTATAATCCGCGCGTAATATGCTTCCGTGGTCTCTCTCTCTCTCTCTCTCTCTCTCTCTCTCTCTCTCTCTCTCTCTCTCTCCACAAAAATGGGAAACAGGGATCATTTTTCAAATGAAGTTGAAAATGAAATTTTTTTTAATGAAGTACGTTTACCATAACTGTACATATGTGTGTGTGTGAGAGAGAGAGTACGTTTACTAAACTGTACCTATTTTGTGTGTGTCTTCTCTACGCTCTTCAGGGATCTATCATAACAGAAAAAAAACTAATTTTCCGTCAATATTCATTCTGCCGATTTTAGAGAGTGTAAAGAATGGTCTGAGAAAAAAAAACAAAACAAAAAAAACCGGAGATACTTTTCTTTCAACTCTCTCTTATATTATCGTCATTTCTGCAATGTCAGGGTACACACCAATATGACCACAATACCTAAAATGATAAAATTTTTGAGCTATTAAAGAAAGTTATGTGATCTTTCACCGCCACGGGATGACATGCTTGGAAAAGATGAGTATTATTCTCTACCCACTAATTCACTAATCTACGTTTTCCTTTTTTTTATACGTGAAACATCTTCTTTCTGTATTTCCCTTTACCACCTTTTCCTTCTTTCTAACGAACACCATGATAATAATACTAATAATAATAATAATAATAATAATAATAATAATAATAATAATAATAATAATAATAATATCCTTTGGAAGCTTGAATTTCAATTAGAGGGCCCTGTGGTGGGCTTATTCCATATCCATTGGGTTCAACATCTGAATAATAATAATAATAATAATAATAATAATAATAATAATAATAATAATAATAAAAATAATAATAATAATTAATAATAATAATAATAATAATAATAATAATAATAATAATAATAATAATAATAATAATATAGTATAGTATATTTGTTTGTCAATATTTGATGCAAATTCATAAAATTAGCAGAAAATTCGCCGAAGCAATTTAATGCTTACATGGCGATAACATAAGGCAAGTTTAATGACTGCACACAAAAGATGTGCTGACTTGAAAAGATGAAACATTGACATAAAAATAAATGGGTCAAGACCAGTTTGACACAGGTTTGTAATATAAGAAGCGTATTGAAATTAAAAAAGAAGACAATATTACTATTATTATTATTATTATTATTATTATTATTATTATTATTATTATTATTATTATTATTATTTTAGCGCGTCACTTTACATAACCAACACTCCTAGTCACGGAACTATACCACATGTGGGAGATTGCCAGCGTCCTTCATGTGTTTGCGTGCCAAATATACTTAAGCAGTGGAATATGAAAATTGGGACCTATGGGATCGTTTACTGCTGAAATAGAAACTGAGAGTCAAACGTTTTAAATGTGTAATAAGAGGAAAACCTCAAAGCAGTTGCACTATGAGACAATTGTTAGGAGAGGGTGGAAAGAGAGTTGGAAAAGAATATGAATGGAGATACAGTAAAAGAAACGAAAAGGGTTGCAGCTGGGGGTGTGGGGACGCCGCGCAGAACTTTAAATTAGTGCCTGACGCGAGCCTGACGAGGTGCACTGAGGTTCTGAAATGACATATAATGGAACCTTTAAGAGGTTCCTCATATGCTTAGATATTTTGTAACCAGTCGAAATGTTGGGAATTTCATTAGCTTTAAAACCAAGAGCTTTATATAATAGGAAACCGACGGAAGGAAATGCAGATCACTAACGATCATAAAGTGTACACAAAAACGGTCACATATATAGTGTACACAAAGAACAGAATAAAAGGGACCGCTACACCGAATATGCACAGCAACGAGAAACCGAGAAATAAACCACATCAAAATCAAAGTGGAACACCAGCAAAAGAATGCGAGCTTTCAAAACAACTCAAGTTATCTCTTGACATAATCAGAGGCACAGAGCTACAATGGTGTTGTCAGGTCCATAATATATATTCGTACCGCGCACGATGTATATAATGTAATGACCCTGACAATAATGCAATCTCTTTCACAGATTGTGATACATTTTGGAAATGACCTTTTCTGATATACCGACAAATTAATTTTATAATTGCTGACAAATTACCTATTTGATATGTTGATAAATTAACTTTTTTTATATGTTGCTAAATCACCTTTTTGATATGCTGATAAATTAACTTTTTTGATATGCTGACAAATAACCTTTTTGTTATGCTGACAAATGACCTTTTTGATACGCTGACAAATAAAGACACGCAATTCCGGCCAATATACGGTTGCAATCTTTAAAAAAATTTTGTCAAATTTTTTTTTTAAAATGTAGAAAAAATATTTCTTCGAAAAAAAATTTCCAAAACAATGTTTTGAAAGAAATATGGTTCACATTCTTCCATAAAATGAAATTACAATTCAACAGAAACTATTTGATGCACAAGGAAATATAAGCATCACCTAATAAATATTTATGAACCTATTCGAGACCTTAAGCAAAAAGAAAAAAAAAAGAAAAAAAAATCAACAACTTGATAAGACCGACTATGAGAGAGAGAGAGAGAGAGAGAGAGAGAGAGAGAGAGAGAGAGAGAGAGAGAGAGAGGACTGACATCACTACTTGTTTATTCATTTATTTATTTATTCTGTCCCTTTGGTAACGAGAACTAACAAATGGGGTTACATAAGAAGCTTCATGATATAACGTCGTAAAAATTATACTCGCCATAAAATAAAAATCAGGATAATTATATATTCTTATTTCTAATGGCTGCAATGACCTTTAAGAGTTCTGATTTATTCACAGTTATTATTATTATTATTATTATTATTATTATTATTATTATTATTATTATTATTATTATTCAGAAGATGAACCCTATCTACATGGAACAAGCCCACCAAAGGGGCCACTGACTTGAAATTCAGTCTTCCAAACAATATTACGGCATCCATTCTCAAGAAGTAACTGAAGGCAATGGGAAATGCAGAAAGAAGAGATCAGTTATTTGAAAAAACAGATAAATTAACAAATCAACAAGCGGATAAATAAAATGTAAGTTAATTATCCAAACACAAGGAGAATTGTATAAGGGTAGTAATGAATTGCATCTTTGCTCTGAACTTCTGAAGTTCTCATGAAAAGGAAAGCAGCATTTTGTTTTACGGCCCTTTCCCATCAGTAATTACCAATTGTTTTTCCAACCAGTCTCTCAGATAATAATAATAAAATAAAAAATACCCCCCCCCCACAAAAAAAATCCCCCCCCCCCCCCCCCCCCCCCCCCCCCCCCCCCCCAAAAAAAAAAAAAAAAAAATATATCATCCCTTATATTTACAATGCCAACGGGGAAGTCTCCAAACAGCTTGCACAACAGTGCTATGACAACATAAGAAAAAAAAACCTCACACATGAATATGGACGAGGCGATTCGTGGAAAAACATTTCTGGCAAGTCTTCAGTTCAATGTCAACAGTTCTGTCCGCTGGGTCCATCATCTATCTCCATCTGTGTCTACGTGCAGATTGTGCAATGACATGCAAATCCGAGCAACCACGAAAGAAAGCTAATAGGTCAGTACTATAGCAGATTCACATCACCCGTGCATTTAATGTCTAGGCCAGTCCCTTACGACGCTCCTGATTAGCTGTTGATAAGCTAATCACAGGGCTGGAAACTCTCTGTCTCTCGAGAGAGTTCATATAAGGGAGGATGTACGTTCCAAGTCTCCTGAGTGATACTTTTAAGCCGTATCCCTCAGGAGAGATGGAGTATACACATCCTGCCTAAGTGAACACTCTCGAGAGACTGGGAGTTTCCAGCCCTGTGATTGGCTTATCAACAGCCAATCAGGAGCGTCGTAAGGGACTGGCCTAGATATCAAATGCACGGATGATGTGAATCTACTATAGCAGTGATAAACTAACAAACAAAAAAAGTCGTATCTGTCGCTAAAACTTCTTGGTAAGGACAAATATACGGTAAGTAGTTTTCCGTAAAAAAAAATAAAAAAATAAGTTCACGAGATGAACCAAGGCAATATACGAATGGGAACAGTTCTCACATTTAAAGAAATACAAACGGACAGAAGGCTAAAACAATCCAAGTCTTGAATCCCATGAATCTCCAAATATTGAAAACTGAACAATATTGGCGAAACTGTCTGGAATCTGTCCATACAAAAAGAAGAAACTAATTTTGTGGACGATTATATATGACGTAAATTCTGCTTTAGTTGTCCTACGGTAAATTATAAAAATTTTCAAAACCCACCAACTATTATTATTATTATTATTATAATTATTATTATTATTATTATTATTATTATTATTATTATTATTATTATTATTATTATTATTATTATTATCATTTTGGTAGAAGACCCTCTCTTAGGCAAATGCTATTAAAAAGAATGGCAGAATTAAGCGAGTTGATTTTATATATTGTTTTTGCTATAACATCAACTCGCTTATTCTGCCATTTTTTTAACAGTATTATTATTATTATTATTATTATTATTATTATTATTATTATTATTATTATTATTATTATTATTATTATTATTATACAGTTAGTGTTTTCCTAGCAGCTTGTCTTGTTTAAAGTCCTTGAATTCGTCTTTCGTTTCTTTCTGTTCATTAAAAAGTATTTAAATTTCTGTGATTCTGGGAAATCCATTATATTAAATAAGCAACATAATACATCATATATAAATATGGAACAAAAAAAAAAGTACTAAGCGAAACGCAAGATACCACAAGCAAAAAACAGAATGAAGTTTCGGACGAAAATTCAGAGAGAGAGAGAGAGAGAGAGAGAGAGAGAGAGAGAGAGACTTATCTACCAAAGAGGACGTGAAACCCGCCAGAACAGCGATTAGAAGAGGGGGGGCTGAGAAGAAAGCGGAGGAGGAGGAGAAGGAGAAGGAAGAGAGGTAGCAATAAATTATGAGAATGTTTAAGAGAGGCTGAGAGGAAGAGCTTAGTTAAGCGACGCTTACCGGAGGCGCGAGGGAAGGAGGTGAGAGAGAGAGAGAGATGAGAGTGAGGGGAGATGAGAGAGAGAGAGAGAGAGAGAGAGAGAGAGAGAGAGAGAGAGGGGAAGGGGATAATGGAGGAAGAGGTGTGGAGGGGAGGTGGAGGACAGGAGGAAGTACTCCCGTAGCCTCTTCGAGAAGTGGGTACGCATCATAACACACACGAGAGAGAGAGAGAGAGAGAGAGAGAGAGAGAGAGAGAGAGAGAATTAGTGCCATGTGAACCCTAGTACATCGGTAATGATGAACAGTGCCACCGGCACCACCTGCCTGGCTGGAGGAACAAGACACGAAAGGGAGGGGACGTGAGAAAGAAGGCAACTGCGTAAGACGATACGCGCGTATAAGTTGCGTCATTATAATGCTCTCTCTCTCTCTCTCTCTCTCTCTCTCTCTCTCCACCCCCCCCCCCCCCCCCCCCCCCCCATCCCCCCCCCCCCCCCCCCCCCCCCGATCCCTTCTGCGTAAGAGACAATGCATGAGGAGAGAAACGGAAGGCTAATTTACTCATTTCATGCGAAAAGTCTCTCATTTCATGGCGTTAAGTAATAGTGAGCACGTAACTAAGATTATGTAAACAACAGTATACCGTTTACATACCTACGGGCTGCTCTAGGAGCAGGAGCCCGTGCTGGCATAAGGCCAGCTTAATCTCAAATAACAACAATAACAACAACATCGTTTACATAAATATCCTACAAGTGTGCTGTGGTGATCGACAATATTAATATGTCATCAGTCCCAATGGAGGAAGCAGCTCAATACAGAAAAAAGGAGAGAGGAGTTTGAAGAATAAACGTGAACAAATTCGGAATGATGCCATCATCATATATAGGTTGAAGTGTGTGTGCGTATGTACGCGTATGTATGTATGTTCCTATATATATTATATGATTCCTTCATCCAATACCACAACGGTCCAGCGGCAAACTACAAACATTAGCAGGCGCTCGCATGAAAGGCGAAAGGAAAGACCGTAGACACACATAATACGAACAGGCGTCAATCATATGTTACAAAGACGAAAATTACCGATAAGGAAACGGCAAATACGGAACCACTCACAGTGCTCCTATTACAGTACAAAAAGTTCCGGAGAGTTCCCTCGTGGGACGAAAGGAAAGTTTGATACCCAAAACAGAAGCTGCCAGAGAGTAGTAGCATCATGGTCAACGAAGCAATGCAGCTGTTGCCCTAACATCATGGTATCGGGTTAAGCGATACGTATATCTGTGTCGATCTAGCCTCTGAGAGAGAGAGAGAGAGAGAGAGAGAGAGAGAGAGAGAGAGAGAGAGAGAGAGAAATTGTCATTATTAATATTAAAATATCCTCATAGTAGCACGAGTCTTCAAATGGAGAAGCAAATCCACATTTATGTAAATGTATTCATATTAAAAACTTTATTGATAGCTTTCGGGAATCTGTTCGGTTCCCCTTATCAATCAGATTGATATGGGGAACGAAACAGATTCCCGAAAGATATCCTTAAAGTTTTAAATTTAGATCTATGTACATTTACATAACTGTGGATTTGTTTCTCCATTATTATTATTATTATTATTATTATTATTATTATTATTATTATTATTATTATTATTTATTTTATTATTATTATTTAGAAGATTAACCCAATTCATAAGGAACAAGCCCACCAAACGGGTCACTGACTTGAAATTCAAGCTTCCAAAGAATATGGTGTTCACCGGAAAGGAGAAAAGAGAGAGAGAGAGAGAGAGAGAGAGAGAGAGAGAGAGAGAGAGAGAGAGAGAGAGAGAGAGAGACGTGTAAAAACTGTATAAGACAATTCACAAGTGCACAAATATACGTGACTAGGACAAGGTACATAAGTTTACGTACTGAACACATCAAATTTATTTATATTTTTTTCCCTATCTGTTCATCATTTTATCTAATTTTCTCCCTTTCAAATACGCGATCTCTCCTCTCTGTATTTCCCATTTACCTTCTGTTACTTCTCTCAAGTGAAGACCATAATATTCTTTGGAAACTTGAATTTCAAGTCAGTGGCCCCTTGGGTGGGCTTGTTCCATTTGAATGGGGTTCATCTTCTGACTACTCGTATTTCGAACAGCCAACTCATTTGCATTTATGACGGATGATATGCAAGTGTCCTGACATTAGTTAGATGACGTAAAAAACGAAAACAGAGGTTCCACTCGCTTGCGCGCCTGCACAGGAAAGTAAGAAAGCAAGCTATGAGGGATCTGAACAGCTGGGGTATCTGTCACGAGTCTCTCCGTGTGTGTGTGTGTGTGTGTTTTTTTTTTTTTTTTTTTTAAGTACTCTCATAACCTTGATCGTGTGAAATGTTTGTTAAGATTCCGAGATACGGAAATGAATACAGAAAAAGACTTCTGTATTTTGTAATGACTTTAAACGCGCTATTACTGCTGGCAAGTATATTGCTGAGAACATAGACACAGGATGTAAAGATCGACACACACACTCTCTCTCTCTCTCTCTGGGAATACTTATCGTCTGTCACTTCATACACAATGGCAGCCAGTATAAGGATGAAATTCAACGGGAATTCTAACATACCTAAATGGACGAAAAGGTTATAAATAATATGAACGTCTGCCATACAATTAACAACGATTTACTAAAATGTTAACTAACAAGTTTTTCACTAATTTTGCTACGAAAAAAATGTACTCGGTAAAAAAAAATCAATTTTTACGACCATCAATCAAAATCATGCGCAAGAAGAAATTATACAAACTCAATTACTGTGTGACGCAATAATTACAATAAACACGAACTAAACAAATCATTGGCCATCATCAGCCTATTTCAATAATTTGACAAAGAATGGTGGTGGGAAGACGCCACCGATGACAACTCGAAAATAGCACGAACAGAGATAGAGAGAGAGAGAGAGAGAGAGAGAGAGAGTATAAGGGCCACTAACTGGTCCCCCACCAAACCGCACCCCCCCCCCCCCCCTACAAAAAGTAGTACAAGTTGTAAAAAAAAAATTAAAGTTTACAAACTTGTAAATAACTAAATAAAAATAAAAAAAACATGTAGCAAAGTTGTAAAAAAAAAAATTAAGTTTACATGTACAAAATTAAAAAAAAACTTAAAACATGTAGCAAGCTGTGAAAAAATTGAAAAAGTTTACAAACATAGCCAAGTTGTAAAATAATCAAGTTTACAAGTAAAAAAAATAAAAAGTTTATTTATAAACATGTAGCCAAGTTCTTAAAAAAAAAAAAATATATATATATAAATTTACGAACAACACTGAATCAACAAGAAGCATAAGGCTAAAGTGAAAAAAATTCAGAACGAAAATCAAACTGAATAAAGTTTCGATACCAATGAATGGAATGAAGGAGACGCCATTCACACACAGTTCCACTTTGTTCGATGCTCTTTTGTTAAGCAAGAAAGCTTCTTTTCCTCCTCTTATATATTTCTGGCCTTTTTGAACACTTCCCAAGAGGCGCCAGCCATTACAACCCTTTGACATAAATAAAAGACAATGGGAGACCAAGTTTAACACCCGTGGAAAATATGGGAAACAAGGAAGCTGATGAGAGAGAGAGAGAGAGAGAGAGAGAGAGAGAGAGAGAGAGAGAGAGAGAGAGAGAGGGTAAATTCATTTCCTGGTGTCACTTAATCCCTTGTTTCAGCCCTCAAAAAAAAAAAAAAAAAAAAAAAACAAAAAAAAAAAAAAAAAAAGAAGCTTGTTCTGATGTGTTGTTGTGTAACTACTTCTTATACATCTTCCCTTCTTAGCCTCTGATCTTTTTCTGTTCCCCTCATGGCCCCCCCTTCCTCTCTCTCTCTCTCTCTCTCTCTCTCTCTCTCTCTCTCTTCGTTCCCTAACTGGGATGAAACCAGAGCCGACTGCTAAAAAACAGAGTCATCTCACCCAGTCAACTGGGACATTTACAACAAACAATGATCCCTGACCCACATTCCTCGGGGAGTCGTTCGTCTCTGTTCATCCTTTCGCTCCTCGTGGAATCCTACAAGAAGCAGGACTCATCACGAAAGGTCTTTCTTTGGTGGGAACGCGCCAGCAGCAGTAGCGAGTCCAAAATAGCGCGAACTGAGAGAGAGAGAGAGAGAGAGAGAGAGAGAGGAGAGAGAGAGAGAGAGAGAGAAGGGGGGGAGGAGGGGGAAATTAGGGCCATTAACTGATGGCTCTCCCCCTCAAAAAAAATCAAAAAAAAAAAGATAAATAAAAAAAATAAAAGGGAAATAAATATTAACTGATGGTCATCCCCCCTTTAAAAAAAAAATTCTAACATGTATCCAAGTGTTCAAGATAAAAATTTAGAATGTTTACAAACATGTAGCTATATTAAAAAAAAAAAAAAAAAAAAAAAAAAGAGGGGGGATAAACATGTATCCAAGTTTTCAAGATAAACACTTAGAAAGTTTACAAACATGTGGCTACATTCTCAAAAATAAATAAATAAAAGACATTTTGCAATAAAACAAAAAATAATAAAATAATTTTTTTTGCAATGCGAGTTTCAAAATGATACCTTAATGCCTACGACCATAAAGATGTTTGATTTCTACGAGAAAATGTGTAGCTACGAAGTACGTCGATGCCTAAATGACTAAAATGCAATAAATGAAGAACGGATGATCTTCCCCCACTTGGCTGACCATCGCCCATCACCACATACGAACAAAAGTTAAGTCGCCATTAAAATCTTCACGAGCAACTTTATAAAAACAAGTTTGCCTGAACTTTTTTTTTTTCAGCATGAAGCAATTTGCGAACGACGATTCGGTGATGTGGAAGAAGATGCTTGCTTTGGCAAGCAAGAGAGCAAGCAAGAAGGACACTGGAAGCAAGTGGTCAAGATCTCCAAAAGAACTAACCTTCCAAATGACCAAGAACACAGAGCATGACAAACTGAAGCCCTGTCCTTTTTTTATTGCTCTTAAGGGAAATACGAAGACATATATAGATATAAAATATATAATTTAGGTCGAAAGCCAAACGTTGCGATCTATGAGGTCACTCAGCGCTGAAAGGGATACTAGTCGTAATAGGAGGAAGAAAACCTCAAAGCAGTTGCACTATGAATCAATTGTCAGGAGGAGGAGGAAAGTAAGATGGAAAAAAGAGAATATGAACGGAGGTACAGTAAAAGGAACGAAAGGGGTTGCAGCTAGGAGCCGAAGGGACGCTGCAATGAAAACCTTAAGTAATGCCTGCAGTGCACCGCATGGGGTGCACTGATGGCGCTGCCCTCCTACGGGAAATGGGAATATGAGGGGAAATGACCTTCCCATTATCAAAATATAAGATCAACTGAGCAAAAGGTTAATTCCATCTTTGTAATCTTGTAACTCATCCTGAGCATAGGATTCCATCTTAAAATTTACTGACGACATCAATGTCTCAATCAACTTAATTCCGCCCATTTACTATTAACCAGTACACGCCCCCTCCCGCCCATACCCAGGAAAAACGAGTAGGCCACGTTTATTACCGTTTTTTCGATACGAAGTGGCAACACAGGACATCCGTCTAGTTATATCACTCTCCCGGGGATCAAGTTCGCTCTTAATACAAGACAACTGTCATCCGTCACTTTCATCTCCAGTTCAAGTGCGCGCGCGCGAGAGAGAGAGAGAGAGAGAGAGAGAGAGAGAGAGAGAAAGAGAGAGAGAGAGAGAGCGCACAGGCGTCTTTTAGTCTTTCAGGAACTAGAACGGTTCCCTCAAAATTAATCCCACTGAATGATTTCATAGCCTTTCAAAAACTTTCAAAAACACGAAAAAAAATTTTCCCCACTGAATGATTTGATGGTCATAAAAAAATTGGAAAAAATATACCAATAAATGATTTCGTATTCTTTCAAAAACTTGAAAAAATATACCAATAAATGATTTCATATCCTTTCAAAAAATTTCAAACACTTGAAAAAAAATTATACCACTAAATGATTTTAGTCTTTCAAAAAGCTTTCAAAACTTGAAAAAATAGAATAAAAAAATATAAAAAAAACTAGACCACTAAATGATATCAGTCTTTTAAAAACTTTCAAAACTTGAAAAAATATACATAAAATAAAAAAACTAGACCACTAAATGATTTCAGTCTTTCAAAAAGCTTGCAAAACTTGAAAAAAAAAAAGGGGGAAAAAAAAAAAAAAAAAAATAAAAAAATAATTAAAAAAAAAAACTAGCCACTAAATGATATCAGTCTTTTTTAAAAACAAACTTTCAAAACTTGAAAAAATATACTGAAATAAAAAACTAAAAAAGACCACTTAAATGATTTCCAGTCCTTTCAAAGAGAAGCTTGCAAAACTTGAAAAAAGAGAATAAAAAAATATAATTAAAAAAAACTAGACCACTAAATGATATCAGTCTTTTAAAAACTTTCAAAACTTGAAAAATATACATAAAATAAAAAAACTGACCACTAAATGATTTCAGTCTTCCGAAAACTTGAAAACCAAAGAAAAAAAATTATACCACTGAATGATTTCATAGTTTTTCAAAAACTGTCAAAAACTTGAAAACCAAAATCGAATGATCCCACTAAATGGTTTCATAATGCAAACTAAGAGTGTGTCAGACCCTTGAATGTGTCTTATTATTTGGAGACCTAATAAGAAAAAAAAAAATTCATTGTCGCTCGTATCCTTATTATCATCATCATCAATATAAATATATAATGAACACACTTGTGGTGCCGTAAGAATAAATCAAAGTCTCGTTTGTGTTTTGATGTATGTATGTATGTATTGTATGTATGTATGTAGTATGTATATATATCTATATATATATATATATATATATTAATATATATCTATAATATCTAAAACGTTAAAATTCCCTACAGTTTCAAGACCAACTGGTCCCCCTCTGCAAGTGATTACAGTATTATAATACAATTAAAGAAAGAGTTAAAAATATTAAGAGATATGAATTTTCTTTTTAATTTAAAAGCTTTTAATACATTTCCAAAACGCATCGGCATTTAAATTCACCATCGTCATTATCCTGGTATATAACTGAAATTAATCCCTTGATGCAAAGCCAAGCTATAATAACCGTGCAAATGAAAAGAATCGTTTGAAATCTCCGATGATGCAGATCACGTGACATGGCGGCCATAACTGATTTTGCCGAAGACCTAAAAAGATCCTGTTCTCTAAGTTGGTTCCTGGAAAACTCCACACAATGATGCCAAATGATAGATGTTCATTTGATGATTATCCTGGTATTATTATGCCAAAATGAAGAATTATAGTATCAATGATAAAGTGTGTATCATTTGGATAAGTAATTTGCTTTGCATATGCGCTGTGTATTTATTATGTATGCATGTGTATGTATATGCTAAGAAATCACAAAAGTAATCACGTGATTTTTTTTTTATTAGTTGAAGGCACTAGGGAAAGTTTCAAAAAGAGAAGACAGAGTGCCAAGTACTTTCGTGTATTTAACACATGTTCGGGGGCACAAAGATGTATTAAATACTCGAAAGTACTTGGCATTCTGTCTTTTCTTTTTTAAACTTTCCCAGTGCCTAGTGCCTTCAGCTAATAAAAAAAAGTGTATGTACACACACACACACACACACATATATATATACATATACAATACATATATTATATATATATATATTATATATATAGATATATATATATTTATATATATATATATACTACATACATATAGGGGTATTGCCAACTGACAGGGCGGCCATATTAGGATGTGCGAAATCTCCACAAACATTATCTTAGCAACGTCTTGTATAAATTACCATATACTTTTGCAAGTTGCATTTGCATACAAGGACAAACTTACAGTTCTTATGCAACTAGGATTTGGCCGCCACGACGAAACTGATGACAGAAAGCCGAGGATACAGATTTTGAAAATGAAATTGTACATATATGGCAGCTGCGATGGAGAAGTACACGTTTCTTTCATTCAAATGCCAAAGTATAAGTTGAAACGCTATTCAAAACTTCTTCAGGAAATCGAATCGCGAAAGCCGGTGTGGATACGCAAGTGGAAAACTCTACGGGGTCATGATGCCCCAAACGCAATCGGGCATGTAGGGTAAATAAGACACCTCCAGCCAGAAATCTCTCTCTCTCTCTCTCTCAATTTTCACACAGGCGAATAGCCACTATGCATCTTCCCTCACCGCTTCCTTGAGAGAGAGAGAGAGAGAGGCTTCCAAACCGCCGTTTATTTGCCGTGTGTTGCTTATCTCCGTTTTTTTTTCATCCTTCCTCGGGTGGTCATAGCAAGGCGGGATTAATGTAGCGTAAAGCAAAGTTATGGATAAAAAAAGTCATAACTGAAGACTTCCTTATTGCTTACTAGAGGCAAAGGAGATGATGATGCCTTTTTCAACCTAACTCTCTCTCTCTCTATCTCTCTCTCTCTAAAAAAAAAATGTGATAAATACGTCTAACTTACAAACGGGAAAGGATTACGTCATAAATATGCCCGAAATAAAAATCAACGTTGAATCAAGTTCTAATTATTTCGTTTTTTTTCTTAATTGGCGAAAATGCATTTAAAACTAGTGGGCAGCTTGATGATGATTGGTTGAAAGTCCCGCGTTCGAATGGCGTTGTTATGATTTTTTTTATATATATCGTTTATCGGCGATTCGAATGAAAAGTTAATCCAATTATATCCTTTTCATAATCAAGTTCTATGTTATGTCTCTTCATAATGTTATGGAGTTGACAGACAATGTAAAATTGTACTAATAAGTCTAGAATAAACAGCACAGCAGCCGAAGTCACAGTCATGAAATGGGTTTCGGACGCAGACTTTCACGCAGAATGTATTGTACGCATTTTCCATGTATTTTAACGCAATCTGGAAGCAATCATCATATGATTAAAAAACTGTAGTTATCAACATTTCCCAGAGACTAGATTCTACATTAAACTTGGAATTGATGTAAATGTCTTGTATTTGAAATCTTCTGGGTATGAAATTTATATGCCACTGTGGGTTAGTTTATCCAATACGTTTTAGATAACTATGTATTTTTCTGCTCGTTCTTCTGTCAGTTTTCACTACTAGCCTACTATTTACCTTGTTTTCCTATTATCCTTTATATACCTGATTTATCCGTATTATTACCTGTTATTAAGTATAGTAAATTTATATATAAATATAATATTAGTATAATATTATAATATAAATTATACCGTTAATATATATAATAATGCTTTTAAAAAATCACAGTACTTGCACGTGACTTCACTAAATAAGCGAATTCCACAGGAAAATGATAACCAGAAATCCTAAGCGCTTTCGTCTTTACTAAGGACAATTGTCAAGGAAGTTAATGTCGAGAAAGGACGAAAGCGATTGGATTTCTGGACTATCATTTACCTGTGGAAATTCGATTTAATATATATATATATATATATATATTATATATATATATAATATTATATATATTATCCTTTATGTATTATATATATATATATAGATATATATATATATATATATATATATATATATGTATATATAATATATATATTGCTTAAAAATCACAGTATTGCACGTGACTTCATAAATAAGCGAATTCCACAAGGAAAATGATAACCAGAAATCCAAGCGCTTTCGTCTTTACTCAGACCAATGTCAAGGAGTTAATGTCTGAGTAAAGACGAAAGCGATTGGATTTCTGACTATCATTTACCTGTGGAATTCGCTTTTATATATATATATATATATATATATATTATAATATATATATATATATATATATATATATATATATATATATATATATATATATAAAATATATTTGTAAATGATAAAATGATAACTGAATGAAAGGAAAAACTTCCCGGCTACTTCAAAGTGCATTTTCATCAGGTTAAAAAAAAAAAAAAAGGTAGAGTAACAGGAACTCTCCAAAAAAAATCTATATAAAAAAAAAGGCAGCATCGAAAAAAATTTATTTTTTTATAAAAATAAAGGCAGTCTTCGAACAAATTATTTTCATAAAGAAAAAATTGTCCCTCGAAAAAATTTTTTTATTACAAAATAAAGTCATTCTCGAAACTTTTTTTTTTATATATCAAAAAAGGCAGTCTCGACGCACACACACACACATATATATTATTATATAATTATTATATTATATATATATATATTGTATATAATAATATATATAATGTAATTATATATCCTTTATATATATAACGCAATGGGGCTTAAAAGCGATAACACAAAACAAAAAAACTACAAAAAAGAACCGCTGGACGAAAGGAAAGTACGTGAAATACATGAGATAACTGATGTTTTTGTTACGTGCACATATCTCTAACAGCTCCTTGAACCACCCGACAACAACGCTGCATCACACCAAGTTAATCTCTTCGGGTTTCTCTGTGCTAAAACCTTTTACGTAACACAAAAGGACCTTGGCCATGAAACCCAGACTTCAACATGAATTAAAAAACAGACACAGAACGCTTTATGCTGCTATGGGCCACGAACGTAATCAAGATTAGTACGTTTAAACACGAACACCGATAGTAGTCGCATATAATATGGGGTTCGTTTGGTAGTAAGTTGAAAATCATATTTATAATTGTTTTCTCTGTACACAAAAAATTATGAGACTCAATCTACTTCCAAATAAATGATATTAATAATAATAGATTTCTTTCTACATATAAAAATGATAAGGCTGAATCTTCTTCCAAATAATTAATAACAATAATTCTCTCTCTCTCTCTCTCTCTCTCTATATATATATATATATATATATATATATATATATATATTATACATACTATACATACATACATACATATATAAAATAGGCATATAATATATATATATATATATATATATATATATATATGTATATGTATATATATATATATATATATATATATATATATATATATATATATATATATATATATAAATGATTATTGAATCTGGGATACTGACCATTATGATACATTAAGCTCTTTCTGAAGTCTTGTAACCCCACACGAGGATAAGTGGTTTAAACATACTGAGAAGGATCTGAGATTGGTTCAATGCAGTTGAATAGAGCATAGCATTTAGGCCAAAGGCCAAGCGCTGGGACCTATGAGGTCATTCAGTACTGAAAGGGAAACTGACAGTAAGATGGTTTGAAAGGTGTAACATGAGTTACCGTATGTCTCAATTGTTAGAGAGGGTGGAAAGTCAGATGGAAGAAAGAGAATATGAACGGAGGTACAGTAAAAGGAATAAAAGAGGTTGCAGCTGGGGGCGGAAGGGACACAGCAAAGACCCTTAAGTAATGCCTACATTACACTGCGTTAGGTGCACTGACGAACTGACCCCACCCCCCAACTTACGGGGTCAATACAGTTAGATTTATTATCTTTTGAGTGAAAACGGCGGATGGAAACTAGATAAACCCAAATACATAGGAAATAAAATTCAAAGAATACTTTCAAAGTAAAACATTGTCTTTATATACAAAATTTAAGGTTATACTGAAGTAATACTTCCAACTGAAATCATAATAAGTAAATTTTGCTATCCTAAATTTCCACAAAGCCTTTCTTCATAATAAAAGCAAATTGTGCAAAATTGTTTCGTTTTGTAAGATCGCGTTTTGTCCCAAAAGATCGTGATAACGCAGTGTGCCAAGATTGTACGGTAATCATCATTTTTCCATACTGCAGAAAACTCGAATTTCAAGACCCTACCGCAGAGCCTCTGCAGCTAACCATTCCTCGTTGGACGAGTGACTTACGTGCTCGCCTAGCCATTCGGTAGTCGCGAGTTCGATTCCCCGCTCTGCCAACGTGGAATCACACGAATTGGTTTCTGGTGATTGGAAATTCATTTCTCGATAGAATGCGGTTCGAATCCCACAATAAGCTGTAGGTCCCGTTGCAACGTAACCAGTTGGTTCCTAGCCACGTGAAAATATCTAATCCTTCGGACCAGCCCCAGGAGAGCTATTAATGAGCTCAGTGGTCTGGTTCAACTAAGATATACTCAATGTTTTTATGACAGTCAACATGCTTGTGTAGTACTGTACAACAATGACCTGACACAAAACAAAGAGAACCCTTCAGGGAAACCAGACAAGCTAGTGATCTAGGCAACGCCTTAGCGACAAGTCAAGACAATAAGACCACATTCATAAACTTCCTGTCTGCCTCACGTGCTTGGGACCCAGGCACTTCATCTTGATCACTATCAGGGTGACTGAATCCCGTATAGTTGCTGAGAGCAACATTAGGCATATATTTCTTTCCCCATGGGTATTTTTAGCAGTGGTTCCCAAACTTTTTTCGGCCATGCTACACCTAAACTCATCTATAATCCCAATGCCCCATTTAGTGATATACCATAACTCTGATATTCAGGTGGAGGAAGACTAAAAGGATATTAACTTGGTTTAAACATTCTCGAACCGCCCCCTTTAAAAATCAAGTTACCCCCTGGTACGCCCCACGTATGGGAACCACTGCTTTATAGTCTACTGACTGTCTGTATGAATTTTCAGCCGAAGATTCTAAACAAAAAAGAAAGAGAAGGCGTCATTATTCTGCCTGAACAATGAACATGTCTGGTGTTCCACGCGACAATTTTGATGGGGACCTTTGTTGCTTCTCAAATTCCAAAAGGACATGGTTCTTGGACTTGAAAGCAAAAGAGCTTATAATCTTACAATACGAAGAGACGCAACTCTTGTCGAGACTGCTCTAGAAAGGATTGGATCATACGGTGTGTAAGTCAGAGATGGCGTCAGGTTTCATTGAGTCATTCGATTCTTAGTTTCCGTTGCTTGGCAGCGCCAAATAAAAATGATCTAATGCTACTGGAGGCTTAGCACTGCTTCGTAATGCCACCCACTGGTGTCACGTTCTTTGTGTTTGTCTTTTCTTTTATTTATTCATTTATTTTTAGCCATCCTTAGAAAGCTGTTCGCCAATCTATGTATAAGCGACCGATCTCCAGGTTTCTTTCACTACCAAAATCGAATGAGTTGATTATCTTCTACATAAGAAAGGTTAAGCAAGATTCAAGGCATCGTCTAAAGTTTCAGTAAGCTCAATTTCAACGATGAAAATTGCCTCTTTTGCTATCTAAAATCACTGTCTACTGACCATAAACGCCAACTGACGCCATCTCTTAGCACGACCAAATCCATCCCTTATCAATCACTCTGCGCTAAAATGCGCACCCAATAACACGAAACAAATAAAAAAAAAACTTCAGTGACAACCGCGCAGGAAGACTCATGAAGTAATGAAAATTTAAAGAATATTGACTTTAAAAAAAATGGCTAGAAATACAAATTTCCTGTAAACGTCTTTAGGAAATACGTACTTGGGGACGTCAAAGGCCAAGTTTTTGAAGTTACATTTGAAGGGCAGCAATTTAACACATTTGAAGGGCAGCAATTTAACACATGTTAAGGGCAACAATTTAACACATGTTAAGGACAGCAATTTAACACATTTGAAGGACAACAATTTAACACATGTTAAGGGACAACAATTTAACACATGTTAAGGGCAACAATTTAACACATTTGAAGGGCAACAATTTAACACATGTTAAGGGCAACAATTTAACACATTTGAAGGGCAACCATTTAACACATTGGAAGGGCAACAATTCAATATGGAACGACTTCTCAAAAGACAGCTACATAATCACCTGCAAATTTAAATTTGTGCTCTGATTTATCACGTAGGGTTTATATAAACTAAATTATATCGCTGATTCCGTTAATTTTACTTATGAAACTGAAATAATAAGTAAGATCAACAATGATAATAAAAGATAATAAGTAAATGAGCTTGAAAACGCTACTAGAATCATAAACAACATCCTTTGTATAATCAGACACCCGAATAAACTAGAGAAAGTTAAAAGTAGGAAAAATATTAAGGAAAAAATCTCCCAGTTGTGACATATGACCCTGTTGCCCTGAGCACACTACCCACAGAAGGCCATTTTCATAATTATTTGTAATTCATAGCTGGTGATGACTACAGATATTTCCCATTGAATACACTGATGACTTCATTGCTAAACATGTACACATCATACCACAGAAAAAACACACACACACAACACACACTGGTAAAATGAGCAACCCTTATTTTATTGCAGTTCACCACTCTTTTAAAGAGCAATGGTAAACATAATAAACATATTAAATCTCGTTTTAGATAACCACAGAAGCACTTAAAAAAATAAAACCCCACCCTCGCAATAAATCTTCACTAAGAAATAATATCGCAATAAATCTTCACCAAAGTAATAATTTTTCACTATGAACACTCACTACCAAAATTAAATCATTCTTCTTTGATGAATCAAAACTAAGTGATCATTACCTTCAATTAAATCCTATAGTGGGTCCTTCCACAAATGAGGCGATCTCCTTTAACAGTACGTCATGCCTCAAAGCCTGGCGTCCTATGAATACTCGACATGGCTTTGAATGACCTCAAACTACGCAATGGGAGGATATGACGCATAATTGGCAACTGTCTTGGATTGCAGGTACTGTTACAACATTATCAGAAGCTGAGCCGTTTCATAGGATGTTATATAACACACGCACATACACAAACATATATATAGTATATATATTATATTACATCACATTACATTATTATTAATATTACATAAAAGGTAAAACAAAAACCGACAACTATTCTCACTTCTTAACAACTCCAGAGGGATTAGCACGCATGTGATACTCTTGATCGTTCTAATAACTGGATTTATCGCCAGAGACATGGCGATACTGAGCAGGCATTTCCTGAAGATAGGAGCTTTCTTGTGTATCCAAAATATAAGCGAACACTTATTCTTAACTCGATAACAGCACGCCGCCAAAGAAAAGCGTTCTTGCTCGAAAAATAAAAATAAAAGCGAGTGAACATAAATCAAAGATATTGCTCATAAACATTTACTTCAAGGTTCCAAGTCACAGGCTGCATAATAACAAACTAGAATAGGAGTCGTTGTTCCACTGTCCTTGTAACTCTCACTAATACGCTTGACAAAGGTAGTCTTATTTCGTACAAGCATCCACAAAAGTTTTGGCCAAAGGCCAAGCGTTGGAACCTATGAGGCCATTCAGTGTTGATATGGAAATTGGGAGCAAAGAATCTCTGAAAGGTGTTTTGAAGTTGGGTGGGTGTAGGAAGGGCATGACAATATACAGAACATATACAATGTAGGCTGAAAGCCCAGCGCTTGAACCTGTAAGGTCACTTAGTGCCGAAATGAAAATAGAGAGTAAAAGGCTTTACAAAGGTGTCATAGGAGGAATACCTCGCAGTTGTAGCTAGGGGGCAGAAGAGCAGGTGCAAAGAACTTTTAGTAATGCCTACAGTACACCTCACTTGAGGTACACTGATGGCACTAACACCCTACGGGTGGAGGGTGTGTGTATGTGTGTGTATATATATATATATATATATATATATATATGTATATATATATATATATATATATATATATATATATATATATATATATATATATATATATATATATATATATATATATATATATATATATATATATATATATATATTCAGGGTCATAAGGTTACCAATTACATGTGTTGACGCCGCAAATACTGATTCAGCAGAGAGAGAGAGAGAGAGAGAGAGAGAGAGAGAGAGAGAGAGAGAGCCGAGGCCCTGTTGAAAATGAAATATACTTGGTAAGCCTTCATCAACAGTCGCGGTTGTTTCAGATGAATCATATGAATTACGAGTTACAAAAATAACTTTATGCACGGAAAAATCACTGAGAGAGAGAGAGAGAGAGAGAGAGAGAGAGAGAGAGAGAGAGGAATGCCGCACTAAGAGCTTGGTTAATTTGATTAACACTTAAGAGTTAATGCATCTATAAATACGTAATATTCTTACGTCCGACCAAAATGTTAACGATTCTATTCTTTGCCATAAGCGTAATTAGTGAGGTTAAAAAACAAAGTCATACGAATATACCGCAAACTGCATCTAACCGCTGCTTGCTTCCACAAAAAGCACATGCAAGGAGAACAATACGACAATAACCTTGTCAACAATAAGCAAGTTCTGTTATGCTTTTCGATACGATCCAGACTATGACTACCTTAGAAGACCTCCCTGTTCGTGTCTTCTTTATTATTTTTGTTCTTCTTTTCATAAAAAAATTATATTTTATACATATAAAAAACAATTGCAATGGGACCCTTACCTTCACTCACAGTGACGGGAGCTAATCAAGCTGCCCTGAAATTAAACTATTGGTTTTATATAAAAATAAAAATATATGAGTCGTATATATAAAAAAAACTGATCGCACAACGGGAATCACAACACCTCTCTCCTCTCCCAGTCAAAGGCAAACAGACCTATTCCAAAAATACAAACTCGGATAACGAGTCCAACCCTTTCCCCTTAAACCCTTCAACCATCCCCCCACTTCCCCACCCCCCTAACCACCTCACCTCCACCTATATAAACAAATAAAAAACGTGCTGCACAGCGCAAACATTAGGGGTGGCCTCGTTCCGACAGCGCATGCGCCGTTCCAGTTTTCGCGCCTTCATTTCCCGCGTAATTTCCGTGACGCGAAGCAGCGGCGAACGTTTTCTCGGTTCTTGGCTCCTTCTTTTCAATTCCCCTCTACGTCGAGAAGGGGAAAAGGTCGGAGAAGGCATCCTTACAGCCGTAAAGATCAATTTATCACCGAAGAAGACCCGAGACGCGTTCCTACGTCGAGTCTACAAGCGCGGGAAAATGTTTCCTTCGTTGTCCCTGAGTGTGTGGAAGGGTCAACTGCCTTCTATTCTTTGCAATTTACTCCATTTGCCGTCCATCCGCCTTGAAACGCAACGAAACATATGGATAACGTTAAAAGAATAAGATACGAGTGATGCACACCCCTTAAAAGATATACATAAGTTACTCCAAAGCAGGAAATTCAAATACAGAAAGGAAACTAAGTTGTCACACGCGAAAGTTTATGATGCAATAGAAGTGGCAACGCAGGAGCTCTATCGCTTTCTAAGTATATTCAACGTGACAGCTTTTGGTATGAGAGAGAGAGAGAGAGAGAGAGAGAGAGAGAGAGAGAGAGAGAGAGAGAGAGAGAGAGAGAGAGAGGTGTCGCGTGAGTCATGGATAAGAAACTCGAATCTGTTTTAACAATTAGAAGTCTTGAGAGATCATAGTACCATGGTTGGATCAGCTCCTCTGACTTAAAACACTTTTCCACCATGATGCTGCTTTTAGGAGATATGATTCTATCACGCCTTTCCCTTATTAAAAGTTAATTTACATTGCACACCTTTCCTTTTCAAAAGTTAATATAGATTAGTTCTTCCTTTTTTTAAAAGTTAATTTAGAAGTTCCACGTAAATCTAAAATTTAAAAAGTCCGAAACAACAGGTGTCATGACCCGTACAAACGAAACCCGTCTTAACATTTAATCACTGATTTTATACAGATTTGCTGTTTACTCAGACACGTTGGGAGAAAAAAAAAATGTTTTAGACAATAATCCATCGTAGATTTCATTACTCGAAAATTAAATTTCCGTCCACTACTAAACACTGACAAAAGCCACGAAAGCTGTCTTGTGCAGATGTCGTGTTAAATTATAAGGTGAGCACTAACAAGACGTTAAGAACATTAAAAGTAATAAAATAAACATACAGAAGATATCATAGCAATGATATGAAAACATCTGGATTGTGAAAACGACGACTCTTTAGACGTCAATAATTATAAACGAATATGATAAGGGTTATACTGTAATTTTACAAGCTTTGAATATTATTCTTTATGATATTACCAGTACTCGGTTAATGATAGAGCTTTTCCAGTTTACTACTTCACTTTAATTTGATGGAATTTCACATAAAACTATCTAAAACCTGTTTGACATGTGAACAACCGGAGAGAGAGCAGAGAGAGAGACGAGAGAGAGGGGAGAGAATTGAAGGAGATCGGAGAGAGAGAGAGAGACTTCAGGGTACTACATAGAGGAAAACATACTTGGACGTAACCCACGCTACAGAAAAAAAATACTGCAGAGAGAAAGAGAGAGAGAGAGATTAAGGAAAATATTCGAGCTAAAATTGACAAGATAATCATCAACGCCTTAACAAAGAAGGAAAACATGACCGACCTTTACAATGATTGCCTCACTGTATTAAATGTTAAGAGTTAAAGGGACCACAAACAAAGCCCCCTCCCCCTCCCCCCCCCCCCCCACCCCCCCTCTCCATAGCTTACGTCACTTCCTCCCCCAGAAATGACAAGAGCATCCATTTATTGATTATTAAAAAGGAAATGAATGTTGGCATTCTTAAAAAAAGAAAAAAAGGTTACAGTTAGTTACAATGAAAGCGGGAATGCTGATAATTGTGATGCCATTTAAACAAGATTGATTTCACCTATTAAATTATTAAACTTTCCTTCATATTTATTTTTCCTTATGTAACCAAAAAAAAAAAAAAAAAACACACATTATATATATACATATATATATATAGTATATATATATATATATATATATATATATATATATATATATATATATAATATATATTATATATATTCGTTATTAAGTGATATTTGTAGCTTAATTTTTGCGAATATAAAGAGGTGTAGTGCATATATTCATATATGTAACACATTCATAAACACGCACGCACGCGCTCACACACACATACACACACACACACACATATATATAATATATATATATATATATATATATATATATATATATATATATATAAATTTATAAATACAGAACATAAAGAATCTAGAAATGGATAACAGTCGGTTCTTCTGTACTACCCTATCTCTCTCTCTCTCTCTCTCTCTCTCTCTCTCTCTCTCTCTCTCTTACAGGGGTTAAGCAGCTAGGTACCTAAGGAAAAGACGCTGTGAATAACCTTGAGTAATGCCTACAGTGCACCGCGTGAGGTTCACTGACGACACTAACCCACCATTACTTCACACGACTAGAATATGGTGTTGAATACCGGCTCCTGAAACTAGCAACAGACCCTGGGGTCCAGGTTCAAGCAGAGGTGCCAATGAGGCCACACTGTGAATTTGGTGTTTGTACTTATAATGATATAAAGTTTTATCATTATCCTCAAAATGCTTTTGTATTTATGATATAAAAAAGGTTTTCTCATTATTATCTAGAATAAAATTCTATTCATAATGACATAATATGAGGTTTTATCATAATCATCAAAGTACGTTTGTATTTATGATATAAAATAAGTTTTTATCATTATTATCTAGAAAATATTGTATTTATAATGACATAAAATGTAGTTTTATCATAATCATCAATATACTTTTGTATTTATAAGGATATAAAGTGTTATCATTCTTATCTAGATAATGCTGTATTTATGATGATATAAAATAAGGTTTTATCATTATCATCTAGATAACATTGTATTCATAATTATAGAAAATGAGGTTTCATCATAATCAAAATACTTTTGTATTTATAATGATATAAAATAAGGTTTTATCATTATTATCTACAAAACATTGTATTTATAATGATATAAAATGAGGTTTTATCATTATTATCTAGAATAATATTATATTTATAATGATATAAAATGAGGTTTTATCATAATCATCAAAATACTTTTGCATTTATAACGATATAAAAGTTTTATCATTATTATCTAGAATAATGTTTTATTTATAATGATATAAAATAAAGTCTTATCATCATAAAAATATTTTTGAATTTATAATTATATAAAATAAGGTCTTATCATCATCATGAAAATGATTTTGTATATATAATGATATAAAATAAAGTTCTTATCATCATAAAAATATTTTTGAATTTATAATGATATAAACTAAGGCCTTATCATCAACATAAAAATGATTTTGTATATATAAGATATAAAATGAAGTTTTATCATCAAGAATAATATTGTTTTTATAATTATATAAAATAAGGTCTTACCATCAACATGAAAATGATTTTGTATTGATAATGATATAAAGTAAGGTTTTACTATTATTACTCTTACAAATTTTATTTACATGACTATTCAGAGGGGCTCGATAATACTCACTGTAGAAGCAAAATGTCGCGAATCTAATAAGACAAGACCATGACTATAAGACCAAACATTCCACAACGGTAACGAGAACACACCAACGCCGTCGGTATGTTACGAAGTTTCACCACGCACGCGCGTGCACAAGCGCACAAACACGAGGAATATACATAAATCAACCGAGGAACAGGTCGTTAAAAGGTTTTCATCTCGCCGTTATCTGTAGACGTGATTCGAGCGCGGATTCAATTGCAAAAAAACGGCGATTGCAAGAATCAGTCCAAACAACTTCCATTCACTTTTCGAAGCGGAATATACCGGATGGATGCACTCGTTACCACTCAACAACAACAGCAAAAACAACGACAACAACAAACTCTGCCAGCACCTCACCAAACTGCGCATGCAACTGGAGAAGAAAAAGCCTTGAACCTCCCCTCAAGATTATGAACGTAGCTCGTGCATAGGGGGCGGGGCTTATTACTTTTGTCTGACCTTCCGCCTCGACTTACTTACTCGTCGAGGGAAAGTAGGCTTTCACTTAGCATGTGTGTATGTGTGTGTTTTTCCTGCTCTCTTCCTCCTTTTTACCCGTTTTCTTTCAGCACATTATTCATAAGTCAATGTTCTTTTCCTGCTTATAATAAAGATTTTTTCATTTCCCATTTCACGTCTACGTTCGATAATGAGAAAAATTAGTGTTACTTTTACTTACAGTTCCTGCTACATAAACATTTAGTCTGCTCAAATTTTACACCTGATTCTTGTTTCATCTAACATTCTTTCATAAATATTTTAAACCTTTTTTTTTCTTCTGATTCCTATATTTTCTTGAAAAAATATTCCTAAAAAAATAAAAAATTGGTTTCATCAATCATCCTTCAATACGTAGCTCATGCTATTAATATTACTCCAAAACAAAGTATACTAGTTTCCTTTCCTTTGCATATTTAAAAAAAATTAAATTTGTATTTTTTAATAGAATTTGTGCAACCAATGTAACAGCTGCCAATATACGACTAGTAATTTCCTCTACTCAAATTATTCTTCAGTAAGACAGTTATAACAAGGCGTGATCCGACCTCCAGCTTAATCTAGGCGCATGGTAAAATCTATGGTCAAATAGAGCCTTGTTTCACTAACGAAAATGACAATACCGTCATGAATATCCCATCCTCAAATTTCTGCATCTTGAACTCAACGCGAAACACCTTTTTCAGACGTTTTTAGGCTCTTCCTTAGGGATTTCCTAACATACACCCAACCCCCCCAACCCCCCACAACAAGAACAACATCAGCAACAACAACAAAGTTGTTTGTAGGCTCACTCCCCGAGTAACCGAAAACTACATCGCTTCATCAGTGTAAAATTTCTCCCGCTGATCGAAACTGACTACTGACGATAGTTTAATTGTCGATGAATGCAATCACAGATATGAAGACGTGTAATAAAACAGTTTACTTAAAATGAGAATAAAGCCATTCTTATTTGTTTGTTTGTTTGGTGTTTTTACGTTGCATCGAACCAGTGGTTATTAAGCAAAGGGACCAACGGCTTTATGTGACTTCCAAACAACGTTGGGAGTGAACTTCTATCACCAGAAACACACATCTCTGACTCCTCAATGGAATGCCCGAGAATCGAAATCGTGGCCACCGAGGTGGCAGAGCCAAGACCAAACCGATCACGCCACTGAGGCGCTTCGTTCTTATTTGATCTCGTCGCTTTCTCGTGATTTTAAATTGACACATTAAAGTCCGCAGTCTAGTGTGTATGTACATTGATATATTCTCGTACGGAGGCTTTCGGTAACTGGCAATGCATTCTGGATAGTCCCATGACAATAATTATTACTTATTGGCCTTGAAATTCATGGTCTCGTCAAAAGACAAAAAGGTCAGACTGCGGTCCAGTGTAATCGTGTAATCACCCGCTATTGCCACCGTTTGGTGTCAGAACCATTGACTAATTGATTCATGGCTCCCAAAAGTGGCGTCATACGTCATAACATCTAGGATATTGATGGGCATCAGAGCGATGTCATGTGACGATCAACTTGAAGACGGAATCGAGTGAACTTAATTACAGAAGATAAGCAGAAGATAAGCAAAGTATGACTAAATACACATTATTGACAAAGATTTTGTGATTTTCTTGCAATTAAACTTCAGTTCTGAAAAAACAAAATTATTATTATCAGTTATTATTCAGAAGATGACCCCTATTCAAATGGAACAAGCCCAACAAAGGGGCCACTGGCTATTATTATTATTATTATTATTATTATTATTATTATTATTAATTATTATTATTATTCAGAAGATGAACTTATTCAGAAGATGAACCCTATTCATATGCAACAAGCCCACCAAAGGGGTCACTGGGTTGAAATTGAAGCTTGCAGAGAATTTGTTGTTAATTAGGAAAAAAAAATCTCTCTTTTGATCTCATAGATATTAGCATTCAGCTAAGCTGACCCTTCACGCTGCCACACCAGTTTGCCTCATGAATATCATAATCGAGTTACCTATGCAGGTGCGCCTTCCGATACACGGTGCACACCGAGGCAGCGGTAAAATCCAGTATCTCCTAGACTGGAAGGTCTGGACGCTAACCGCTAATGAGCTGAAAGCTGCATCTAAACGTCATTAGAGCTTTGGAACTTCCAGACAAAAAAAATTAATAACACGTTTCCAGTCTCAGTCTAATAATAATAATAATAATAATAATAATAATAATAATAATAAATAATAATAATAATCTAATATAATAATAATAATAATAATAATAATAATAATCAACAAAAACTTCTTTCAGTTTTCTTCTGAAGATTGAAAAAGAAACCCACAAATTCAATTTGTAACTTGTTTACTTCTAAGTATTTACATTTAGTTTTACTCCACACTCGAGTACTTTCAGGCCCTTCTGTGGCCCATTCTCAAGAGATGTTGGGATGTTAGCCTGGGTCAAGGCCTAGCAGTCTTCTGGAACTTCTTCTCGTTGTGCTGTCATTTATGCGATGGCTGTTCTGGTTTTCTTGAGAGTTGCCAATCCCCTCTTGTCGCTCTGATATCCTGAGCTGATGGTCAATGGGATTCACCCTTGTGGTAAGGGTGTGGTCACCGTAAGTCTGTTGGGCAGGAAACCTAATCTCCAGGTCAGCAGGGTCAATCTTAGCTTCTTTTAATATCAAAATTAGTCACAGGAGGGTAGTAGAAGGTGCGCTTATCAGAGAGATCAAAGTAATTGAAGGAAACAAAGGTTTTACCTCAGAAGATCCCATATGCCGAGCTTTGATATTAAAAGAAGCTAAGATTGACCCTGCTGACCTGGAGATTAGGTTTCCTGCCCAACAGACTTACGGTGACCACACCCTTACCACAAGGGTGAATCCCATTGACCATCAGCTCAGGATATCAGAGCGACAAGAGGGGATTGGCAACTCTCAAGAAAACCAGAACAGCCATCGCATAAATGACAGCACAACGAGAAGAAGTTCCAGAAGACTGCTGGGCCTTGACCCAGGCTAACATCCCAACATCTCTTGAGAATGGGCCACAGAAGGGCCTGAAAGTACTCGAGTGTGGAGTAAAACTAAATGTAAATACTTAGAAGTAAACAAGTTACAAATTGAATTTGTGGGTTTCTTTTTCAATAATAATAATAATAATAATAATAATAATAATAATAATAATAATAATAATAATAACACGGTAGTGTTTAAATATATTATTGTACAATGCTAAAAATTACTAGGAGGACTTTCGGATACTGCTCCGTATCCCTTAGCCAATATTATAGCCTCGTTACGGAGGTTCCTTAGTTCAATAATAATAATAATAATAATAATAATAATAATAATAATAATGCGACTCACTGTCCCCACTACTCTTCGTAGTAGCCATGATTCCCATGACAAAAGTACTGCAGAAGATGGATGCTGGGTACCAAATCAAGAAAAGAGGCAACAGAATTAACCATCTGATGTTCATGGACGACATCAAGCTGTATGGTAAGAGCATCAAGGAAATAGATACCCTAATCCAGACTGTAAGGATTGTATCTGGGGACATCAGGATGAGGTTTGGAATAGAAAAATGCGCCTTAGTCAACATACAAAAGGGCAAAGTAATAAGGACTGAAGGGATAAAGCTACCAGATGGGAATAACATCAAACACATAGATGACTCGGGATACAAATACCTGGGAATAATGGAAGGAGGGGATATAAAACATCAAGAGATGAAGGACACGATCAGGAAAGAATATATGTAGAGACTCAAGGCGATACTCAAGTCAAAACTCAACGCTGGAAATATGATAAAAGCCATAAACACATGGTCAGTGCCAGAAATCAGATACAGCGCAGGAATAGTGGAATGGACGAAGGCAGAACTTAGCAGCATAGACCAGAAAACCATGAAACATATGACAATACACAAAGCACTACACCTAAGAGCAAATACGGACAGACTATACATAACACGAAAGGAAAGAGGGAGAGGACTAATAAGTATAGAGGACTGCGTCAGCATCGAGAATAGAGCACTGGGGCAATATCTGAAAACCAGCGAAGACGAGTGGCTCAAGAAGGCATGGGAAGAAGGACTGATAAAAGTAGACGAAGACCCAGAAATATACAGAGACAGGAGAAAGACAAGCAGAACAGAGAACTGGCATAACAAACCAATGCACGGACAATACATGAGGCAGACTAAAGAACTAGCCAGCGATGACACGTGGCAATGGCTACTGAGGGGAGAGCTCAAGAAGGAAACTGAAGGAATGATAACAGCGGCACAAGATCAGGCCCTAAGAACCAGAAGGAAACTGAAGGAATGATAACAGCGGCACAAGATCAGGCCCTAAGAACCAGATATGTTCAAAGAACGATAGATGGAAATAACATCTCTCCCATATGTAGGAAGTGCAATACGAAAAATGAAACCATAAACCACATAGCAAGCGAATGTCCGGCACTTGCACAGAACCAGTACAATAAGAGGCATGATTCAGTAGCAAAAGCCCTCCACTGGAGCCTGTTCAAGAAACACCAGCTACCTTGCAGTAATAAGTGGTACGAACACCAACCTGAAGGAGTGATAGAAAACGATCAGGCAAAGATCCTCTGGGACTATGGTATCAGAACAGATAGGGTGATACGTGCAAATCGACCAGACGTGACGTTGATTGACAAAATCAAGAAGAAAGTATCACGCATAGATGTCGCAATACCATGGAACACCAGAGTCGAAGAGAAAGAGAGGGAAAAAATGGATAAGTATCAAGACCTGAAAATAGAAATAAGAAGGATATGGGATATGTCAGTGGAAATTGTACCCATAATCATAGGAACACTAGGCACGATCCCAAGATCCCTGAAAAGGAATCTAGAAAAACTAGAGGCTGAAGTAGCTCCAGGACTCATGCAGAAGAGTGTGATCCTAGAAACGGCGCACATAGTAAGAAGAGTGATGGACTCCTAAGGAGGCAGGATGCAACCCGGAACCCCACACTATAAATACCACCCAGTCGAATTAGAGGACTGTCAGCAAAAAAAAGAAAAAAAAAATAATAATCAGGTACTCAATATTCAGAGGCATAGGAATTAAACCTTGGTCGTCTTGTCAGGAAAGGGAGGCTCAAAATATACTATATATATTATATTATATAATATATATATATATATATCATATATATATTATATATATACTATATATATATATAAAACAGATGACCAACAAGTGTTGTTAAGGACATATAAAAAGGATACAAAAACAATCATCCAGATACAACAATCAGCGCGAACTAATGACACTCATGCGCAAAATCTGTCAACATATAAAATATACAGCAGTAAAAACAATGTATGCGTTTCAATACTAATTATCCCAAGGGCAGACCATACGAAGGTCACCACTCCCTTGGGAGTCATCATTATTATCCAGGCGTCTCGAACCATTACGTCGCCAACACGAAGAAACAATATATCATATCGATTCGCGTCGATGGAAACGGATCCTCGCAATGGCGCGAACGAACGACACTTCAAAACATATACGACTGTCATCCGGATTCCCCAAAAACCATTGCAACGCTGCCGTCACGAGAGATGACGGCGTTGGAACAAAGACCGCATTACTTTTGAGAGAGAGAGAGAGAGAGAGAGAGAGAGAGAGAGAGAGAATCCCAAAGAAAAAGCAGCTGTCAATACGTTTTTTCCCGTAAATAAAACGCGCGGAACTGTGGCTGCTCGGCTGGAGCGTTCATCAAGGTTTGGAATGACCTCAGGGGAACGTTTTCACTTCCTAGTAACACTCAGGAAACAGTACATTCTCAAGAAATTAAAGAACTATTTTTTTCCGTACATGAAATCCTCGCCATGCACACTGGACAAATGAACGATCACTTCCACGTAACCTTAGAGAATATTTCTAAAGAGTTCCGGACTTAATTCTGACTTTTCTACTTTTGCTGTCTTACTGATATTTGAACTTGAGAGAACACCATCCTAGGGCACACCCAAACACATAAGAGAGAGAGAGAGAGAGAGAGAGAGAGAGAGAGAGAGAGAGAGAGAGAGCATTTATTGGTCAACGGTCAAGCCGTGCCGAGTGCAGCAGTAACCCGACCCGAGAGAGAGAGAGAGAGAGGCATCGCCGACCAAACTCGTTGAACCGTTGATAGGGACACAATGAAAGATCAAACGCCACACTTGACTCCTTTTATGTAGCCATCAGCGGTTTCGTACGGCTTCCCCCCCACCCCACCCCTCAATCGATAACGATAGTTCGCGATCCCCTGTACGAAAAGGGACCCGAGATAACGAAGGATATGCTAATCTAGTACAAGCCTTTTAGCGCTGCGTTCCAACGCGCGCTGACCAAAGCCGTAAACTGCATTTTGGAATATGAGAACTGGAATACAAGGTTTAGGCCCTATGTCGAGCGCTGAGACCTATGAGGTCATTCAGCGCTGAAATGGAAATTGACAGTAAAAGGTATGAAAGGTGTAACAGGAGGAAAACCTCAAAGCAGTTGCACTATGAAAAAATGGTTGGGAGAGGGTGGAAAGTAAGGCGAAAGAATGAGAATATGAGCGGAGGTACAGTAAAAGGAATGAAAGGGGTCGAAGCTAGGGGCCAAAGGAGCGCTGCATAGAACCTTAAGCTATGAATATAGTGCGTCGCGTAAGGCGCACTGACGGCGCTACCTCCCTATAGAGGTAGGCTGCATTTGCACGATAAATTGACAAATACGGACATTTACTCAGAATCGGGTATATCAGAACCTGTTTTTCCACTCTATTTGCTACGTCAAATCATTCTTGCTTTTCGTGAGAGGTAAATAGTAGAACTCTTTAGAATGAGCGATAACTTTCTCAAAACAAATATTAACATCACTGATATACCAGATGATTTTTGGAAAAGCAGAGTCTTTTTTTGTAACAGCGCATGCGCATTTTTGTTCTTTTGTTTTTAATCTATGACTATTTTCCCTTCAGGAACGGACTGTGTGTGTGTGTGTGTGTGTGAGAGAGAGAGAGAGAGAGAGAGAGAGAGAGAGAGAGAGAGAGAGCGAGAGAGGTTCGTAAAAAAAAAAAGTCAAAGGGAAAAGAAACAAAATGAACGACGCCTTTGCCATATCACTTCATCGGATAACGAGACGGGAGACATCATTTATCACGAGGATATATTATTTCCTTCGGCGGAAGGACACGCAGGATAACTAGAATGGACTGGGGAGACCCCACTCACCGGGCTTCGTCAAGCACGGCGTCGTGATGCAGTTGAAGCGGAGCGCTTCTCTCTCTCTCTCTCTCTCTCTCTCTCTCTCTCTCTCTCTCTCTCTCTCTCTATATATATATATATATATATATATATATATATATATATACTTATATATATACACACATACACACACACACACATACATATAAAACTTATATATATATATATATATAATATATATACTATATATATATATATATCTACGTAATCTAATTTAAAATATACGAACAAAACTTACCCTATCCCATGGATTCATATATTTTAATTATAATTTTTTATTTAAAAATAAAAAAAATTAAATAATAAGTATAAATATCTATTAATTATATGTAATATATCTATATATTATATATATTAATATATATTATAATAACTATATATATATTATACATATATATTATTTATAGTATATATACACACAATATATATGTACACAACATAGAGAGAGAGAGGGAGACGAGAGAGAGAGAGACGAGGATGAGCAGAAATTCAAAATACTTTATTACCCAGGAGAAAGATTAGATCATACTATATAGGGATATATATATATATAAAAATATATATATATATATATATATATATATATATATATATATCCATGAGTAGTTTTATTCGTAATTTTTAAAATAAAGAATTATATATATATATATATACAATCCATGAGTAATTTTTTTTTTTCAAAATAAATAAATTTTTTTTCTCTCTCTTTCTCTCTCTCTCGCTCTCTCTCTCTTCTACTAATCCGCACTTTTCCTTTAATACACTCAACTTATTAGTCATTTTGCAACAAAAAATAAAAATAAAAAAAACATACATCACCATAAAACTGAAGAAAAATAAATAAAAGAGATAAAGAAAAAAAAACATTAAGAAAGACAGAGGGGGATATTTGGCATATGTTCGTAGACGTTTAAAGAGACATTTAAAAAAAACTTCAAAGTAACTCCGGGGGCCAATACTTGTGATACGTTTAGGGGAATCCATAAGGGTGACTTTCTTTCTCCCCGATCAATTTGGTGACGTCATTAGTCTTGATTTATCTCCACATTGTCTTTTAAAAGTCAATGAGCATGAATTTCATGAACTTCTGTTTCCATTTCCTTTACAATATACAACCGTCTTTATTTATTCCCTTTAGTATTCGTTATTACGAATTTATCACCTTCGAAGTCATTCTTCTTGAGTCAGTCAAAATCTAGGAAAACGAAATTGTAATTTTCCAAATCAATCTCTCTCTGAGGGAGATAATAATTGAGAGAGAGAGAGAGAGAGAGAGAGAGAGAGAGAGAGGAGAGAGAGAGGAGGTTAACCACTACATAACGAAATGGGATTATATTAAAGTAATTTCTTCGTCACTTGACTGAGAATAATACTAAGCACAAAGACAGATAAATCAGATTTTTAATATTTGCTACAGTTAGGCAACATTCGCATAAAAGTGCCAAATGTGACCTTGGACCAAAAATAAATGTGAATATGTTTACCAAAGTACCTCTCATAAGAACCAGAATAGCGTACAGTTTGATGAAAGCGCCTCCGATATAAAAAATGTAATTGGCTGACATAACATAATCATGATATATAAATAATCATGAGTTTTCTAACACGAGCAATTTATTCCACATTAAAAAAAAAGAGGGATTTTATCTCACGGAGAAACATTAATCAATCGTAAAACATATTTTATTTGAAGGGATCATACGATACCGTTCAGTTGTTTCCAATAATGTTTCGAATGAAAAAAGAAAAAAAAATAGAACAAATACAGGGTGTCCATAAAGTCCCAGTACCATTACAAGTATTTTTTGCTTTTAATGGTACTGGAACTTTATGGACACCCGTACATACACACTACATAGAAACACACACACTCATATATAGATGTTTGTGTGTGCATGTGTATCTACGTGATCGAGATAGCAAACATAATAACATGTATGCAGTCGTCTGTATTT